>NC_083784.1:5527645-5770937 GCF_015708825.2 Lethenteron reissneri
TTGGGTGTGTGTGGGGCTGGGTGTGTGGGTGTTGGGTGTGTTGGTGCTGGGTGTGTGGGTGTTGGATGTGGTGGTGGCTGGGTGTATTGGTTCTGAGTGTGTTGGTTCTGGGGTGTTGTGCTGGGTGTGTGTGGTTCTGGGTGTGTGGGTGCTGGGTTGTGGGTGCTGGGTGTGTGGGGTGCTGGGTGTGTTGGTGCTGGTGTGTTGTTCCGGTGTGTTGGTGCCGGGTGCGATGGTGCTGGGTGTGTTTAGTGCCGGGTGTGTTGGTGCCGGGTGTGTTGGGTGCGGGGTGTTGGTGCTGGGTGTGTTGGTTCTGGTGTGTTGGTGCTGGGTGTGTTGGTACTGGGTGTGTTGGGTGTTGGTGCTGAGTGTGTTGGTGCTGGTGTGTTGGTGCTGGGTGTGTTGGTGCTGGGGTGTGTTGGTTCTGGGTGTGGTGGGTGCTGGGTGTGTGGGTGTTGGGTGTGTTGGTGCTGGGTGTGTGGGTGTTGGATGTGTTGGTGCTGGGTGTTGGTGCTGGTGTGTTGGGGCTGGGTGTGTTGGTGCTGGGTGTGTTGGTTCTGGGTGTGTGGGTGCTGGGTGTGTGGGTGTTGGGTGTGTTGGTGCTGGGTGTGTGGGTGTTGGATGTGTTGGTGCTGGGTGTGTTGGTGCTGGGTGTGTTGGTGCTGGGTGTGTTGGTTCTGGGTGTGTTGGTGCTGGGTGTGTTGGTGCTGGGTGTGTTGGTACTGGGTGTGTTGGTGTGTTGGTGCTGGGTGTGTTGGTGCTGGGTGTGTTGGTGCTGGGTGTGTTGGTGCTGGGTGTGTTGGTGCTGGGTGTGTTGGTGCTGGGTGTGTTGGTTCTGGGTGTGTGGGTGCTGGGTGTGTGGGTGTTGGGTGTGTTGGTGCTGGGTGTGTGGGTGTTGGATGTGTGGGTGCTGGGTGTGTTGGTGCTGGTGTGTTGGTGCCGGGTGTGTTGGTGCCGGGTGCGATGGTGCTGGGTGTGTTAGTGCCGGGTGTGTTGGTGCTGGGTGTGTTGGTGCTGGGGGTGTTGGTGCTGGGTGTGTTGGTTCTGGGTGTGTTGGTGCTGGGTGTGTTGGTACTGGGTGTGTTGGTGTGTTGGTGCTGGGTGTGTTGGTGCTGGGTGTGTTGGTGCTGGGTGTGTTGGTGCTGGGTGTGTTGGTTCTGGGTGTGTGGGTGCTGGGTGTGTGGGTGTTGGGTGTGTTGGTGCTGGGTGTGTGGGTTTTGGATGTGTTGGTGCTGGGTGTATTGGTGCTGGGTGTGTTGGTGCTGGGGGTGTTGGTGCTGGGTGTGTGGGTGCTGGGTGTGTGGGTGTTGGGTGTGTTGGTGCTGGGTGTGTGGGTGTTGGATGTGTTGGTGCTGGGTGTGTTGGTGCTGGGTGTGTTGGTGCTGGGTGTGTTGGTTCTGGGTGTGTTGGTGCTGGGTGTGTTGGTTCTGGGTGTGTGGGTGCTGGGTGTGTGGGTGCTGGGTATGTTGGTGCTGGGTGTGTTGGTGCTGGTGTGTTAGTGCCGGGTGTGTTGGTGCCGGGTGCGATGGTGCTGGGTGTGTTAGTGCCGGGTGTGTTGGTGCTGGGTGTGTTGGTGCCGGGTGTGTGGGTGCTGGGTGTGTGGGTGCTGGGTGTTGGTACTGGGTGTGTTGGTGCCGGGTGTGTTAGTGCCGGGTGTGTTGGTGCTGGGTGTGTTGGTGCTGGGTGTGTTGGTACTGGGTGTGTTGGTACTGGGTGTGTTGGTACTGGGTGTGTGGGTGCTGGGTGTGTTGGTGCTGGGTGTGTTGGTGCCGGGTGTGTTGGTGCCGGGTGTGTTGGTGCCAGGTGTGTTGGTGCCGGGTGTGTTGGTGCTGGGTGTGTTGGTGCTGGGTGTGTGTGTGGGTGCTGGGTGTGTGTGGGTGTGTTGGTGCTGGGTGTGTTGGTGCTGGGTGTGTTGGTGCTGGGTGTGTTGGTGCTGGGTGTGTTGGTGCTGGGTTCGTTGGTGCTGAGTGTGTGGGTGCTGGGTGTGTGTGGGTGTGTTGGTGCCGGGTGTGTTGGTGCTGGGTGTGTTGGTGCTGGGTGTGTTGGTGCTGGGTGTGTTGGTGCTGGGTGTGTTGGTGCTGGGTGTGTTGGTGCTGGGTGTGTTGGTGCTGGGTGTGTGGGTGCTGGGTGCGTGTGGGTGTGCTGGGTGCGTGTGGGTGTGCTGGGCGCGTGTGTGGGTGTGTTGGTGCTGGGTGCGTGTGGGTGTGCTGGGCGCGTGTGTGGGTGTGTTGGTGCTGGGTGCGTGTGTGTGTGCTGGGTGCGTGTGGGTGTGCTGGGTGCGTGTGGGTGTGCTGGGCGCGTGTGTGGGTGTGTTGGTGCTGGGTGCGTGTGTGTGTGCTGGGTGCGTGTGGGTGTGCTGGGTGCGTGTGGGTGTGCTGGGCGCGTGTGTGGGGTGTTGGTGCTGGGTGCGTGTGTGTGTGCTGGGTGCGTGTGTGTGTGCTGGGTGCGTGTGGGTGTGCTGGGTGCGTGTGGGTGTGCTGGGCGCGTGTGTGGGTGTGTTGGTGCTGGGTGCGTGTGTGTGTGCTGGGTGCGTGTGGGTGTGCTGGGTGCGTGTGGGTGTGCTGGGCGCGTGTGTGGGTGTGTTGGTGCTGGGTGCGTGTGTGTGTGTGCTGGGTGCGTGTGGGTGTGCTGGGCGCGTGTGTGGGTGTGTGTGTGCTGGGTGCGTGTGTGCTGGGTGCGTGTGGGTGTGCTGGGTGCGTGTGGGTGTGTTGGTGCTGGGGGCGTGTGGGTGTGTTGGTGCTGGGTGTGTTGGTGCTGGGTGTGTTGGTGCTGGGTGTGTTGGTGCTGGGTGTGTTGGTGCTGGGTGTGTTGGTGCTGGGTGTGTGTGGGTGTGTTGGTGATGGGTGTGTTGGTGCTGGGGGCGTGTGGGTGTGTTGGTGCTGGGTGTGTTGGTGCTGGGTGCGTGTGGGTGTGTTGGTGCTGGGTGTGTTGGTGCTGGGTGTGTTGGTGCTGGGTGCGTGTGGGTGTGTTGGTGCTGGGTGTGTTGGTGCTGTGTGTGTGTGGGTGTGTTGGTGATGGGTGTGTTGGTGCTGGGTGTGTGTTGGTGTGTTGGTGATGGGTGTGTTGGTGCCGGGTGTGTTGATGCCGGGTGTGTGTGAGCGCCGGGTGTGTTGGGCACAGGCTATGCTCGGTACTAAATATTCAGGGTGGCGTGTGTACTTCAGTGTTCTATGCGCTGGCCTCAAGGTGCACACAGCCTGGCACAAGCGTCGTGGTGACGTCACCGCCACTCAGCGGCGAATATCGCTTGTTGTTGTTATTGTTGTGTGCTGGGTGCGATGCCCTTACGGGCTTGCTCCCACCTGCCTGCCCCCGTCCGCCCCGTGCACGAACACGCGCTCGCCGCACCCCGTGAACACGAGGCCTGCGGGGCCGGGCCTCAGCGGCGGGGCCGCCCTGCGCGATCCCCGGGGCCGCTCCAATTCCTCCAGGGCGCTCCCCACGCCGACGTGAAGACGCGCCATGCTTTCCCGCCAATAACGAAGAATCGATTCGGATTAGCGACGTTCGATTTATTCTACTCGATTCCGCGAGTGGTTACGCGTCTGGTTTATAACAAAATGTCGATTCTAGAATCGATTCGTTGTTGTTGTTGTCGCACTTGCAGTCGTCGGATTCGCATCGCGCCGCGAATGTTCATCTTCCGCGGTCGCCTCCGCTCCCACGAACGCATCCCAATCCGCGTCTCGTATTAGGACTCGCAATGCGTCGCGATTGCTTTACGCATTGGATTATCGCGCGCGAATCGCTTCGCCTAAATGTATCGATTCCGTTCAGCGAGGAATCGATTCGCGATGCTGCCGCGAATCCCAAGAAACTTTCGCGCGGCGGTGTCCATGGCAACGGCGACGCCGCGTTGACCCAAACACGTGAACCAAGTTCCTCGTGTGTGTGTCCGTGTGTGTCTTTATATATCTCTCGCAACACACATTATAACACAAACAACAGCGCGGATAAACCCACACCGGTCAAAAGTCTCCAAATCTCAGCCCGAGCTCGGAGCTGCCCCATGGCGCTGCCCGATCCGCGCGGCCGTGCGGCCTCCCCGGGTGCCTCGGGGTCGTCCGTCTCCCCGGGGACTCCTCCAGGGGCCTCCCCGGCCTCTCCGAGTCGTCGGACGAGCGCGCAGATTGTGAGCGAGGCCCGTGCCCTGGTGCGTGCCCTGGAGACGAGGAGGCCGCGCACGCCGCGGGAGGCCGAGCGCCGCCTGTTCGGTGCCCGCGGCGGCGGCGTCGACGGCGCGGGGAGTCGCGACTCGCGTCCGAGCTCAGCCGTGAGGTGACCCCGCGGGTGGAGGTCATCACAACGCCTCGTCACAACACATCATCATCGTCACAACACCTCATCACAACACATCATCATCATCATCGTCACAACACCTCATCACAACACATCATCATCATCGTCACAACACCTCATCACAACACTTCATCATCATCGTCACAACACCTCATCACAACACTTCATCATCATCGTCACTACACCTCATCACAACACATCATCATCATCGTCACAACACCTCATCACAACACTTCATCATCATCGTCACAACACCTCATCACAACACTTCATCATCATCGTCACAACACCTCATCACAACACTTCATCATCATCGTCACAACACCTCATCACAACACATCATCATCATCGTCACAACACCTCATCACAACACTTCATCATCATCGTCACAACACCTCATCACAACACATCATCATCATCGTCACAACACCTCATCACAAACACTTCATCATCATCGTCCACAACACCTCATCATCATCGTCACAACATCATCATCACAACACTTCATCATCATCGTCACAACACCTCATCACAACACATCATCATCATCGTCACAACACCTCATCACAACACATCATCATCATCGTCACACACCTCATCACAACACATCATCATCGTCACACACTTCATCATCATCGTCACAACACCTCATCACAACACATCATCATCATCGTCACAACACCTCATCACAACACTTCATCATCATCGTCACAACACCTCATCACAACACATCATCATCATCGTCACAACACCTCATCACAACACTTCATCATCATCGTCACAACACCTCATCACAACACTTCATCATCATCGTCACAACACCTCATCACAACACATCATCATCATCGTCACAACACCTCATCACAACACTTCATCATCATCGTCACAACACCTCATCACAACACTTCATCATCATCGTCACAACACCTCATCACAACACATCATCATCATCGTCACAACACCTCATCACAACACATCATCATCATCGTCACAACACCTCATCACAACACTTCATCATCATCGTCACAACACCTCATCACAACACTTCATCATCATCGTCACAACACCTCATCACAACACTTCATCATCATCGTCACAACACCTCATCACAACACTTCATCATCATCGTCACAACACCTCATCACAACACATCATCATCATCGTCACAACACATCATCACAACACATCATCATCATCGTCACAACACCTCATCACAACACATCATCATCATCGTCACAACACCTCATCACAACACATCATCATCATCGTCACAACACCTCATCACAACACATCATCATCATCGTCACAACACCTCATCACACACATCATCATCCACACCTCATCACACTTCATCATCGTCACAACACCTCATCACAACACTTCATCATCATCGTCACAACACCTCATCACAAGACTTCATCATCATCGTCACAACACCTCATCATCACAACACCTCATCACAACACCTCATCACAACACTTCATCATCATCGTCACAACACCTCATCACAACACTTCATCATCATCGTCACAACACCTCATCATCACAACACCTCATCACAACACCTCATCACAACACTTCATCATCATCGTCACAACACCTCATCATCACAACACCTCATCACAACACTTCATCCTCATCATCACAACACCTCATCACAACACCTCATCACAACACCTCATCACAACACCTCATCACAACACCTCATTGCAACACATCATCACAACACCTCATCACAACACATCATCATCACAACACCTCATCGCAACACCTCATCACAACACCTCATCACAACACATCGTCACAACACCTCAACACAACACCTCATCATCACAATGCCTCATCATCACAACACCTCATCACAACACCTCATCATCATCACAACACCTCATCACAACACCTCATCATCATCATCACAACACCTCATCACAACACCTCATCATCACAACACATCATCATCACAACACCTCATCATCACAACACCTCATCATCACAACACATCATCATCACAACACCTCATCATCATCATCACAACACCTCATCACAACACCTCATCATCACAACACCTCATCATCACAACACCTCATCATCACAACACCTCATCATCACAACACATCATCATCACAACACCTCATCATCACAACACATCATCACAACACATCATCATCACAACACCTCATCATCACAACACCTCATCATCACAACACATCATCACAACACATCATCATCACAACACCTCATCATCACAACACCTCATCATCACAACACCTCATCATCACAACACTTCATCATCACAACACCTCATCACAACACATCATCATCACAACACATCATCATCACAACACATCATCATCATCACAACACCTCATCACAACACATCATCATCACAACACATCATCATCACAACACATCATCATCACAACACATCATCATCACAACACATCATCATCACAACACATCATCATCATCATCACAACACCTTATCACAACACATCATCATCACACATCATCATCACAACACATCATCATCACAACACATCATCATCACAACACCTCATCACAACACCTCATCATCACAACACCTCATCATCATCACAACACCTCATCATCACAACACATCATCATCACAACACCTCATCATCACAACACATCATCACAACACATCATCATCACAACACCTCATCATCACAACACCTCATCATCACAACACCTCATCATCACAACACATCATCACAACACCTCATCGTCACAACACCTCATCACAACGCCTCATCACAACACCTCATCACAACACCTCATCACAACACCTCATCATCATCGCACTCCATTACATCTTATCCATATGTAATCTGACGGGCAGTAGAGAACTTACCACCTCATTAAACCCCCTTCATAACCGCGTCGAGCACTCTCGCATCTCTTGTCGTGACGGCGAGGAGTCAGACGACTACGACAACTCACGATTTCTCAATAATGGCATCGTCGTGTCGGGCTACTCAGTTGTTAGCATCGTCGTTGAGCCCTGGGTCTGGGTCACTTTCTCTCAGAGGGTTCACAGTGGCCAAGTCGAAGACCGTGAACTTGCCCCATGCTCAGATCCGAGGTTAGAATCGTGGGTTTGAAGCCAGGTTTTGGCCACCTGAAATACAATTGGATTATCAAGTTGAATGTCTCACCCCGGTGTCAAGCCGATGCCCTGACAACAAAAAATTAACCCGTAAAAACAAAGTTTTTCACTATAAATCCTTTCTATGCGTGGCGGCTAGAGTCCTCTCGTCCTCTGGCTTGAGATGGCTGCCACCTATGGGTCAGATGATTGTCTGCCAGCATTAAGCAATTGGTAATTAAATATTTTAAATATTTTCCCTAAACAGTGTAAAATTTTGGAATTTTTTTTCACGAAAATTAATTGTCACGCACAACGAGTCTGTGTGGAAAATGTCAGCTCGATTGGATCACGGGAAGTGGGTTAAAAAACGACCGAAAGATTTGCACGGTCATAAGCAAGCAAGCACGCAAGCGAACTTAATATAAAGGATTAAAAAATTACATCTAGTAGTGTGTCTTAAGTTGAATAAATTACACCTGCTAGGATTACAAAATTTCGTTGGATTGCATTTGCTGGGCTGTCAAAGGCCCCCTTTCTGCAGGGCAGTGCTATAGTGGCATCTTCTGCCATACAGTTGACATTGGTTGTCCACAAAAGTGGCCAACTCAAAGTAAATTTCGATTTAAAGCTTTCGTGACTGCAGGGATTCATCTTCTTGGTTATTTCGGTAAAGTCACGTAGAATGGAAATAAAATAATAAAAATAAAACATAATAAAATAATTCTCACGACGTTTCGGCCACAACGCAAGCAGCCGTCCTCAGGTGAAGACCAGGTCTGTCGAGAAGACAGAGTCTGAATGACGAAACGTCGTGAGAATTATTTTATTATGTTTTATTTTTATTATTTTATTATTTCCATTCTACGTGACTTTACCGAAAGAACCAAGAAGATGAACTCAAAGTCAACTTTGCACAGATTTTACCATGTGTGCCACCTTTGCCATGTGCCAACGTTGCGTGTGTGTCTGTGCTCATGCTTTGCCCATCTGTGCATGAAATGCGTGTGTCCCTGCCTTCATGCTGTGTCCATGCTATGTCAGTGTGCCCACGCTGTGTCTGCATGTACGTACATCTGCGTGTACCGTATGCAGCCTGCATTCACACCACTTTGAGGTGACGGAGCAGAGGCCCACATCGCGCACTCGTCTCGCTCCACTGCAGCATGTGAGCATCCCCCACCCACCCACCCACACAGATACGCTATAGTATCTATGTATGTTGAACTTATTCTGCAGGTGTGGGGGAAGGACAACAAAATAAACTCAAAAAGCAGTTCCAAAGACATTTGTTTTCAATCTAGATCAGTCATGTGTGCTGATGCATATTTAAATATATATACATTTCCAATTTATGTAGCATTCAGATAAGCCCCTCCCCCCTTAACTTGTATCTAAGGGCTGGTCTCTTGGAATTTTTTACCTCACTTGATGCAGTAATTTTAGCTGTGACGGTCCCACCTGATGACGGAGACTTGTGTTGCCTCCGAAACGTCGTGATTTATTATTTTACTTCTATTATTACTTCTATAAATTAATTAATTACTTATTTTTTTACCTACGTCACTTTACCGAAAAAGCCTAAGAGTATTTATGTAGTATCTTTATACAGCCGACCTCCAGACGTTTGGCAATGAAAGAAAGATGAAGCCTTACACATTGACAAATACATATTGCCAAATAATACAAATATATAGATGTACAGTATTTAAAATGATTTAGATGTAGGCATTAGAGACCAACTAAGTCTCAAGTCTAAGCCTAAGCAGTGCAACCGTCAACTGCACAAAGTTAAACATTTCACAAGTCCCAGGTCTGAGGAGCAGCAAACGAGAAAGAGCGACCCCCCCCCCCCCAAGTTTACTCACAGCATCAACAGATCTCTATTTACAGAGCAACGGCCACGTGCAGTGTTGAGCGATATGTGGGGTAGGAGTGATGAGTGGGGGAGAAGTGGTGTGTGGTGGTGTAAGAGTGTTGTGTGGGGTAAGGACCTCAGGAGCCAACCCACGAAGAATCTTAAAGAACGTCACAGGAATCTTGCACTCAAATTTGATCGGCAACTAGTTTGTCAACGCAGGTGTACGGTGGTCATGTTTATGTTAGAGGACTCCAACCCTTTACTGCATATTCAAAGGCACAGCGCTCCGTGCTCTGTACGTGTGTTTCTATGTGACATGGACTTTGACTGAGCCAAGCAGAAGCCCCGAGTGTCCTCAGATTCCCTGGACAGGGACCCTGACCAGGACCCCCTCCCCAAGTCGCTGGGTGACCCCCGCGAGGTGGCACGGGTCAGCCGCTCCCGTGCCAGGCTCTTCCGCGCCGCCAGCGCAGGGCACGTGCTGCCGGACAAGCCAGCCCCGCCACACGACGGTGGTGAGGGTCACAGTATGGTGAGGTTGGCACAGCTCACATCAGTCGCTCTGTTGTGGTTGACATGGGCCCTGCTACAATTGAAGTGTTCTTGCCCAAGGCCCAGGACGTAACTGTCCACTCTCCTCTCACTCAAGTCCACTCACTCAAGTGCTAGTTCCAGACATTCTCTCTTGTGTAGGGCCCGACTGACCAGAACCTTTACAGGACAGACAAGTTAAGGCTTTGTTGCAGAACATAAGGGAGCGTACCTCACGCAACTAGACAAATGAACTAAGTTTCGTAGTCCAGCATCTGGGCTCCTCCAGCCTGTGGGACCCGTCAAGTGCCATTGCTCCACTTGGACTCTCGACAGCTACGCCACTGGCTCCTCGTTTTTAGGAGGCAGGATATCCTGCAGGCCTGCATGGTCTGTGTACATATACCCAGCTTGATGCTGTGTGTGTGTTACGGTGGCATGTCAGGACTGAAGAGGATGCGCAGCGATCTGGGTTCACGAGACAGAGCCCCCCTTGCGCCTGTGGCTGTGGTCGAGGCTTGGGGGGAGAGGCCCCCCGCTAGAGGGGGCCGCCCTCCGAGGTCTCCTGAGCCCCCCAGCTCTCCCAACACCCCCAGCGCGCCCGACTCCCCCAGCTCTCCCGACTTCCCTACGGAGGCTGCCTTTTGGAGTTCGCACGTCGCTCCACTGCTGACCCAGCTCGAGGCCTACTCCGCGGGTACACGGCTCATCCGTCATGTCAGACAGCAAACACAAAGAAAATATGTCTCAGTCATGCACACTGTCAGGGCAAGTTCTGCTAAAAAGCATCTTTGCAGGCTGAGACGACGCACGAGAGGGCGGCGTGCTCAGTGCCACGCCTTGTGTCCCCTTGGGGATGCTCAGAACTGGTTCAGATAATCGTCACGAATGTTGGGCATGGCTGGAAATTTTACTCAGGTTGCATCTCCAGCAGCGGTCGCTCTATTGCAGACACAGCCGCCTCCACCTTGATAAACGTGTAAGAGGGGACGACCTAGGAGGGGCTAGCAGCCATCAGGGGTACAGAGTAAAAGGTTACACAAGTGGGATTTGGGCACACACACTTGTTCAGGTGTTCACAATGCACATTTTCTCTCGAATAAGCCCCATGGTTGGACAATAATTTTATATCCTTCCAAAAAACTATCCTACACTTTCGTTAATACTGTTTGTTGCTGGCTACTTGCCAACTTGGACCTTGGAGCCTGTCCTTTTTGTTAAGTAAATAAAAAATTTACGCAATTGAAATATTTTAAGTTGAAGTAATCAACATCCAAATTACAGATGTTATTATCAGGAGGCGACCATAAAAGTAAAACAGTATAAATCACAGTGCACAACACCAGCGCGTGGCCATTGGAGAAACAATGCAGGTTTGGATAAGCTACTCAAGTTGACATACCTCGATTTAAAGCTTTCGTGACTGCAGGGATTCATCTTCTTGGTGTTTCCCCGAGACAGCATCTGAGGACGGCTGCTTGTGTTGTGGCCGAAACGTCGTGAGAATTATTTTATTATGTTTTATTTTTATTATTTTATTATTTCCCTTCTACGTGACTTTACCGAAAGAACCAAGAAGTTGACATACCTCATTTATCCTGCTTCTTGGTGAATACCCAACGAGCGAGGCGTGCTTTTTCTTGCGCAGAGGGCGACCGGCCACAGGTCGAAGAAGGGCAGGAAGAGAGGGCGGAGGTCGTGGGGCGGCTATGTGGCGTGTGCGAGGATCTGGGGGCCGTGCTTGCCCGGGGGGGCATGTTGGCCCAGAGGGGCGGCCACGGCAGGGCCGCCCTCCTGCGCGTCCTGTACCGCCTGGTGGACGTCAACTCGGACCGCCTGCTGCTCCACGTCATCAAGCTCATTCTCTCGGTAGAGTCAACCAGACAAAGACAAATATTTCTAGATTTGAAGCTTTCGTGACTGCAAGGATTCATAGTCTTAGGTTTTTTCGGTAAAGTCACGTAGGTAAAAAATTAAAATTAATAAAAGTAAAATAAAAATAAAATAAAAATCACGACGTTTCGGGGGCAACACAAGCTTCCGTCTTGAGGTGGAACCGTCACAGCACGATAGCTTGTGTTGCCTCCGAAACGTCGTTATTTTAATTTTATTTTTATTTTACTTTTATTAATTTTAATTTTTTACCTACGTGACTTTACCGAAAAAACCTAAGAATAAAGACAAATATCCCCCCCGTATAGCCTTAACAGACTATTGGGGCAAGTGCTGTTAGCGAGCACCTATGAAGGCCGGCACGGCACACGAGGGGGTGGCTGGCGATGCTTACACACTGCACCAGGTACTCATTTGAGGCTGAGTCGACCAGGTCCTCAGTGCCACAAGCCCTACTGTCACTACCTCTCTGTAGTTTCCCAGAACACTGGTAGTTTTATAGGTAATAATAATATTGTTGCTGTTGTTAGCCTGGAACATATTACCGCTGGGCAAAGGCCTCCCACATTTTATTCGATTCCTTCCTTTCCATAGTTGACCAATTCTCCTGGAATGCAACCGATATCATCAGATGCTGAACAGGGCTAAGCCTGGATAGTGCTTGAATGGGTGGCCGCCATGCACGGCGGGTTGTTACCTTGGTAAACAGCGGTGTGCAGTGAAGCAAAATCCATTGTTCTCCTGTGCTCTATGCTGCCATGTTCCCCAACCTCACCAACTGCCACTCACCAGTGTGGTGAAGTTTGGTCAAATAACTTTTACAACCTGCATGGCATAGGGAGGCCCCATCCAGCAGTAGATTGATAAAGGGCTTTACTTTTACAGTAATACTTTTACACAATCAAGTCTCACTGTCTGCAGTGTTCAACATGTGGGCACCCACACATATGATGAGGGGATAGCACTCAAAGCTCCACACAGATGATTTCAGGAATTAAATGGTGCAATTTCATCATCTGGCCACCTCACAAACCAGGCAGTCTTCCGTCCATGTACGAAGCAGGTTCTTGTCTTTCGAGATCTGACGAGATCGGGTGGTATGACTGATTGTCTGTGTGCACACTTGTACTCTTATAAGATGCAATGCTATCAAAGCCACCGCTTAACAATTTGTATGGAATAGGCCGCCGAGGATGAGTGTAGCTGAGCTTTTTTGTTGCCTCGTCTCACCGCAGATTCAGGTCAAAGACAAGAACCTTCTCAACGTGTGCAAACTTGTGTTCAAGATCAGCCGCACAGAAAACAACGACCTGCTCTTCCTGCAAGTGGGAATCGTGGGTATGTATCGGCTAGGAGGGCGGCTCTCTTACACGAAGGGTTGCACTGCACCACGAGAGATCAGAATGGATTCTTCATCCCAAAACATGATGCTGATAGCACAAACGAGGTTTAAAAAAATGTAAATAAAGAAAAGTAAGTGGGCTTCGGCAGGACAAGTCGCTGGAGATAATGCCATTTGTACAGCGAGTGGTAGTGAAACCTGTCTTTCTGTCTGTCTGTGGAAGAGGGGGTAGGGTGTGCGAGGGTTTCCTCAAAACTAGTTTTGCCATGCAAAGTAAAATTGCTCCCAAAGAGAAGTGAAACTAATTCTGCACTATTGCTGGACTCTCATCTCAAGCGTGCACTTGTGCGTGCTTGCCAGTGCGGGTGTGGCTGTCTGTGTGCAATTGTTAGCTCTCTGCACTATGCACCCGAATACCTGATTTCGTTCTTGGGCATGGATAAGATCAGTAACAATATCTTAACCTGTCCTTGGCTCCACCAAGACAACTTGGTACCTCGTCCAGTATGAAAACATCAACACTAAGGAAATTAAATCAGCAGGGCATATTGCTTGTTGCAGCACCCCTACGTGTGCCGTGCCGGTGTTAATGGGTGATCGGCAATAGGTGATCGTCAATAGGTGATCATCAATAGGTGCTCGTTAACAGCACTTTCCCAAGTTTGGTGAATGGCTATAGGGAAGAAACGAGGCGGAACCAGGCCTGCCAACAGACCAAGTGATTATTTTTTTGAGCTACAATCCTCAACGAAACTGCATTGCACGAGTTGACCTGCAGCCTCATTAGGCTTTACCCTCCACCCATTTACGTTTGAGTTTTCCCAGTGAAGGGCATTGCATGCGTGTGCAAATCCAAAAAAATCCTTGCTGAGGGCCAAATAGGACTTTCATCTACATTTGTGAAACCGCACATTAACCTATACCTTGACGTAATTCAATAATTACACAAAAAATAATTAGGACTGACCTTTACAGGTGACTGAGCGCGCGAACATGAGAAATACATTTTGGACGGGTCGAAGATATTTCCCTCTAGTACCCAGTGATGGATAAATCCCTGATATAGGTTTTTTGGGGTTAGATCGCGTAAGTATAGATGTCGTTAAACCCGCCACCACCCGACACAGCCAATTCGTAAGGTTTGTCACGTAAACAGAACATGCAAATTTGTTAATAGGACAGTACACCGGTGTGTTGGAGAGCAAATCCACAAAATTAACAATCTGAGTACGATGTTTTGCCAGTAATTACAACTTGCTTCATCAGGCAACAGCCAGATTGATAAATATTGCTCGCAGGACGTTTCAAAGTGGTAGGCCTGGTGTGGCTGCAGGCTGTCCCAAATGAAGTCGTGGGCCGGATATGGTCCACAAGGCATGGGTTTGCTGCGGAAAATGTCTGTGTGTGTGTGCGGCACACACTCGTGGACAATTGCAGATAGCCATCCTCCAGAAATATATGAGCACAACGGCAGGCGAATAAAACACAGCAAGGTGGCACAGTGGTGAGCACAGGTGGTGCAACCCATAACACCCGGGGGGCCTGGCCAACGAGCCTATGACACTTCACGAGGCCTCCAATTGCACCTAGCCTGGCACAAGCGCCATGGTGATGTCACCGGTTGTTGCTGTTGTTGTGGCGCAGAGTTGCTGTTGGGGGTGCTGGGAGACCAAGATCTGGCGGCGAACGTGGAGGCTCTCACGTACTGCGCGGGAGCTGTGAAGTTCCTCGCCAACAGCGGTGGCGGCGGTGACGGCGGTGATGGTGGTGGTGCACTGGGCTCAGAGCTGCTGGCGCGCGGGACCCTGGACACACTGCTGGGCCTCCTGGCTCGCGCCAACACTGCACCGGCGGACAAGGCGACGGCGCACCTGCTCGTGCAGGTCTCTCAGAAACAAAGACAAAGACCCCCCGTGTAGCCTCCATAGACTATTGGGGCATTGTGGTTCACGAGCACCTATGAAGGCCGGCACAGCGCACGAGGGAGTGGTGTGAGCAACACGACCACAGCCAAGAAACCTTTGTGTTCCCATTGCTGATGTTCATATACACTGCAACAGGCACTCATTTAAGGTTGAGTTGACCCACGGGAGACACGGAACTGGTTCAGATATCACTTTTCACTGATGTTAGCCACGACTAGGATTCAAACCTTAGGTTACAGGGTTCGTAGCGCAGTGCGTGAATCACTGCAACACTACTCCCCTTGCACACACACCTTCATGGCAGAGGTCGCAAACGGGTTTTGATTCCTTACCCGTACCCGTACCCGGCCGCACCAGGGTCGCAAACGGGTACCCGTACCCAGCTGTACCCGTACCCTACCCGGCCGGGTACGGGTAGGATACGGGTATCGGGTACCTGATTGCGACCTCTGGGATGAAGCCATGTTGCAGGCGCGGGTGGGTTGATTCTAGGAACTTGAATTGTGAGAAGGGACAAGACGTTGGGAAATGAGTGACAAACGGTTACTCACCAGTGACTCACGGCCTACCCGTACCCGTACCCGGCCGCACTAGGGTCGCAAACGGGTACCCGTATCGGGTACGGTACGGGTATCGGGTACCCAGTTGCGACCTCTGCTTCATGGGTCTATTAAATGTTGCTGCTCCCAACAAAGACAAAGATTCCGGGACACACAAAGTGACAGACAAGGGCATGGTCCCCTCCTTTCCCTGCCACTCAATCGTTAATCTTGACCACTGGCTATTATCCCTTAAGCCTATTAACTTTTCTTAATGATCAACATTTTTCTGACTTACTTGAATTAATTTTGAATGACTGGATCTGGTCCAAAGATGCTTGGCACGATTTAAAGTGAAACCCCGTATCTAATTTCAAAACATGGTTATAAGAATTGCTCTTTAATTTGGTGGTGGAGGGTCTTACGACAGAAATTTAGTCAGACATAAATGTGGCTTAACTAAAAAAAATCTACTTTGCATTTTTATTATGACAAGAAAAATCACATGGTCTCTGGGTTGTGCTGATCGCGCACTTCGTGTTGTTGCCATGGCCCAGGTGACAGCGGCCGTGCGGGGCCTAGCAGACGCCCCGGGAGCCTGTGGCTTCTTCCGTGCGGCTGGGGCGCTCCCCACACTGTGCACGACGCTGGAACGCTACGAGTGCGACGCCTGCGTTTGCACCAACGTCCTACGTACATTTAGGCAAGAGCCTCTCTCTCTCTCCTGCACAGCATTGCCAATGAGCATCGAGGTGGTGGCCATCTCCCGATTGCACTCCTGAGCGAGTGGTGGAAATTACACATTCCTATGGTGGGGGTGAGTCGTAGAACCACTGCTGACTTCCCCTCATTGTATCCACCCCAGACGGATGGGCTGCATCAACCCCCAAACGGGATTTGAACTCCACAACCTTCCCAGTGTGAGCCGCTCGCTCGACTGCTGACCCCACAGGACCAGACACAGCTCCGTGCGATTGTATTTTGAACCCGTATTATTTGAATCCCAGGTTATAAATGATGTTACAACAAGAAAGGCCATTGATTGAGCACATTAAAGGAGAAACAATGCTGTTGCCAGGTTGAAAATATTCCACCGTAGTACCTGAATATTGCGGCCAAAATGCTTGGAATTGCTGGGTAAACATTATTTGTGAACAGTTTTGAAGTCTCGATTTAAAGCTTTCGTGACTGCAGGGATTCATCTTCTTGGTTCTTTCGGTAAAGTCACGTAGAATGGAAATAATAAAAATAAAACATAATAAAATAATTCTCACGACGTTTCGGCCACAACGCAAGCAGCCGTCCTCAGGTGAAGAACAGGTCTGTCGGAAAGACAGCGTCTGACAGACCTGTTCTTCACCTGAGGACAGCTGTCGGGAAGACAGCGTCTGACAGACCTGTTCTTCACCTGAGGACGGCTGCTTGCGTTGTGGCCGAAACGTCGTGAGAATAATTTTATTATGTTTTATTTTTATTATTTTCCTTCTATGTGACTTTACCGAAAGAACCAAGAAGATGAGTTTTGAAGCCGTGGGTTTCATTTGGCTTTGGAATGAAGTGGCGGGCCACATGAAATGAAGTCACAAGCCGTAGGTGCCTCACCCCTGCTGTAAGACCGTGCATCCTTAACGCTCTCCGTGCTTTGTCTGCAGCAAAGTGACGGATCACAGCGAGGGCTGCCGTGAGCTGGCTGCAGTCGACTCGTCTCCCAACATCCTCATCGCTTTGCTGCACAAGTTTCCACGCAAACAGGTGGGCGGCAGCACGTCCGCTACGCAACAAACATCCATCTGCTATATTCAATACGCACATTATATACCACGCAATGTATTCCAGTGCATTTAAAATACGTTATATACTGCACAACACAGTGTATTTAACGTTTATTATCTACTCCATAACTGAGTGCATTTAAAATCAATTATATACTACATAGTGCATTCCTGTGCATGCGATGTACTTTTCTTTCCTTTTGCCGATAAGTCACACGATCCAGCTGTTGTATTAACATTACGCACGTAGATGCATGGGCGCTGTAACCACTGCGGTGGAGCGTCACCGTGTCGTGCCGTGCGCCGTGCGACACGGGCGACGCGACACGGGCAGAGTGAAACGCGCCCTGTGACGCGCGACGCGTGCCTCAACCACGTGCCCTGTGACACCGGGTGACAGGACCTGGTAGTGCGCGTGTGCTACACGCTGGGCAACCTGGCGGCGCGCAGCGAGGCCGTTCGCGAGCGTCTGTGGCGCCACGGCTCCTGCCTGGACGTGCTGCTGCATGTCTACGCGCTCCAGCTGCAGCGCCAGCCCGACACGGGTGCGGTCGCCTCTCACAGCGTCACCTGTAGCCGTGGGTTACAGGCAAATGTTTACAGTTTCACATTGTCAACGAGCGCAATACTTTTTATGCGAAAATCCCACGAATGTTGATGTGCGGAGGTGTGTGTGTGTGTGTGTGCGTGGTCTGTGTCTATGTGGCGTGTGTGTATCTGTGCGCGTGGTAAATATGTGCACACTAAGCATTTGCCCCAACTGTCTGTTAAGGCTATACGGGGAAACTTTTTCTTTGTGGTACATTGCTCTGTGCATGCGCGTGGTGCGTGTGCATGTTGTTTGAATGTGGGGTGTTGGTGTGTGCTCATGGTGTGTGTTTGTGAGCGAGCAGACCTGGCTGAAGACGTACTTGTGAAGCTTCTGCGTGTGCTGGCAAACCTGTCGCTGCACCCTGGCCTGGGTGCAGCCCTCGCCAGCCACCCCCGCTGCATCCAGCTGCTCATCTCCACTCTTGGTGGGGTGCCCCTTTCGTTATAACTATTATTATTATTATTCATGCCCTTATGACCAGATTCTCACTATTCCAGTGTTTTTCTTCTTGCCATTTTTGTTCCAATTATGCTATCGGCGTCACGTCGTGAGATGAAAAACGTAACTTCTGATCTCTCGCAGAGCCGAGCAACCCTTTGTGCTGGGGAATGGGTCGCAGAACCGGATATTATAGAACTGCTTTTGGACCCATTCAAATTACCTCTTATAACAGGACGAGGGGGTGGGTGGCCAGCACCACAACCGGCCGCTTTTGTCTCCCCAGTGGCGATGTTCACACACCACACCAGTTACTCGTTTGAGGCTGAGTCGACCTAGGGGAGGCCCAGGAGCGGTTCAAATAATCGTCACTGGTGGTGGCCGTGAGCGGGAATCGAACTCGGGTCGCCAGGTTCGTAGCGCAGCGCGCTAACCACTACACTACAATGCGTTACGCTTCCACATGCGCGGGTCACGTGACGGATTTGACGTCACAGCCCACTTGCCGTGCAAAAAATCAATGCATTTTTGAGCTCCCCCCCCCCCCCCAAAAAAAAGTGTATTTTTTATAATTTTTGCATGGTGTACAGTCTGGAAAGTACCCACATGGCAAATTTCCAGTTTGTTGCATGTCGGGAAGTACGCTAAACATTTTGAACAGACACACATATTCACAACTTTGCCTTTTATATATATCTGGAGATGACAGACAGACCGATTTGTCTCATTCTCAGAGCTCTAATTCAGCCTAATTAAGTACAGACATTTCGTTTACATGATTGCCTTTTGTTGTGTAGTCATTGGTGACTGGGCTACTTGAGGACCTGGTTTAATCACAGGTGCCTGCCTGTATTTGAACGCAGGATCTCAGCGGTGGCAGCTTGGCACTCTGACCTCTGAGCCTTGTAAACATTATCTCTCAAATAAGTTTCTGATTACCATCAGGTTTATCTGGTTGACACCAGATTTAAGCTATTGCAACCAAGAGACGCCAGAAAATTCCTGTTGGAAGAACATTACTTCATCCACAATGTTTCATGCCTTATTTATTTAATTAGTATCCCCCTATAATCGGTTTTGTACGATAAACTGGATTGCTTGGCTAATCTGAACGCAAATGCCTGTGATCATTGCCTTCTCCCCCAACTGGTCTTTTATGTTGTTTATATGATTGATTTGTTAATATTTTGCACTGTAAAATGTTTATCAGGGAGAGAAGTGGGGCAGTGGTAAGCACACTCCGCTGTAAACCCAGCGACCTGGGTTCGATTCCCGGTCACAGCTAACATCAACGGTGAACCACTCCTAGCCACACCGCCTTTTCCAACCTGCACTGACCGGCATAGCGAAGAGTGGTCATGCAAGCCCTACAGCTGACCCCGACGTTTGGAGACCATCAATACTTTATTACGCCGGTTAGTGTATGTTGGTGTAGGGGGAACCCCCTGTTGTTAGCCATGGCCGAGAATTGAACTCGTAGTGTGCGAAGTTTCTGCGAACCACTGTAGCACCTGCCGCTCCACCCAGATTAACTTATGTCACGTACACTTTAAACATTTGCCATCTTACCTATAAACCTCACCAGGTGGCTCAATGGTAGAGTGAGTTATAATCCTGGTTGGGGGTTGGCTCAACCCTTCAATCCTCTGGAGCCAATAAAATGAGGATCACTTTGTAGGGAAGTCAAAAGTGATTTTCCTATGGACTCTCACCTCTGCCCTAGGAATGGAGAATGTATACCACTGGCTCTGGGCTGCAAACAGATGGGCACTGCCTCCATGTTCATTTGTTTAAAAATAAATTACTTTTACTTGACTATTTTATTTGTTTATAGTCAGCAATTGTACTGGCTATTGTATTTATTTTCCTTAATTTAGGTTATGTATGTATGTAGAACTTTTTTCGCACCATACGTAGCCAACCGTGCTAATGGGCGGTGCGGGAGACCGACAGCAAACTAAACACAAAAAGCAGTTGGAAAGAAACGAGTTTCCAATCTAGGTTTAGAAGTGCATTGCTCCAGTGGCTTCCTAAAGGTTAGCTTTGAAGAAAAGATTTGTATCTTCTTGGTTCTTTCGGTAATGTCACGTAGAAGGGAAGTAATAAAATAAAAATAAAACATAATAAAATAATTCTCACGACGTTTCGGCCACAACGCAAGCAGCCATCCTCAGGTGAAGACCAGGTCGGGGAGACAACATTCAGACGCTGTCTCCCCGACAGACCTGGTCTTCACCTGAGGACGGCTGCTTGCGTTGTGGCCGAAACGTCGTGAGAATTATTTTATTATGTTTTATTTTTATTATTTTATTACTTCCCTTCTACGTTACTTTACCGAAAGAACCAAGAAGATGAATCCCTGCAGTCACGAAAGCTTTAAATCGAAAAAGATTTGTAATCTCAATGATTGTTTCTCAGGGGTTGTAAATAAAAATTACTGTCTCTGTCCATCTCGTGTTGGTCGCCCGCCCGCCCCACAGAGAGCCCGGGCGTGCGGGAGCGCGAGGAGATCGTCTTGAACGCTGTGGCGACCGTCAACAACCTCTCCTACCACATAGGCCCCGGTGCCACGCTGCAGGGCCAGCAGCTGCGCATCGCAGAGTGTGAGCCCCGCGCACACCGCGGCACGAGCGCCACGCGGCCTCGCTGCGTCGGTGCCGCGGCCGAGTAACCAGGTGTGACCGGATCTCAAGAAGCGGTTGAAGAAGCAGTGGTCGTGTTTATTGTCTGTCGTACGTCGCCATGCCAGTCTGTGGGTCTCTGTGTGCGTCTATGGATCTCTATTTCAGTCTTTGGGTCCTTACGTGAGAATACCACACCAAATGCTGTATTGAACAAGGGGTATATTTCTTTGTTGTTGCCAGTGTCCGAGTAGTTGCGCAACAGATACATTTTTTTTTCCCATCTGATGACGGACGCTTGTGTTGCACCCGAAACGTCGTGATTTATTTTATTTTTATACCCACGTGACTTTACCGAAATAACCAAAGAGTATGGATTCCTGCAGTCATGAAAGCTTCAAATCAAGATTAATTAAATTAGAGACAGACTCAACTTTGTGGTGGCGTAGTTCGTAACGTGCTCATTTGCAAACATATGATTGGTTGTTACAATCGTGAGGGTGGGAGGCAGAGTAAACCAGAAAGGCGGTGGGGCTCTACTGTGGAGGAGCGTGCCCAGATCCCCGAGCCAAACTCGACGCGTCTTCGCTGCGCAACTCATCGTACAGACGTGGACAAAGTCATTTCCATGATTAATTTGCCCGGTCTCGAAGGCGATTTGGTTGCGCAACAGATAAAGGGCATTAAAAATCGATATCCGTCGATAACTCTATGCATCGTACCACTGCCACTTAATACTGTTCACAATCAAACCCTACAGCAGAGGTCGCAACCGGGTACCCGATACCCGTACCCTACCCGATACCCGGCTACCCATACCCAGCTGGGTACGGGTACCCGTTTGCGACCCTGGTGTGGCCGGGCACGGGTAGACCGTGAGTCACTGCGCCTGCAACATGGCTTCATCCCAGAGGTCGCAATCGGGTACCCGTACCCTACACGATACCCGGCCAGGTACGGGTAGCCAGGTATCTGGTAGGGTACGGGTACCCGTTTGTGACCCTGGTGCGGCCGGGTACGGGTAAGGAATCAAAACCCGTTTGCAACCTCTGCCCTACAGCGATGACCCCTATCTGTTTTGCTTATGACACCTCCAGTGCTGCTCATGCCCCTGCTGGGCCCTGGGGAGGAGGGGGTCCTGGAGGCATTGAGGGCCCTTGGGAACCTGTCCCAGAGTGCGGCCGTGCGGGAATTCCTCCACCAGCACCACGGTGAGCGCAGCAGCCACAGATGCAGCAGCGTCCACTCTGCCACATCGCCACCCGCAGTGAAGTGCTGATCGTAAATGCTGCCTGTCTGTGTTGTCTTGTGAGCTGCCTCTCTGTGTTCTGGCTGGTCTGCTGGTATCTGTGCTGCTTTTGTGCCCGCGAGTTGCCACCGATGTATCCATCCCCAGTGCCGGCGCTGCTGTTGGAGCTGTTGTCCGAGGGCTCCCAGGACGTGTGCTACTCGGCTGGGGGGGTACTGCTCAATATGAGCAGCACCGACGACGGGGGGGCAGGGCGGCTGTTGCAGCTGGGAGCCATGGAGAGGTGAGCGCTATCGGTGGTGGTGGTCGTGGGGGTCACTGTGGAAGCAACAACTCAGCCTGCAATGCTTTGACAATTGACCATCTACCAATTGGCCATGCGAGGACTTGTCGAGATTCAGGGTTATGGATACCCGGCATGCCAGCTCAACGCTCTGACCTCTGAGCCACCGTAGCCACCTTGCTGTGTTGTAATCGATTAATCATCATACGCCTATAGCAGGGGTTCTCAACCTATGTGGTATGGCCTCCCCCCTGCTAATCCAAACCATTTCCACCCACGCCTGCCCCATCAGCTCTACTCACATCTCTATTGGCTACACGAGTTGCTCGAACCTTCACTCAAACTCGTTTAATAATAATAAGCTGCAGTGGACATTTTCTCTGGCATGTTCACTATACACCGTGAGTCTTGTCCACTGGATATCAACCCTTTTAGCAATTTCCTGTTCAAGCCCATTCACTATTATTTTCATTCAAGCTTAAACATCCCTTAAGGCCGTCTATCCGAACGTAAAAAAAAAACGATTAGCACACAGGTGGCTACCCGAGCCCTTTATTAGAGATTTGTCCTGCATAGTGTCCATACTGCAGGCCTGCCACCACAGGTTGAGAACTGCTGTCCTATATTAACTGAAGTGGCAGCGACAGCCTTTTCATGCATTGCAAAGGAGAGTGGCTGAGCACTCATGGGTCCCGTGATGTGATTCCTCCCAGGCTGCTCAGCTGCCTGCAGCGCTATTGCCGTGCGGACTGGCAGCTGGGCGGATTGCTGTGCAAAGTGCTGTGGAACTTTAGCCAAGGGCCTGCTGCCACCGGCGCCAGCGGCAAAGGCGGGGGCCTGGATCCCAGCGACACCACGCGCCTTCTCGCCACGCTGCACCTCCTCCTGGGTAAGCGCCACCAACATTACAAAACATAGCATTGAAGTCACGATAACTCGCAAGCCTTTGTCAATCCACTGCCGGATGAAGACCTCCCCACGCAGTGTCGTTATGTCGGTTGTTTGACCGAACTTCACCACGCTGGCCAATGTGGGTCGGTGGAACCGAGAGGCCTGAACCAGTCCAGCGATATCTGGGTCAGACAACACTGGCCACTTGTCAACGTACCAAAATATTGGCCTCATTTGGTCTTCATGGAACGAAGGGGAGTTTCATGAAGAGGATATACTGGGGCACCCCTTCCCGTGAAAAGCCCGGTATTCTGACACTGGACTCAACACCAAGCTCTTTGCAAATTATTTTCTCGCGAACCAAGTTAAGCTTTGGTCTGGTGACTTTTAAACACTTTCACCACATGCCAGCTTTTGAACCTAAAATTTATCCAATTTAAAAAAAATAATAATTGTATACAGCTGTATGTTTAACTTTGGAAATGGTTGAAATTAGTTATGTGGCAACCATCGAGTCACGTGCCTACTGTTTAGCAACTCCGGGATCTGGCAGAGGGTAGCAAGCATTTGGCAACGAGATGTGGTGGCTTTGGCCACGGTGACATCTGGATCAGCAAAAGGGTTTATATTCGGCAGCCTGCCGCCTAAGTGGGCAGGGTTGGCAACTGTGGTGCTCAACGGGGGGTGTCGTGGTGACGCGATTGTGGTCTCCGCAGACGAGCGGACGGCGCTGGTGAGCGCGCCACTGGACGGTGGGGAAACCGGGGAGACGGTGCAAGGATACCACCGGCAGCTGTGGGAAGCAGAGTTTGTGCCGGTGGCGCGGAGGCTGCAGAAGAGAGTGCAGAGCCAGGCGGCGCCGCTGCTGCTTGAGCCGCTGTGACATCGTCGTCAAAGTGTAAATCTTCACGCTCGCACACGCGCACACAGCCAGGGGTGGAGAACAGACAGCTCCCGACCCGATCCCAAACCACTTCTTTTCATACGGCCACATGTTGTCTTCCACTTCAAAATAGCCCGCTAACAATACTCATCCGTCACCAGCAGTAGGTTGCCACAACGGCAGTGTGTGCAAAGTCAGTGATTTCTGCTCAAATGAACGTGGAGGTGGTGGGCATCTCCTGTTAATGGCCGAGCCAGTCGTGGCAAGTCCAACAAAGTGGTTCAAAATTTTTGACCCCAGAGAGATGATAGGCTGAGTCAACCCCCCAACCAGCCAGTCACTATACTGCCGGGATACAGTAGAGACTTATAATCAAGAGTACCAACACACACACCCTCTGACATCACCACCTCCAGTTCAAAAGTAAACGAAGGTGTGCAAACTACGATTTGAGTTGTGCAAGATGTGTTTAAATGACTCGTCGACAATCTCCGAGCCCGTGCTTCCATGACAGTTCCAACAGCTGCTTATTGCCAATGTCATTAAAATATACGACCGGAGATGCGGTGCTCGCCGCAGCACGATTTCTTGTGAAGCAGCACATGCAAAGACACTGTGACCCTACGCTGCAAAACACATCCCCCCCTCCTCCCATCATTCGCCAAGTAAACAACGAGGCAGTCGCTCCTGATTGCAGTATAAGTATTTATTACATATCATACAAATTTAAACCAGATTTAAAGTAATGAATTGAGCACACAATTAAGGCGTAACACAATAATAACAAATCTCCGCTTTAAGCTTAGTGCACACCACAGTAGCGACAGCTGGACCATACAGTCCCCGTCGCACGACATCAACTTCACAGACAAGCGCCAGCAACTAAACGTCAAGAAATTACACTCGCATGCTGCTTACACGCGCAATAGCGGCAGACAACAGTAAAACATGGAGGGAAACGCTAAGGCTTTGCACGTTAGCTCCGCATTCTCAAGTAGGGCTGTTAATTTGGGTTTCTTAGCGTTATGGATAATCTCATTAAAAAATATTACAATTTAAAATTATCGGTTTGTCAAATGTTACCAGTCCGCACTGGCCAGCATGGTGAAGTATGGTCAAATGAGCCCCATGACTGACACGGAGTGGCGAGTGTGGACTGTGACAGGGCTGTAAGATTGTTTTCTACATACCGTGTATAGAATGGGTTGCCGTACGGCTTGAACGTTGTTGCTTGTCAATTGGTTCGATTTGTAACCAAAGTTTATTATAGAGTCCACGATTTTCAGAAACAAAAATGTATTTCGTAAAAGATTCTGAAATAAAATCAATGACGGAATAACAACCCCATTCTAAAGTAACCGCACGTAAATAGCAGAAACAGCCGCTGTGCTGCCAGCCTGACTTTCCCAACCAGGCAGATTTGAGAACTTCTCAGATGCACCGCGGGTGGGAATCTAACCGCCCGCACCCATAATGTAGGCGAGAGCTGGGCTGGTTTAGGGCGTCATCTGGTCCAACCCATGTGAGACTAGGCTCTAAGGAAAGCTGTCTCGGGTGTGGACCAATCAACTTCAAGGACAGTGCACATTATCAGAGTTATGTTTTTTGTTTGCATTATGACTGCAGGTATTGTGGTCTATGCAAACATGACTCCTTGTAAAAAGGTGTCAGTTTTGTTGCCAGATAGAAGGGTAAAAAACCAATTGTCATATTTTTACTGGCAAATGAGGTTCCCATGGTGGTTTAGGGAGTTTAAATGTGGCATGGTCTCCCCTCCTCCACCTCCGTTAGGCCCAACTGAAGCAATGGCCACCGCTACCCAGGCGGAAGGAATGGCCTCTGCAGACATCCGGCCCCGCATGGGAACATGCACCGTGCTGCCTCCACACACCACAGCAGCAGTGATGCCACCAGTGACAGTGAAGAACACCTCTGTGCAGGTGTCACCACAGTGATGGTGCCACTCCAGTGGTGTCACCACTGACGTTAGTCATGATGTCATCGCAAGAGTGATGTCACCACTGTGCAGGTGTCACCGCCAAGTGACGTCGCCATGTGTGATGCCGACAGTGGCGCTATAAACATCAGTGCAGCGATGTCACCACCGTGGTGACGTCACATCTCGTGATGTTACCACCAAAGAGATGTCATCGCGATGCAAATGTCACCACTGTAGTGTTAACTGTTAAGTTTCTGCAGCTGTGGTTTCCTGGGCTCCAGGCCAAGAGCTCCTGGGTCAGTGCGCCCGGATCCACAGCAAAACCCCGCACTACAGTATAAATTCTTTACAAGATTGTCTATGAACATACTTTGTAGCAAAGCTTTACTTACAAAATTACATCTTTAAAAAAAAAAAATCAGCTCATTACAAAATAGAGTTGCATTACTCACAGATTGTCTTAGTACGAGATTACACAATAAAACCCGATATTTTGACACAAACTAGCTCAGTTAAGACCACAAGCGTCGCGAGACTTAAACCGCTCGCCTTACCCCCCCACAACAGGTGTGTCACCGTGCGTTCCGCGTCCCGCCCGCGCTGTTCCTGCCGCACGGTTATTGGCTCAAACGATTCCCTTTGTGTCTCATTAGTGTTCCGGCCGGCTCAGCCAATGCCTGCACCCGCCTGCGTGGAGGCCACTGAAGGAATTCTCCCGTCGGTCGTTCCTGCAATGTGTCCTCCAAAAACTGGGCTCTCATTCAGGCGTGGCGTTCCCCAGTATATCCGCTTTCTTGACAAACCCCCATTATTTCCATGAAGACGAAATTATGGACTACTCTTTTTTTTACAAACATCTGTCCTTCCATTGATTGATGAGGGCATTCTCAGAGCCACGTCGGTTCAGTTGCTTATCTGAACAAACGTCACACTTCACAATGTGCGGTGGGTGGCCCCCAGACTATTTTGGTTATCACTGTTCCAAAAAAAACACCTGTTATTTCAATGAACACCAAATTTAGCCCGAGTTTTAATGTTGTCGAGACTGCCTTCTATATCACAAATGAAACATAAGCAAAATGGTAAAAAAGCAAGCCAAAAGAATGAACAAATAGTACAGCAATTACTGTGCAGTATGGTACTAAACCAAGACTGCCTGGCGCATGATGCATCTGCGTGGAGATGCAACTGACCACAAGCGCTGCTCTGCGCGCTGTTCAGTTTTTGAACTTTGGCAGCACGATTTTCAAGTTCCGTTTTTTCAGTTTTTAGGGGCCTCCAAAAATCTTCACGACAGGACACGGTCTATCCACCCATATTATTTCGAGGACACACTGTACCATTCAAATGGTAAATTGAGGGGTGTCCTGGAAGAACTTAATAACCCACATATATATTCAATATAACTCACGCTCGTGTCACTGGAACACTTTACAATCCACTTTTTGGAGTTAAATATTTTTTTAAAAATCATATCCAGATGGCTGCACAAATAACCTGATAATTTTTTGATCAACTTAATCCACCTCTCAACAACTGCTTTCTCTACCAAGAGATGTTGTGGGTTATCACGTTGTTCCAAGACACCCCACAATTGTAGGCATGTAACGTTGCATCAATTCATCGATTAAAATCTATAATTGCGATGAAAATTATAATTGTTATACTATTGTCATATTTAAGCGAACGTAACAAAACTGTACACGCAAAATTGAAAGAAACGATAAAACACAAACGAGACGGCAAAGATCCCCAGAACAAACCAACTCTTGAACCACAGCCCTGAATTGTAACAATTCATAGAATCAGCGGTCATCGGGGAGGGGATGGAAATCTGTTACGTCCCTCGTAAAAGCCGTGGTGGTAATCCGCACAGACGGTAACTCGACTGTCACCACGTCCAGGGAAACGTGGCATGGCTGCGGGGGGGGGGGTGATGGCAATGTTGAGACCGGCATGGATCGTGGCAGCCGAGGCTCGGCGACATTACGACACCGCCGCCGTGGTGATCATCGTTGTTTTGCCCGCTCGGCCACCGCCACCCCCCACCTACACCGCCGCTATTCTCCAGTTTCTCTAGAAATCACGCCGAGGTAAAGTGTGCAAACTCTACAGAGGTGCGATATGCTGCGTACACTAAAATACTGCTGCTGCAGCGGTCACGAATGCAGTACACGGTTTGTGGCACCACGCGGGTACGTGGACGGGGGAGACTGCAGGATGACCTGGGCAGGGCTGCTTCGTCGATCACTCGCCCAGCCACCGCCCGGCCACCGGCACCCACCACCACTACACAGCGGCCTCTGTTCATCATGGCGAATTAGTGACCAAAATAAGAGAAATTAATATTGGTTAAATGCTCTAAATAGTAAAGCGAGTCCCAGTAAAAATTCTTGGCTATCTCTAAGGGCATTAAGTAATTCAAAAGCGCACGCGTGCCTGATCCGTAACCCTGCATCCCGGGCGCGCCAACGCAACAGCCACCCTGCCGCTCACGAAATGCCGAAGCTGCAGCGTGGGCAGGCGATGGCAGGCGCAACCCTCTCCTAGCACCAACACCAAAATAACACCTCTCTCCACTTGGGGACTTTTTCCTCCCAAATAAATTCAATTGATCTAGCGTCACAACAAGGACATATTGCTTTGGGGCCACTTCTTCGAAAACAGCACGTTAAAAATATTTACTATTAATATAGTAATAGCTATATAATTTTCAGCATCTATCGCAAACATACATACATTTTTTAAACTATTCAGGTGTTTATCCGCACACCTGTGCACACACTGTACAGTACAATTGAGACGTGTCTCACGTGATGGCTTTTGTATCAGCTTCCTGGTTTCCCGGCCATGCTGCAACTGGTTTCATTGAAAGGCCTAAAGAGTGTGTGGCTGAAGAGGCACAGATTAAGGCATGAATCGGCACCGACTCCTATGGCACTTGCGTGATCTCAACAAAGCACTTGCGTCAGGCGAGTGACACATGATGACATCCACTCCACGCTGGCAGCTGGCCAGCCCTGGCAACCGAAAGATTTGGATTAAACTTTTCTATCTAAGCTGGTAAAAAAAATGTCTATAATGAAGGCACTCCACTGTTATCACAAACAGCTCAACAGCTCCTATCCTCGACAATGCTAAAGGTCATTCCAACTATTATTTACACTGTGGCCACAGACTCGAATTGCTTTGTTAATGAAATAGAATCGTCCTCGACAATGCTGTTGCATAGTTTGGATGTTTGTAGCTGCACGCTGCCAGCCTTCCCACCACCCGCTTCCGTCCGGAACCCTGGGGGAGACGACCGAGCGAACCCAGCTTCTGCCCCCATTCCTTCATTTGGGAAATGGCCCAAAGGCTCTGGATTTCGGGCTCCACGCCGCGTGCCGAGCCGCACGGCCCCACAGAGCCACTGCCCTCACGGCTGCGGCGAGGCCTTTGCTCCCGCACCGTGAGCGTGGGCTGCGGGGCCGGTTGTGACTCGGATGCAAACCCACAGCTGTGAACGGGTCGGCCCGGTGTGTAGCTGCTGGGCGGATCACCGTCGGATCCCCTGCGCTGTGGCCGGTGCGGAGAAGGCATGCGGTTCCCTCTCTGGTGTGGCCGGGGCGTGGAGAAGCGCGGGGCCTCACATGGCACGGCTGGTGGGCTGGTTCGCCAGCACCGAATCGAAGCTGAAGTCGAGGCTGTCTGCATCCAGCAGGTCGTTGCGGATGATGGACTCGATGTCGCACTCCAGGTTGCTGTCGAACATGTCCAGGTCCAGGTCGGCCGGGAACCTTTCCTGGGCACTGAGTGCAGGCCCGTCCCCCTGTGGCCCCCCAGGTCCCGCTGCGTCGTGCGAAGCCTTAAGGCCCGAGACGCGAACCATATCGGGGGGCGACGGCTTGAGCGCGATCATGTGCGGCTGCGGAGGCGATGTCATTTTCGGCTGCTTAATGCATTTGGGCACGGCAAAACCGCGCTGCGCAAAGCCAGGGGCGGTGGCGGCCGCGGCGTGCTGACGGAGCCCGGAGGGGGGCTGCTGCTGCTGCTGCTGCTGGGGTCCAACCCCCTGCTGCACCCCCGCCCCCCCCGCCGCCTGCCCGAGCGAGTAGTCGCCCTCGTTGGGCAGCGTGTCCGAGTCGAGCAGGTCGCGGAAAGTGTGCGAGGAGCCGAACTGAGCCATTTGCGGTGGAAAGCTGGGGTTGTTCTCCTGGATCGTCTCCATGGGCGAGGGTCTCCACGACTGCAATCCGGCGACCGACGGGCGGAACAGCGAGTTTCCGTAGCCGTCCGAAGGCCCCGGGAAGGTGAATCCGGGTCCCGGCGGAGGCTGGGCGTGATGGCCGGCGCTGGCGCCGCCCGCCATGCTGATGTCCTCCAGCAGCTCCTCCATGAGGCTGGTGGAGCGGGGGTGCTCGCCGCCCATCGGCAGCATCTTGTCGGGCTGCGGCGCGCGCAGGTGGTGGTCGTTGATGTTCATGGTGCCGGCCAGGTCGGTGATGCAAGGCAGGTCGGTGGGAAAGGGTTTGCTGAGCGCCTCGGAGAACATCCCCGGTGCGGCAGAAGGAACGCCGCCCCCCCCGCCGCCGCCGCCGCCGCCGACCCCGTCCCCGTCCGCCACCTCCTCGAACTCGAGTGCAAGGCGCACGGGCGACACGCGGCCGCTCACCGTGCTCGCGTTGGAGCCCGTGCGCGTCCGGTAGCTGGCCCAGGGCTCGAAATCCTCGCTGGTGTGCGACGGGGATGAGGTGGCCCAGCAGCTGGGGCTGTCCGCGCGGCCTTCGGTCATGGCGGCCTGTTGGGCAGCCTTCTTCTTCACCGCCTTGGCCCTTACCTACAAAGGGGAGCGTGTACGCGACTTTGAAGACAGGTGTTATTGTCACCGTGCATAGTTGTCGAACCAGATGAGAATTCAATAAACCAAGATAGCCTCATTTGCAAGAGTGACCTGGATCAACAAAATAACAAAATGCAGCAAGGAAAATTGCACAAAATTAGAGCAGAACCACCTTACAGGAGATTAAAACTATTCTAAAAAATTATATACAGCAATCTTGTATATAAATAAAGAGCTTAATCTGTCTCAAAACCTTTAGGGTACTTCCCGACAAGGTAGACAGCTGAAATGTTGTACAAAGGTAGCTTTTAGGACTCAAACAACAGGAAACATGTGGAAATCCGAGATTTTTCATTTAACGACTCCCAAATCTCAATTTTAAGTGCCCCATAAACATTGTTGCGTGTCATTCAGAAAGCGTTCTAAATATTTTATTGCGGTTTTTTTTGTTCGATTCAATTTAAGCGAGAACATTCTTTTATTGTTTTTGACATTTCGGATTAAAGCGGTTTTGAACGAAAATAATACGCATTTTATGATGTTAAAAATCTGAATAATTCAAAACCAGTATTAAAAGTTCATACATTTTCGTTCTCTCTAATAAAAATTTTTTTTTTATCTTTAAATCGAGCGGTTTCCGATGGGTACGTATTTTAATCAGGTCATCAACGTTTTGTGGAAAAATACACATTTTTTTGAGTAGTTGTGAGTGTCTAACCGTAGATAAATATTGTCAAAATTCACATCAGGTTCATTATTTTATTTATTGAAAACTTTTTCCTCGCCAAGACAGGCTTCATGAACTAGTAATAAATCAAGTACGATTGTCCCTCGGTCAAATTACTTTTAATCTGTCACTGTATCAGGTGGTGCCAGTTTGTCTGGTCGCGGTCTCAGTGTGTGCACGTATGTCAAACTTCTTCCGTGCCGTAAGTAGCCAACCGTGCACAACAAACGAAACGCAAAAAGTGATTCTGATGGATGAGCAGCAGGAGGAGCATGATGAGCAGGTGAAAGATGAACGAGGGAGCGAGGTCTCACCTTGGCCAGCTTGTTGGTGTTCTCCATCGAGGCAGCGCGGCGCCGGGGCGACTTGCCGCCCTTGCCGCCCTCGGGGTTGAGCATCCACCAGGAACTTTTGCCCGTGTCGTCATTCTGCACGCGGATGAAGCGACTGTGCAGCGACAGGTTGTGCCGGATCGAGTTCTGAAAATGTGCGTAGCAAGACGTCGCATCCACAAGCTGGAACATCTTCCAATTTATGTAAACAATTAGCTCAAATTTGATCGATAAAGTACCGTGCACATTCTGCACGCGGATGAAGTGACTGTGCAGCGACAGGTTGTGCCGGATCGAGTTCTGAAAATGTGCGTAGCAAGACGTCGCATCCACAAGCTGGAACATCTTCCAATTTATGTAAACAATTAAAATTAATAAAATAAAAATAAAATAAAAATTACGACGTTTCGGAGGCAACACAAGCTTCCGTCTTAAGGTGGAACCGTCACAGCACGATAGCTGTATCAAGTGAGAGAAATTCCAAGAAAACAGTCCTTTCTCTCACTTGATACAGCTATCGTGCTGTGACGGTTCCACCTGAAGACGGAAGCTTGTGTTGCCTCCGAAACGTCGTGATTTAAATTTTATTTATTTTAATTTTTTACCTACGTGACTTTACCGAAATAACCTAAGAATATGAATTCTTGCAGTCACGAAAGCTTCAAATCTAGAATTATGTAAACAATTAGCTCAAATTTGATCGATAAAGTACCGTGCACTAACAGCCAAAATATCCATGGGCTTTCCCCCCTCATCTCTCTTCAGAACATGTGGGCTGTTATTTATTTAAAATGATAAGTGTTTTTGTAATGATTTGCAAGTAAATATGACATGCCATATATAATTATGGATTACTGGCTTGGTTAATGTAGGTTGATTATTTTGGCATTCCGATGTACGTTCCATGAATAGTAAACACGCGGTTGTTTTTTTTTTAAGGTGAGTGGAGTGTTTGTTATATATTTAGTCCAGGTAAATGCTATTTAGGAGATTGTAAGTGAACACTGAAGTAACAAAAAGTAGGATTGAGAATCCACCTTCCAAACGCAACATTGTGGGGTGGCCCCAAACATTGACGTTGTTGAGGCTGAGATGACGCATGGCTTAATGGAGGGCAGTGGTGGGAAACATTCCCTTTAGCCATGGCCAAATAGGACTTTTAAATATCTGTGGGGTGGCCACACGGTGACATAAGTGGCTACGCGCACTAAAATTAGAAAGCGTTGATGCCAGACCGAAAAGTGTCCCTCTAGAACCCAATTAGTGCGGCTTAACAGGCTTTCCACCGACAAAACATAATTTTGCGAGCGTTTCAAAGTGGCAGGCCCTCGTGTGGCTGCGGCAGTGAGCAATGAAGTCTCTGGCCCACGGGACACGGGTTCCCCGGGATGGCCACAAGGCAATAATAAAACACAGGATCTCTGCGTATCCCAACTCAGCTCGTGATGCCCGCGTGTCGCCCGCGTGTCTTGCCACTGTCGAAGTGAGGGTGGCACGTACCTTCCACCCGGCCGAGCTGTTGTTGTCGCCCTTGTCCTTAAAGTAGGGCACACACCGCACCATCCACTCGTAGATCTGCGCCAGCGTCATGCGCTTGTCGGCCGTGCTCTCGATGGCCTGCGTGATGAGGTCCGCGTACGACAGGTTCCCCCACGGGTTGCGTCGCGACGAAGACGACGACGTCTTCTTGGGTGTCACGCCACCACCTCCTCCGCTGCTGCCCGTGGATGAGCAGGGCACCGGGCTGCCCAGCGATGGACCCGGAGGGCTCTCCAGCCCCCCCGGAATCTGACCTCCACACAACTCGGGGCCCCCCGAGTGATCTGCGAAACCATCGGCGGGCGGCGTGGGGGCCCCATCGGGAGGCAGCGACGCCTCCTTGCCCGGCAGGCGCGGCCACGTGCACGAGCGTTGCCGCGTCTGGGGCTCGAACTCCGGGTCGATCTCCACCCCCTCCAGCTGATCCACATCGGCCTCGGCCATCTCTTCCTCCTCCTTCACGCTGCTGCTGATGCTGTGGTCGATGTCCACGCGAAGACGGGTCTTGTTTGAGGTTAGTTTAGGCAGCGGCTAAAGCTGGGGTTGGGGTCAGGGGGTCACACCACCGTGGGTTGGGAATTGAGGGGTGGTACTCGGGTGAAGGAGGGTTGGGCGACTGTTGGGATTGGAGCAAATGTGACAGATGTGATGTCCGTATTCTATCAGAACTAGTATCTCGTTTGTGTTGTGGAGCTAGTGCTGATGTTATGGTTAGTGCTGATGTTATGGTTAGTGCTGATGTTATGGTTCGTGCTGATGTTATGGTTAGTGCTGATGTTATGGTGAGTGCTGATGTTATGGTTAGTGCTGATGTTATGGTTAGTGCTGATGTTATGGTGAGTGCTGATGTTATGGTTAGTGCTGATGTTATGGTTAGTGCTGATGTTATGGTTAGTGCTGTGTGTTATGGTTAGTGCTGATGTTATGGTTAGTGCTGATGTTATGGTTAGTGCTGATGTTATGGTTAGTGCTGATGTTATGGTTCGTGCTGTGTGTTATGGTTCGTGCTGTTTCAAGGCTAAGTGCTGCTGGCTTGTGTCCTGGCTATGGTCAGGGGCTGTATCACGACTCACGTGGAGGGTGTTTTGGTCTACGCGAGGTCTTTATTTAGCCAAGTGCTGGTGGTGTCTGGGCCGCGGCCGTCTGAAGGCTGCGGCAGAAGCAGTGTCCAGGGGTCGGTGCTGGGACCAGAGACAAAGTTTCCGTTCTCTGGTCAGAGATTCTACCGAGGGCTAATGTCGCGGGCTAAGGGGTCAAGGTGGTCGGGGCTGTGGCGAGATGATGATGAGGGCTGCTCGTGCTCTCGGGCTGTCGGGGACGAGCGCGGCCTCTGGTTAACGTCAGGCCAGGCGACGGGACGACGACTGCCGACGGCTCCCTCTGCGCGAAGGGGTCAAGCTGCTACCGCTGTAGGGCTATGGCTGCGGACTGCGTCTCTCGCAGTTCTTGTCGGGGCTGCCGCGAGGGCGAGAGGCGCTGCTGGGCCGCGTGGCTGCCATTTTGTACCCGGGACTTGTTTACCGACAGGCGGCGAAGGCGGTCGTCCTCCCTCCCTCCTCGTCCTCCTCGTGTCTCTCTCGTGTCTCGTCTCGTCTTCACGTGACGCCGCCGAGCGGCACGGCGCTTCGACACGCACCGGGCGGCGGGGGCTGCCGGGGACGCGGCGACGGAGAGGGGGGGGGGGTTGGAGGCGCCGCGCGTCGTTCCTCTCGTTGTTTTCGAGCCTCGCGGTGACGACGACGACGACGCCGCCGCCGCGGGTTCCATGGAGCTCCGCCGCGCCGCGACCGCTGGGCGGACACCGACACCCCCATGGGCGTCATCGTCAAGTTGGACGCGGTGAGTTGAGGAGGCCATCTTACGTGAGGGAAAAGTTGGGGTGGTGGGGGGGAGTTTAGTGTGAGCTTTGTGACGTCACGACCCCACCAGCCCCATACTCTGCCCCCCCCCACCACCACCCCCACTCTGCCCCCCCCACCACCCCCCCCACTCTGCCCCCCCCACCCTCTGCCCCCCCCACACTCTTCCCCCCCCAACACACACTCTGCCCCCCCCACACACTCTGCCCCCCCCACACACTCTGCCCCCCCCCCACTCAGCCCCCCTCCCACTCAGCCCCCCCCACACTCTGCTCCCCCCCACACTCTGCCCCCCCCCCCACACTCTGCCCCCCCCCACACTCTGCCTCCCCCACACTCTGCCCCCTTCCACACTCTGCCCCCCCCCACACTCTGCCCCCCCCACACTCTGCCCCCCCCCACACTATGCCCCCCCCCACACTCTGCCTCCCCCCCACTCAGCCCCCCCCACACTCTGCCCCCCCACCCTCTGCCCCCCCACACTCTGCCCCCCCCACACACTCTGCCCCCCCCCACACACTCTGCCCCCCCCACACTCTGCCCCCCCCACACACTCTGCCCCCCCTCCACACTCAGCCCCCCCCCCACACTCTGCCCCCCCCCACACTCTGCCCCCCCCACACTCGCCCCCCCCCCCCACTCTGCCCCCCCCACCTCTGTCCCCCCCCCACACTCTGCCCCCCCCCCACACACTCTGCCCCACCCACACTCTGCCCCCCCACACACACTCTGCCCCCCCCCCACACTCTGCCCCCCCCCCCCCACAAACTCTGCCCCCCCCCACTCTGCCCCCCACTCTGCCCCCCTCCCACACTCTGCCCCCCCCCCCACACTCTGCCCCCCCCCCACACTCTGCCCCCCCCCCACACTCTGCCCCCCCCCCCCACACTCTGCCCCCCCCCACACTCTGCCCCCCCCCCCACACTCTGCCCCCCCCCCCCCACACTCTGCCCCCCCCCCACACTCTGCCCCCCCCACTCAGCCCCCCCGCCCACGTGCGCACTGCGGCTGGGCTCAACACCCCCCCCCCGCACAAAGATGGCTGCGCCGCCGCCTCAGCCCTGGGGGGGAGGGGGGGGGGCTCGCGCCGCGGCTCGCGTCTCTATGAATCGACACGGCGAGTGACGATTCCGTTCGCGTCGCGATTCGCGGATCGATTCGTGTTTATCTCGTTTAGTTTGCCAACGAAATAAGTGCAATAGCGTCCAAAAGCGTCGCCTTTTTTGTTTATGATTCCACATCGGGTCACATTGTTTAACGTGACGTTGCTTTAATTGGCGTAGATGTTTCAGGATAAGCGAATTGTATTAGATCGAACGGCAACTGTTGCAAGTCATGTTGGTACAACCGAAATTAGATACAGTATCGTCAACATTTGACTCGCTCATTACATAAGAATCGATGCATCATTTATTTTTCCAGCATTATTACACAAGTAACGATTTAGCCTAAATTCGGAATCGTCGTGAGAATTGTTTTATTATGTTTTATTTTTTATTATTTTATTACTTCCCTTCTACGTGACTTTACCGAAAGAACCAATAAGATGAAAATATAATAAAATATTTTATTGTTTTATTTTTATTATTTTATTTATTCCCTTCTACGTGACTTTACCGAAAGAACCAAGAAGATGTTCATGAATCTTTTCGTATTTCTTTGGCTCCGTATATATTTAAATTTCAGCCGGTGTAACGCAATTCAATATAATTCACCGCTTTGCTGTCGATTGCTATCGGAGCAATCCTCACGCGTATCTCTGGCGTCAAATCGATTAATAGACTCTCTATATATAATCGAATAATTCTAGATTTGAAGCTTTCGTGACTGCAAGGATTCATATTCTTAGGTTTTTTCGGTAAAGTCACGTAGGTAAAACATCAAAATTAATAAAAATCAAATAATTTTATTTTTATTAATTAATAAAATAATTTATTTTTATTAATTTTGATGTTTTACCTACGTGACTTTACCGAAAAAACCTAAGAATATGAATCTAATAATTGACTATTATAATCGACTAATCGGGGGGCGTGGCCCTAGAAGCTCGGCTCCCATTGGTCACTGAGATCGTGAGTGGGCTTGGGGGGGGGGTCACGTGAGAGAAGCGGGTGACGGGTGGGGGCATAAAAGTAGGCGTGGCCACCAAACGACAAACGCTGTGATTGGTTACCACGCCGCGTCTCGTGCTCGAGTGGGCGGGGCTAAGCGAGCGTGGGGGAGGGGGGGGGCCACGGACTCGACCACGGGATTGGTTCGTTTTGCCTTAACGCGGCTCCCATTGGCTGATTACGGCGAGGTTCCGTGGGTGGGGGGGGGGAAGGGGCGTGGCCACGTGACACCACCCATGGGGGGGGGGGGGGAAAGAGGAAAGGGGGCTAAGCGAGCGTGGGGGAGGGGGGGGCCACGGGATTGGTTCGTTTTGCCTTAGCGCGGCTCCCATTGGCTGGTTACGGCAAGGTTCCGTGGGTGGGGGGGGGAAAGGGGCGTGGCCACGTGACACCACCCGTGGGGGAGGGAGGGGGTGAAAGAGGAAAGGGGGGGGGGCGCGCGCGGTAGGGGGGGGAACGAGACAGTCACGTGACGCGGCGGGACGACGCCATGGCGGAGGCGGTGGCAGACACTCGGCGTCTCCTCACGAAGCCCCAGGACCTCACGGACGCCTACGGGCCGCCAAGCAACTTCCTCGAGATCGACGTGAGCAGCCCGCAGACGGTGGGCGTGGGGCGCATTCGCTTCACGAGCTACGAGGTCCGCATGAAGGTGAGAGGCGGGAGAGGTCCGCGTCCCGTGGCCAGGCCTCGCCCATCGCGAGATCTGCTCCGTGAGGGGGGGCCCCGGTCCCCTGCCCCCTTTTCCTGGCCCCCCTATCTCAGACCCCCTAATCCCCATCGCATGCTTCTCCCCCCCCCCTTCCTTATACACTTCTCCAGGCCCGACAACCCCCTTCGCCTAGGCCCCCGGTCCGCTCTCTCGGACCCGTCAGGAGTCTCTGGCCTCTCGCTTGGGGATTCGGGATCTCCACTCAGGCCTCAAGGGCCCAATTCGGGATCATTATTGGGGTCCCTGGTCCTCCGCTGGGTCCCTCTGTCTCGCTTCCTGGGTTACCTGTCCACTGTTAGGTCCCCTCCTCCCCTAGAATCCAGGTTTCCTGTGGGAATCAGGACCCCCCCACTTAATCTCCCCTTCCCCTAGAATCAGGTTTCCTGTGGGAATCAGGACCCCCCCACTTAATCTCCCCCTCCCCTAGAATCAGGTTTCCTGTGGGGTTCAGGACCCCCCCCCAACTTCATCTCCCCCTCCCCTAGAATCCAGGTTTCCTGTGGGGTTCAGTACCCCCCCAACTTAATCTCCCCCTCCCCTAGAATCAGGTTTCCTGTGGGGTTCAGGACCCCCCCAACTTAATCTCCCCTTCCCCTAGAATCAGGTTTCCTGTGGGGTTCAGTACCCCCCCCCAACTTAATCTCCCCCTCCCCTAGAATCCAGGTTTCCTGTGGGGTTCAGGACCCCCCCAACTTAATCTCCCCCTCCCCTAGAATCCAGGTTTCCTGTGGGGTTCAGGACCCCCCCAACTTACTCTCCCCTAGAATCCAAGTTTTCTGTGGGGTTCAGGACCCCCCCAACTTAATCTCCCCGCTGCGTTTCCTTCCACCCGTCCCCCTCCTCCCCCGCAGACGAATTTGCCGATTTTCAAGCTAAAGGAGGCGACGGTGCGGAGGCGATACAGCGACTTTGAGTGGCTCAAGAACGAGCTGGAGAGGGACAGCAAGGTAGGGGGGGTCCCCTTTCGCACTAGGGTCCCTCACCCCCTATCAGGGTCCCCTTAGCACTGGACGGGGGGGGTGGGTTGCCCGTCTGGTCATGGACGCCCCTTTGCACTGGGAACTGGGCCCCAATTAAGTCGTTTTCGAGTGACCTGGGTAGCCAAATGACGAAATCAATAACGTGGATACATTAACAACACCGGAGCAAAATCCTCCAAATAAATAGAGTAAAACCAACCAAATGGAAATCGGAGCAAATATTTTTAAAAACTGCATATTTGTTAAGAGAAGATGCAACTAGAGAGTAGCTTTCGGAGATTCCACTGGTGAAGGATGCGGTGGAACGAGCGGATGTGATAAAAGAGGCACACGAGCAGAGTTGATGGAAAAGGAACAGCTGACCGCATGACGTCATGGGACTTGCTGTTTAGAAGAGGAGTGTGGCTCCTTAACACCCGGGGGGGGGGGGGTGCCTCTCTCACACTGGGGTTCTCTGCGTGGTCCGTCTTCCGCTTGATCCCCGGGGTGTCTCGTTTAAAGATTGTGGTCCCCCCGCTGCCCGGCAAGGCCTTCACTCGTCTGCTGCCCTTCCGCGGAGACGATGGGATCTTCGACGACAGCTTCATTCAGGAGCGGCGAAGCGGCCTGGAGCAATTCATCAACAAGTAAACCATGGAAGCATTCATAATTACAGTGACCTTCTGCGCAGGTCGGCGAATTTTTGGGTTGGGCCGTGTATTTCCTGCGGACTCCGCAGGAAATCAGCTGTGCCGCTATTGATGTTATAATTCTTGGGTTCGGCCGCGTAATGACGTGGCCAAATTTACGTTGTAAAAAACCCTCTTACGACCTGACATTGCCAAACAAATGTCGGTGTGTGTCCCACGTGATTTACACGCCAGTGATTACTGTTTCAGCTCGCTCGCTGGTCAGTTGAAGAACAATTATCACAACCAAATGTAGCAGTTAGATACGTGACATTTAACTTTAAACTGTGGCGTCTTAAGGAAAATCCAGGCAGTCTGTCCCAGCCCAGCCCAAACATACAAGCATCATTGGCTGCGGAAACCTGTTATATCTTGTAATGCTTTGCGCCCACGTCCCGTGCTCTCCCCACTTATTTCAACCCACTTTGCTGAGCGTGGTGAAGTTTGGCCAAATAAGCACCCACCAACCACGAGACGAGGCCAGGCCTTCGTGCAGCAGTGGATTGACAAAAGCCAAGGAGTTAGCGTTGGGGGTGTCAGGTCCCGACGTGGTCAAGCAGCATCTCAAGCTCCGCTAATCGCAACTTGTACGTTAGAGACTTCCGTGTCGAGCTGACATATGAGACCCTTAGGCTTGCTTATTTTCATACTCGGTGTCTACTAATAATAGAAAACTGCTGGTATGTCAACTCGAAAAACATGCCGCCTTAAAATTTCCCACTTGTCTCGGGAGGCCCCACAGTGTGTAAAAACGTTACGATTTTCGACCACAAGTTTGCCTGTCTTCTCGGCTCTAAAGAAGGACCATTGCCTGAAATGTCAGATATTTGTCAACCACAAGTCTGTTTAATGATAAGTGTATACCTGTGCACCACTACCAACAGTGCCTTAATATTTGTGCATCTGCTGATGTTTAGCATTAGCACTGCACGCAACTGATAGTAAAATCGGCGAGAGCTGCAGTATGGGGACACACACACGAGGACTGGAGTTTTCAGTTGAGATTCGCCGAGTGAAGCGGCATCGCAAATCCAGGTAGCGTGCAATTTTTTAATGATTCTCACGGGTGTGATGTAATGCCTGTACCATGAGCGCTGGGTGGCTAAAATGCCGCAAGTTGGCACAGTCTGGGGTATAGCTGGTGTATCTACCAGTCATCTCAGTCAGCCAACCCATGCCACCTTGGTCTGTCCCGAGACCACCTGTCAGCGAACCTTCGACACTCCACGTGGCCTCAAAGTGCACCTGGCCTGGCACAGGCACCGTGGTGATATCACTGTCACTTAGTGGCGAATGGTGGGTATTGGTACCATGAGCGGAAGAATCAATTGTAACCTGCAACATTTCTAAGAGTGGGTACAACTCGCAAACCTTAATGTTTGCGGGTTGGAAGTTGGTCGACTCGAATTGGTTATTTTCCAACATTCTTGCGGATGGTAGTGATGTAACATTAAAACATCCCTATATGAATCCAAAGACATGTATTACTCTTGTGATAAGGGCTTGAAGTCAGCTGGGTCGGTCTTGATCAATGACCTGGAAAATATATCCAGACCAGGCACACAACATCCAGTATTCCTGTTATCCTATGGCTATAGATACAAGCTATGTGCCACCTACTCCAATCTACCAGCCAGAAAATATTCAGTACGAGCTTAGGTCCTGCATGTTATCCTACACACGTCACGAGCAGGCGAGAATGTTATTCTAGATTTGAAGTTTTCATGACTGCAAGAATCCATACTCTTGGGTTCTTTCGGTAAAGTCACATAGGTGAAAAAAAAAAACTCACGACGTTTCGGGCGCAACACAAGCGGGCGCTTGTGTTGATGACGGGGGATTGTGTTGCGCCTGAAACATCGTGAAATTTTTTTTTTCACCTACGTGACTTACCGCAAGAATGTTAGTCGACAAATGGACCGCATCGTTACATGCCAAGCACTTGTGTTGTGACTTCCGTGCCACGCCGACCAGAACCTGACTAGATCTCCTGTGTGCTCACAGGATTGCCGGACACCCGCTGGCGCAGAATGAGCGCTGCCTTCACATGTTCCTGCAGGATGAGACCATCGATAAGGGATACGTGCCTGGCAAAGTGCGACAGACATAAGCCAGACGGAGCCCCCCCCCCTTCACCCTGCTCTCATTTCCCTCCATTATCATCGTCACCCTCATCACCAACGTTGTTATCGTTATGGAATCTGTCTCACTTTTGGCCACTACTGAGCTTTGTGCCATGGGGTTGAGGGTGTTTTTTTTCTTTCTAAACGCGTCTGACCGACATCCGTCGCATTCGCGCATTATCTCTTGTCGACGCTAACTTGGTCGAGAGCGAAGCCGTTTTCACGCGGAAAGTAAAACGACACTTATAGTCTCACGCACTTCTTCTTCGGTCGGCCGTCGATATTTTTTTATTGCAATTTATTTAGCCCTCGTAGATTATAACCGGATTTGCTGTAATGATGACGAATGTTGAAAAGAGTGTAGCTGTATTTACGATAGAGAAAACAAATCTTTCACGACGACGCTCTGGAGCCCAACTTTAATGTACAAAATAACCAAAAGTCATACGCTGCTTTACAGATCCTCCTAATATGCATTATATTGTCATTTAAATAAAGTAATCACGCTGTGGAGACTTTGTGGATTGCTGTAGCTGTGATGGACTTGATAGAAGGGGGGTCTTTGTTTAACGACACCGCCACTAACAAGCCACGCCAAGCTGCCCGGGACTGCCACCACCCACCCTGAGGACCACTCATGTACAGACAACACTTTTATTCCCTTGTCCAATGGTTTATTCTCACCTTCCTGTAAACGTCGAACAAATACAGTATTTCTGTGGACGTTGGGCTTTTTATTCTCGTGCCTGGGAGAGGGGGATTGTCACGGTGCAGGACTTGATAACGAGGGCTTGAGAAGGCCTTCCTTCAGTAGTGGGTTGATCATGGCTTACAAGGACTCGGATAATGTGGGGCTGAGGTTACCGTCCTGATCGCCTTCAAGGTTTATCTGTGCTGTGGCTGCCTGTTGGGTTACAAATTGCTGCTTTGGGGACTTTGCCACTGGCCTTGACCGACTGGCATTGCTATTGCTTCCGCGCATGTGACTGCTGCCTGCCTTGTTCTTACATCGAGATGGTTAATGGAATTGGCCCAGCATCCCAATGTAACCGCATCTTCCTCAAAATAAAGACATGAGAGTAAGCCTTTCTTGGTTAAATTAGGGGCATTGTCGTCGTCGCTCAGCTGCACCTTTTAAATATCGTGACGCACGAAGATGTAGGTGGATGTGTCGGTGCCGATTGCCCAACACTTTATTTTTGGCGACTTCTCTCGCATAAAACAGGCAGAGGAAGAATGTGAGCACCGCCCATTTATTTTCAGCAACCAGAGGTTTATTCCAGCAAAGTCTTTCGAGGTGGATGGTACATATTACTGTGCCCCGGACACCACATCCAGTATAACTCTGACTAGTCACGTACCACCACGTCCAGCCTAGCAGGGACCTGGAAAATGTTCCATGAGAATCTGGCAACGAATAGTTGAGTTGTAAGCGATGAATGGAACACGCCTTCAGTAACAAAAGTAGCGGGCAGCATCGGCCTCAACTGCGTGCTGCGAACGTCGCTGTCTGGGGGGGGGGGGGTCATGCGGACTCTGCACTCTCCAGGATGCTGCTCTTTTTCTCGAAGTATTCTCGGAACCAGGCGATGTGCTCGCGCTTCTGCGCGACGGTCAAGTATGGGTTCTTGGAGAGCCCCGTGACGACGAGCTGCATGAAGTGACGCACGGGCCCCGAGGAGGGGAACTCGGCGAGGTGACGCTCCAGGAAGACGTGCTCGTGGAACGGCACCGCCTCCTCCTCTTCCAGCCCTGGGCCACGTGGCGCAGAGGGACACCAGCACACGGCATTGATACGACACTCGAAGGGGAAGACAAACAAAAACCCATGTGTATCGCATTAAAGTGCCACTAATCCTGACCAAACACCGCACCAACTCTCGCGTGCCAGCACCGCATGACGGAACTTCGCCGCACATCAACCCACATGCCTCATCTCGTGTGGAAACCCTGTGCACCACACACAAAGCTCTTAACACCACTAACACCACACTACAACTCCCCACGCAAATTCCACACTTTAATTGCAAACTCTATCCTCGAAGACTAACCTTACACAAACCCACACACCCCACAAGTGACCCTCAAAATACTCGATTCGTACATCAATCAATCCTGCACTCCGCAGCATCGCAAAAATCTGCAGTGACAGAGTGGGGCTCCTGATGAACAGCAAGATCTTGGGCTGCACCTGAGAAGTGCCACTGAGTTTGTGCCAAGACGGCTCTGGATGGGTGCAGTTATTGGAGGAGCAAAACTTGCGAATAATAACCTATTATAATGATGACATAAGCAGATAATACACTTTCCCATGTGTTCATGAAAAATAAAATTATCTTTACACATCCTATCAGACACATGGCCTTCAGGAGCATAGTTTTAATACAAGGAAAACTGCACTGGTTTTGATATTCAGTGTCTCATCAGCAGTCCGGCTTGCTTAACCAATCCGCCATACGTTTATAGGCAACAAGGATCGGCTGCGAGACGTGGGTCCTGTCTTCTTGGTTCTTTCGGTCAAGTCACGTAGAATGGAAATAATAAGGATCTCAAAGTTATGTGGAATCCCTCCCCGTAGAGGCGGTTACTTGACCGAAAGAACCAAGAAGATGAATCCCTGCAGTCACGAAAGCTTTAAAACGTAGGTCCTGATTCGATGCAAATCTGAGTTATGGGGGACGCAGGAGATGCTCTCCATAGCCTGGGCTCATGGCTCCCCTTGGAGCTTGGATACTGTGGCCGGCGCAGACCGCGATGCGAGCACTCACCCTGCTCATTGTTCACTGGATAGAGCCACAGCTTCCCTTCCTCTGTCCACTGGATCATCTCCTCGAAACCGTTGCGTGGCGCGTGGCTCACTGTTGCAGCGATGGCGCTCTCCTGCTCCAGCTCCCAGAGCGTCGGCTCAAACGCTGCGCAGGAAACGCAACGGGGTCACCAGGGCCGGCACCCACGTGTGGGCGCGTGTGTGTGTGTGCGTAGTGGGGAGCGACAGTGTAGCGGTTAGCGCGCTGCGCTATGAACCCAGCGACATGGGCTCGATTCCCGCTCACGGCCAACACCAGTGACGATTATCTGAACCGGTCCCGGGCCTCCCCTAGGTGTGTAAACATTGTCACCAGGGAGACAAAGGCGGTCGGGCGTGGTGCTGGCCACCCACCCCCTCATGTACCGTTCCGGCCTTCATAGGTGCTCGCTAACAGCACTTGCCCCTACAGTCTGTTAAGGCTATATGGGGGATCTTAGTGTGTGCGTAAGGCATCACGCGGCGGTGCCCCTTTGCCCACTGGCGCGGCTCAGGAGGCGCCAGGTTGTTTTCCACTGCAGAGGCCGAGTCGTGTCGCCTATATGATGCGCAGTCATTAAAATAATTAATCGCGCTCCTGGCTCAGATTCTTGCCCAAGCCAGATTCTGATGGGCTTTTGAGGCCAGGGTGTTACAGTTTGGTTCTGGTTCAACTCAGAGGTGCATACGTACGGTGCGAAAGAAGTTCAACATACACGTTACAGAACACCGTGGTGCCTTACACAACACAGGAGTCTTGTATCGATCCACCCCCTAGCAGATCGAGATTTGCTGCGGAGGCGTGCAGTGTAAATGATGATGACCAGATGAATTGTCGCGTTTCATATCCGAGAATGTTTTTCATGCTGTGAGCGCCTCTAGTGGCCACAGAGGTCACATGACCCAGCCACATACAAATCTAACAGCTTCCTACGGCACAGCCATTGCATGCCGATGAACCATCGCGCGTCACCACGCGGGTTCAAATGGACTAATGGCCGGGGGGGTGGAGGTCAGTGCCATGATGCGGTCTGGAGACCCAGCACCGGTTACGCACCCTGCTGCTGCTGCTGCTGCTGCTCGCCGCTGGCGGCGATGGCGTCGTCGCGTGGCAGCTCTCTGAAGATGTTGAGATGCCGCCTTGCCAAGCGCTTGTTGAACCTGCAAAGCAGCGAGGGCACGATCAGTGAGACCGCCTGCAGAACACGCGTACGGCTATTGAACACCGACAGCAGTGGCACACCGACTCCCAAGCTCCAACGTCACGCACACGAGCATTACAACGGCCATCGACAATTGCTACGAGGGGACGGTGACGTCACCACGGCGATTGTGCCAGGCTCGGTACATTTTGGGCCTGGCTTCGGAAAGCTCGCTGGTAGGTCACGGAACAGACTGAAGATGACTGGCAGATGCACCATCTGCACTGTGCCACCTCGCCGTGTATTGGCCGTCATCGCGAGAGTCGCAGACGCGCGTGCCTATGTGCACCACCCCCGGCCGCACCTTTGAATGAGTTCTTCGTTGGCTTCCCTCTTGTGCTGGTGGCTCTGGAAGCCCTGCCAGTCCTCGTCGAAGCGAATCTGGTTCATGGACTGCGAAGGGGTGCTGCTCTTCCGCGAGACCCGCATTGCCGAGATGATGTCACTGCACACACGGCGACATGCCAAGCTCACGGGCATGACGTGTACTCACAGACACCTGCTCCACAAAGACACTCGTGTACACACACACGGGAGCTGTCGCCAGCGGGGTATGACGTGGGCAGCGGTGGCGCGGTCGTCACTGGTTATTACCGCGGTGATGAATGTAGCGCCCTCTAGTGGCAACAGGCGCCACTTTGACATTTTCATACAAGGTCTACGAATCAAAAACAAAGAATCCTTACACGTTCATCAATTAATGGACGTACTTATACGCCCATAGTGAATAATCCACTTGACTGGTAAAATCCAAGTCAGGTAGCTTTCATCTCCCCCCCCGACCCCCGTTTGCGATGGCAAGGCATGACCTATGTGATTCTTATGAATGACCCCACGACCCCACGTGCCTCAGGCTGCCGAGGTCGCCCCGGCGTGCCGCGTCGCTCTGGGCCTCGTGCTGTCGCAGCTGATCCAGGAGTTCCGACTCCGTCTCCTCACGGCGCCCAGGGACGTCCTCCGCTACGGCGCGGGCAGCGGCAGCCAGCGGCGGCGGCACAGGCCTGCAGTGGATAGAGCATGGTAATCGCTCACCGCTCACTCACCACTCAATCTCTGCTCACCATTCACTACTCAATCACCGCTCACTCATCACTCATTGTTTATTACTATATTATCATGAGCAGTTCACTGTGAAACTAACAATGGACGATGATATCCTATCCAGGATAGCCTCGAAACTGCTGCAGAAGGCTCCTGCTACGTGGAGATGTTCGGGCTAATTCCATTACCGCGATGGGTTGACAGCTATGGAATGTCATTGTGCCATTTTTTTAGATTATTTATAGACGTTTAAATATCCAACTAAGTTATTCCTGACGCACGCGTTCATCGTTTTAAGATACACTTCATCTCGCGCAGTACAATCAAGTTTGTTCCTACGAGAGGATTTTGCCACGAGGCGTGGTGAGGAACAGCCCTCGGCCACCACCGCGCTCCCATCCACACGCCTGGACCATCTCCCCCTCCCCCGGGAGCCCCCACCACCTCCCAGGGACCCCCCCCCCGGGAACCACTCTCACCTCGGGACCCCCCCACACCCCCAGGACCCCCCACCACCTCCCCGGGACCCCACCCCCCACGACCCCCCCCCCCCACCCCGGGAGCCACTCTCACCTCGGGACCTCCATCCCCTCTCAGGGACCCCCCCTCCGGGAGCCTCCACCACCCCCCCCAGGACCCCCCCCCCACGACCCCCCCTCACCACGACCCCCACCCCCCACAACCCCCCCCCACCCCCCCGGGAGCCACTCTCACCTCGGGACCCCCACCCCCTCCCAGGGACCCCCCCCCTGGACCTCCCCTTCGGACCCCCCCTCCGGAAGCCCCCACCACCCCCCCCCCAGGACCCCCCCCCCCCCACGACCCCCCCCCTCACCACGACCCCCACCCCCCCATGACCCCCCCCCCACCCCCCGGGAGCCACTCTCACCTCGGCGCCGCTCTCTGCCGCTCGCCGCCGCCCTCCGTGGCGGGCGGCGGCCGGAGCGGTCGCTTCGTGCGCACCTCCACCCGCATGGAGCCCAGCACGCTCAGCAGCCGCTCCTCGGGGGAGCCTCCTCCTCCTTCTCCTCCTCCTTGTCCTCCTCCCACTCCTCCTTCTCCTCCTCCTCCTTGTCCTCCTCCCACTCCTCCTTCTCCTCCCGCAGTGGTCGACACACGACGGCGAGCAGCCCACAGGCCCCTGGCAGCAGGAACATCACACGCGGGCTAGAGGCCACGTACTAAGGACAAACACCCCCCCCGACCCCGTACAGCTCTAAACAGACTCATCTTCTTGCTTCTTTCTTCTTTCGGTAAAGTCACGTAGAAGGGAGATAATAAAATAATAAAAATACAAGATCATAAAATACAATTCTCACGACGTTTCGGCCACAAAGCAAGCAGCCGTCCTCAGGTGAAGAACAGGTGAAGAACACTTGATGCAGTAATTTTAGCTGTGATGGTCCCACCTGATGACGGAGACTTGTGTTGCCTCCGAAACGTCGTGATTTATTATTTTATTTCCATTATTAACTTTTAATTAAATTTTTTACCTACGTGACTTTACCGAAAAACCCTAAGAGTATGTGAAGAACAGGTCTTTCCGACAGACCTGTTCTTCACCTGAGGACGGCTACTTGCGTTGTGGCCGAAACGTCGTGAGAATTTTATCTTATTATGTTATATTTTTATTATTTTATTATTTCCCTTCTACGTGACTTTACCGAAAGAACCAAGAAGATGAATCCCTGCAGCCACGAAAGCTTTAAATCGAAATGTAAACAGACTGTTGTTGCAATCAGTGTTAGCAGTGGTGGTGGTGCTGCCAGCATCACCCCCGGCAGTGTCAGCTCCGCTAACGCTGAGAGATGTCACCGCACCGACTCAAGTAATCGATAGAGAAGGTCCATGACCAGTTCAGATATTCCTCATCGATTTGTTGACCGTGGCCCAGTGCGCGCACCACTACCCCCCCCGGCTCCCCACACACGGACACGCGCATTCACAACCGATACCCCCCCCAAATTTTTATCTCCCAATTGTCAATATCGTTCTGCAGTCACAAACGTCCCTGAAGTAATCGATACGCCGTGACCCCCCCGCCCCCCCAATCTTCTTCCCCGCCTGGGTCACACGCCGCGTGATGGCCACGAGGTAGGAGGAGGTCATCTGGAGACACGAGGGGGGCACACGAAGGATTACGACGCAGAGCCACGTGGACCCCCTGGGACACCCCCTGAGACACCAAGAGACACCCAGGGACACCCAGAGACACCCAGAGACACCAAGAGACACCCAGGGACACCCAGAGACACCCAGGGACACCACACCAGAGACACCCAGAGACACCAAGAGACACCCAGAGACATCAAGAGACACCCAGAGACACCAAGAGACACCCAGAGACACCAAGAGACACCCAGGGACACCCAGAGACACCCAGAGACACCAAGAGACACCCAGGGACACCCAGAGACACCCAGGGACACCACACCAGAGACACCCAGAGACACCAAGAGACACCCAGAGACATCAAGAGACACCCAGAGACACCAAGAGACACCCAGAGACCAGACACCCAGGACACCCAGAGACACCAAGAGACACCAAGAGACACCAAGAGACACCCAGGGACACCACACCAGAGACACCCAGAGACACCAAGAGACACCAGAGACATCAAGAGACACCCAGAGACACCAAGAACACTCAGAGACACCAAGAGACACCCAGGGACACCCAGGGACACCCAGGGACACCCAGAGACACCCAGAGACACCAAGAGACACCAAGAGACACCCAGGGACACCCAGAGACACCCAGAGACACCAAGAGACACCCAGGGACACCCAGAGACACCCAGAGACACCCAGGGACACCACACCAGAGACACCCAGAGACACCCAGAGACATCAAGAGACACCCAGAGACACCAAGAGACACCCAGAGACACCAAGAGACACCCAGGGACACCCAGAGACACCCAGAGACACCAAGAGACACCAAGAGACCCAGGGACACCCAGAGACACCCAGGGACACCCAGAGACACCCAGAGACACCAAGGGACACCCAGAGACACCCAGAGACACCCAGAGACACCCAGGGACACCCAGAGACACCCAGAGACACCCAGAGACACCCAGGGACCCCCAGAGACACCAAGAGACACCCAGGGACACCCAGAGACACCAAGGGACACCCAGAGACACCCAGGGACACCCAGAGACACCCAGGGACACCCAGAGACACCCAGAGACACCAAGATACACCCAGAGACACCCAGGGACCCCCAGAGACACCAAGAGACACCCAGGGACACCAAGAGACACCAAGAGACACCCAGAGACACCCCCCACGGGATCTCTCTCTCTCACCCGTCCGCCCAGGCCGCCACGAGGCCACGCTCCGCATCACCTCCCCGGGCCCCGCATCGCACGTGCGTTCGCGCCGCGTGGCCCAGTAGCATCGCCCTCATCGCCATCCTCATCCTCGCCATCGACATCCTTCCTCGGGGTCCCAGCGCCCGCTCTGCAACGCGCCCGCCGCGACTCGCACCAAGTCCACGCGCGTTGGGACCCCCCCCAGAGGTCGGACTCTCGCACTCGCCCAACATGGCGGCCGCGTGCCTCAAGCTCCCTGTGCCGACAACTCACCCAACATGGCGGGCGGGCGTGACGTCATGTTACAAATTCTTAGACTTAGCGGGCGTGACGTCATGTTACGTGTTGCCTCCGAAACGTCGTGATCTTTATTTTATTTTATTATTTTTATTAATTTTGATGTTTTACCTACGTGACTTTACCGAAAACACCTAAGAATATGATTCCTTGCAGTCACGAAAGCTTCAAGTCTAGAATGTTACAAATACTTAGACATAGCGGGCGTGACGTCATGTTACGTGTTGCCTCCGAAACGTCGTGATCTTTATTTTATTTTATTATTTTTATTAATTTTGATGTTTTACCTACGTGACTTTACCGAAAACACCTAAGAATATGATTCCTTGCAGTCACGAAAGCTTCAAGTCTAGAATGTTACAAATACTTAGACATAGCGGGCGTGACGTCATGTTACGTGTTGCCTCCGAAACGTCGTGATCTTTATTTTATTTTATTATTTTTATTAATTTTGATGTTTTACCTACGTGACTTTACCGAAAACACCTAAGAATATGATTCCTTGCAGTCACGAAAGATTCAAGTCTAGAATGTTACAAATACTTAGACATAGCGGGCGTGACGTCATGTTACAAATTCTTTCCAGATTTGAAGCTTTCGTGACTGCGAGGATTCATACTCTTAGGTTTTTTTTCAGTAAAGTCACGTAGGTAAACATTTTTACATTTATAAAAGTAAAATAAAACATTTTTATTTGTTTCATTTTACTTTTATTAATTAAACATTTTTAAATTAATAAAAGTAAAATAAAACAAATTTTTAAATTTGTTTCATTTTACTTTTATGAATTACATTATTTTTGCTACGTGACTTTACAAATTCTTATCAGCCATAGCGGGTGTGACGTCACATTACAAATACTTACAGTAGCTGCCATTCTAGATTTGAAGCTTTCGTGACTGCAATGATTCATACTCTTAGGTTTTTTTTCGGTAAAGTCACGTAGGTAAAAATTCATTAAAAAATACAAATAATATAAATACCTGCCATGGCGGGCGTGACGTCACGTTACAGATACAGTACCTGCCATTCTAGATTTGAAGCGTTCGTGACTGCAAGGATTCATACTCTTAGGCTTTTTTTTAGGTAAAGTCACGTAGGTAAAAAGAAATAATAAAATACAAATAATATAAATACCTGCCATGGCGGGCGTGACGTCACGTTACAAATACTTTTCTTGGCGGACGTCACTTACCCAACATGGTGGGAGTGACGTGACGTTGCCAACACTCAACCAACATGGCGGGAGTGATGTCATGTTGCAACAACTTAACCAACATGGCGGGAGTGACGTCACGTTACAATGCTTACCCAACATGGCGGGTGGACGTGAAGCCTCCCAGCGTTTCAAACAAAACTCGACATCCACTTTTGTTTGAAACGCTTAGGAGCGGCCTGAGTTGCAAGACATCTGTGCCCTCTCATCGCAGCCCCCACTGACGACCACAGTAAAGAAACACGATGTCCTCGGTGCAAAGTCAGATAATCTCTTTATTGTACACGGGTTTAAGCGCTGGATTACAACACAACAACAGCAGCGTTAACTGGAATAAACCGTCCTAACTTTTGACAAACAAAACAAAAAGCTGTTTCCAAACGCGTCTCACGCTCTCACAGCATCACGGGCAAGGGAATTTTGGTCTCACGCCACCCACTCGTCAACCTCACACCAAACCCCAAAGATCACCCCCTTTCCCCCTGTAAGCCTATACCAGGGGTCGGCAACCAAAATAACAAAAGAGCCATTTCCTTCCAATTCGGTACAAAATTCAGTATTTCAAGAGCCGCAATGCATCTGAGTACATACGTACTCATCGTCAAGAAGCAGCCCGTAAAGAGCCGCATGCGGCTCCGGAGCCGTAGGTTGCCGACCCCTGGCCTATACGAACTGTTTGCGGTAAGCGCTGTTCGCAAAGCCCCTAATAGCTGCTCGCCAAACCCTGGCCAACTCGCCACGTATAACCAAACTACCCCTGCATGCGCCAGCACCTACGGGATTGATCAGAATCGGGCCGAGCGAGCAGCCCTTTTATCTTACAAGCAAAGCCCCGCCGAGCGATGGGCCATTTTTCAGAGGCGACCTGGCCAATACGCGCAAATAGCTCGTCGAAGTGGCTAAAATCATCGCCATCGCACGTGGGGATTTATATCAGCTGCCAAATATTCTAAGCCCATGTGTGTGTAAATGTGGAGGGCAAAACAGTGAGGGGCCCGGAGAACAACCCACGCGCCCCACAGGGAGATCACGAGCACTCCAAATATCGAGGCATCGGGGTCAGAATCGAACCCAAGACCTGGTAGGGACCAGGCGAGGTAGTTAACATCTCAACACCGTGGCGTCTCCGATCCGGTGTCTGCCCAGTGTGACGAGGTCCCGGGCTCGACTGTCCATCTCGTGTGCTTTTTCAGCCCCGGCTCGCAACGCGTTCGAGATAGCATCTCCCCGTCATCTGGATGGGAACCCAGCCGTGGGTATTGGGCGCTACAGGAGCGCGGCTGCCGGAGAGGCCAACGTTGTGGCGGAACGGCGGCAGTGGGTCCAGATGGGGCCCGTGAATTGGACCCCGTGGGTTGAAGCGATTCGTGCCGAGCTCTGCTATGCGCTCATGCGTGCGAGTTGTCTCCGGCGTTCCTCCCACACGAAGCCAAAGCTCTCGCTACCAACGGCATTCAAGGCCAAACATCCCAACGTATCAGCAGCAGCAGCACCCTCCTAAATACTGTACAGTTAAGACCCGGTGAAGCTCTGCTTGGTAATTAAATGGACGGTATTGCTGTTGCACTGCACTACTCTCTCATCGAACTGCACGGTGCAGGACGGTCAAATAACCACCACGACCCGCTGGATTAGTGCCTCCTTGCACCTACTTACCGCAGTAAGTAGGTGCAAGGAGGCACTCATCCAGCATGCGTGCGACCGTGTAAACAGCAGGGGACAGCATGTGTCCACAGTGTAAACACGACAGAAGCCAGATTTGCCCACTCGCCAAGTTTTGTTGCTAGATCTAGGGAGAGACACGTTTTGGGGGTTTTCCTGGCAACACAGTTGAGTAAAAATGACTCGCGGCCAATCGAGTGACTTTCTGGGACGTGGGACGTCGGATGAGGGACGCGGGATATCCTCCAAGGTGTGGGAGCAACTCCAGGACCCTTCTGAATCCTGTATCCGTGTCCTAGACGGAGTAATGGCAACTCTCCCCTTTGAATCGGCGATGCTGCCCTCCGGATGCCGCTTTTCCTACCGAGTCCGGCGTTCAGACTCCACCGGCTCTGGCGGTGCGGGCCCCCTACTGCTTGCACACGATGAGGTTGCGCGTCATGTCGAACGAGTTGCCGTCGGGCTGCAGGGTGAGCGTGGTGCCGTCCCGAGAGAGGACGCGCAGGAACCCAAAGTCGTCGAGTCCGAGCACCGTGGCCTCTGGTCCGGTGTCGCTGTTGAGTCGCACCTGGGTCCCGCTGCGGGTGGCGGGGGGTGAAGGGGGGAGATGCGGACACGCGGAGACGACAACACGGCATGTTATAACGTGGCGATGGGGGGGGGAGCGGCGCGGTGACGGCACTCGTGCCACCTCACCGCAGGAAGTTCCTGGGTTCGATTCCTAACTCTGGATGTTTTCTGTGCGGGGTTCTACCCCTGTTCTGCTGAGCGTGCGATATTATGAATGTGTGCAGTTTGTATGTTCTCCCCTGTTCTACACAGGTTTGTACAGGTTCACCAGTTTCCTCCCATGGCTAAAAAGACACAATGTGAGTGGTATTGGCCAAACATGTTGAAAGATGACCTGCAATTTGCTCAATTGGGATTACACACAGCAACAACATCTCTCCCTCCTGCGGAAAAACTTTGCAGAACCCAATAAAAAAAACATCTTGAGACTCAGGCTTCCCTGCGTAAACAAGCTCAAGAATAAATAATGAAACCCGCTCACCCCCTCAACAAAACGTGTGACTCATCTTCTTGGTTCTTTCGGTAAAGTCACGTAAAAGGGAAATAATAAAATAATATAAATAAAACATAATAAAATTATTCTCACGACGTTTCGGCCACAACGCAAGCAGCTGTCCTCAGGTGAAGAACAGGTCTGTCAGAAAGACAGTGTCCGAAACGTCGTGAGAATTATTTTATGTTTTATTTCTATTATTTTATTATTTCCCTTCTACGTGACTTTACCGAAAGAACCAAGAAGATGAATCCCTGCAGTCACGAAAGCTTTAAACCGAAATTTAAAAAGTGCGACGTGTGCGTGAAACAGCAGCGCCCAGCCGGCCGATGTGTTACGGTGCCGATAACCCGGGCCAACCGCAACCACCGCTGTGGTTTAAAGCTGTCCTGGCCTAGGCCGAGCAAGTGGACGAGGCCGGGCCGAGGTCCATCTTGGCGTTGTTCAAAGCGACCCGGGCAACACGATCCACGCTCCCGTCCCCTCACCTGTGCAGCCAGCGCTGGTAGTACAGCGGCAGGACGGCAGCCGGGCCGCCCGCCTGGAACGAGTCGACGAGCCGCTCCAGCTGCGTGACGGTGCTCGCGATGGATCCGGCGGTGCTCATCGGAGCCAGCGGCGCATCTCCCGCTCTCCTGGCTCCGTTCCATTCCGCCACGGCGGCGTTCACGCACCATGTGGGGCGGTCGTTGCTCACGTTCACGCCGCAACCTGGTGCACCGAGAGCGTCGTCAACACCGGGAAGTGTGTATGGTACAACGCACATTATTCTAATCTCGTATTGCGCGTCGCAGCAGCGATATGGTCCAGGAGTGTCTGCTTCAGGAGAGAGTTTGTGTAGTTTTGCTTTTCCTCCTCTGTTGAAGGAACGCAGACTACAGCGGTTTACTTAGTCCATAGCTTGGGTTGCACGGCCAGTCGCACCGTGACTTGTCTTTAATATTTCATTCATCATGAGATTTGCTCATTAGCTTATTGATGTTCTGATACAGTTGATGGTTACACCGGTGTTTTCGAAGAGGAGGAATGTCTTTGTGTATGTCAGTGGCGATTGAACAGTGGCTGCTGACGTGTATACCAACGCGCGCGTACCAATGAGCACTTGGAAGGTGTCTCCAGTGAGGGTGGAGTTGACCAGGACTCCACCCACCTTGAACTCCGACCCGTAGTAAATGTCATTTGGCCATTTGACCCTCAAGTCAATGTCCTGCGCCCACACAGTTCAGCAGACACGTGCGTAGCGTGAGCGCAGCAACAGAGCAGCGATTCCCAAGCGTGCGAATCGTGCAAGCAAGAATCGTGCAAGCGAGAATTATGCCGATTATACGCCGACGTCGGCACAAAAAAAGGAGTACAATAAAAACGAGTCAAATTAATTAAATCTGGAATTTCACTGTGATGATACCGACCTAACTTCGAGTGCGTCTCACCGATTGCTCCTTCAAGGGTATTATTACACAGGGATTCTTCGATGCAAGGTAGATCATACATTGTACCATTAGCAGGGTAATTACAAATCGGGGGTGAGAGCAGATTGGATGATAAGACAATGGGCCAGTCGGACCGCCACTCGTTTTGTTCAGCGTTCCGCCTTGATATGAAGTTGAACGTTGACTCTCGTTGCCCACCCTGCCAAGTGTTCGAATGCCCTCCCCCCCTTTGAAGCAGTGCCGGCACGCTGCGTTGGGAAAGTGGCTCGCGACGCTTTTGTATCTGGACATCAATCCAAACGGTGTCGCGTAATCGAGTTCAACAGGCCAGCCGGCTTGGCGGTGAAGCGAGCGGCTCGCAACCGGAAGATCGCGAGTTCAAATCCGGGTTGGGGGAGGGGGGGGGGGTCGACTCGGCGCATCATCCATACAGAGTTAATAAAAACGGGTACCACTTCCACTTTGCCAGGAAGACAACAGCGCTCGTCCTAGGGACAGGTGGGGCACGACTGCGATCGAGCGATGAGCTCGTGTGAACGGCCTGCGCGAAAGGCTGTGACCCTCGCCTCGTATCCCGGCGCCGAGCGCACGCCCTCTACCACCGCCAGCGCCACCAGGTGCTGCAGGAACGGCAGGTGCTGCCCCAGGCGCGAGTCGGAGCGCACCGCCAGCGGCAGCGTGAACATGGCGCAGCCGACGGGGCTCAGCCACGCGTTCCCGCCCCGGCCTGGAGGACAGAGGTCGCAAACGGGTTTTGATTCCTTACCCGTACCCGGCCGCACCAGGATCGCAAACGGGTACCCGTACCCGTACCCGGCCGGGTATGGGTACCCGTACGCTACCCGTACCCCATACCCTACCCGAAATGAGTGACAAACGGTTACTCACCGGTGACTCACGGCCTACCCGTACCCGTACCCGGCCGCACCAGGGTCGCAAACGGGTACCCGTACCAGGCCGGGTACGGGTAGCCGGGTATCGGGTAGGGTACGGGTATCGGGTACCCGGTTGCGACCTCTGCTGGAGGAGCAGCGGCCCAGAGACAATCGAACAACGCCGGGTGGCTTCTCCATGTCAGCCGGGTCGGCCAGCCGGAGGTTATTCCCACACCTTGCACACCACCACGTCCAGTATACCCGCTCATCGCTATGGCCGTGGGTGGCTACTACGGGTCACGTGCCACCTGTTGCAGTCTACCAGCAACCTGGAGAATACTTGGTGAAAAATTAAGCGCTGCCTAGGAACCATAGACTACGAGACCCATAGACTTACATAGTACCCATAGATTTACATAGGATCTGCCTGGGTCAGTGCTGTACAGAATATTCCCACACCACAGTACACCGCGCATCCAGTATTCTTCTCATCGCTGTGGCTACTTGTAGTCGCGTGCCACCTACTCTGGTATACCAGCAGCCCGGAAAATATATTTGAACCCAGCACACCACATTCATCACGTCTCTCACGATGGCTGCGGACTGACCTTTGCCCTGAGTCTGCCGGGTGGCGATGGCGATGAGGCCGACATCGTCTGGAAGGTGAGGGATCACACTGAGACACACACACGCGCACACATTGCTGTGTGAGTTCGTATATAGGAGGCATCACCATTACTGATCGTCGCGGCGGCGACATTGCACATGTGAACGGTCAGAGTGAATTCCTGCTTAAAGTTGCACTTAGACAGCGCTCACCACTTGCTTACAGACCATTTCTACGGCAGAGACAAGTTAATCCACATGACAAACATTGTTGATTCACCCACAGAGTAGTATGCATCTTAACTTTTGATTTAAAGCTTTCGTGACTGCAGGGATTCATATTCATATTTTCTATTGTTTTATATTTATATTATTTTATTATTTCCCTTCTACGTGACTTTACCGAAAGAACCAAGAATATACATCTTATCTTTGTTTCACCTTCGCTAGCCGCGTGTGTTAGGGCCATGCTGGAGGACCACCTCTGCCATCACTGCTATGAATGCTGTAACCAAGCTCCGTGAACTCAGGGGGGGGAGGCTATCCACTCGGTTTATCGTCGTGCACCCACGGCAGGATATTTTTACTACGTTGTTCATTCGTGTTTTTCGCGCTGTTCATTGTTCATGCCGTTTACAGCGAGTTCTGGCACAGCTTTCGCACATTCCCTCCAGCCAGGATTGGAACTCGCCAAGCGACCTGAAATTCAATAACTCAGTCGATAATGATGATGATGATGATGATATGATGATGAGAGCCCGCTCCGTGAAATGCCAGCAGCTCCGAGTCCCCTCCACCAGAGACTGCCTCCCCCAAAACGTAACCGGATTTTTGTCATTAACGCAAAACGATTTCCCGCTCTCAAACTCAAGACACGCAACTGGGACGAATCTGGAGGCTTCTAAAACCCCGTAAGAAGATGTGCACGGTTCGATTTAAAGCTTTCGTGACTGCAGGGATTCATCTTCTTGGTTCTTTCGGTAAAGTCACGTAGAAGGGAAATAATCAAATCAAATAAATAAAACATAATAAAATAATTGTCACGACGTTTCGGCCACAACGCAAGCAGCCGTCTCGTTCAGACGCTGTCTTTCCGACAGACCTGGTCTTCACCTGAGGACGGCTGCTTGCGTTGTGGCCGAAACGTCGTGAGAATTATTTTATAATGTTTTATTTTTATTATTTTATTATTTCCATTCTACGTGACTTTACCGAAAGAACCGAGAAGCAGACGTGCACGGTGAAAATGTTCGGTCACACTCTAAAGGTCAAAGGTCAAAAGTCGTCCGTCGTCAATACCACAGGGCCGCTGGCTTCTGCCGGTCGTCACGAGTCGGAACTCGACTGTACAATTAACGTTACTCGGGTTCTGTGGTTGTCGTGCACGTAGACGGTTTCTCAAAATGTAATCAATCTCAAAAGTTACTGATTGGCCGTGTCGGGTGGTGGAGGGTTGCGACACATTTATAAATAACGCGATCTAACCCATGGATAATACTGGCCGCGAAAGCCTACGTGTTAAAAAGCAATCACGTTCATCTTGCAGTTTATGCCAATTGTGCATTCAACTCCAATTGGCCAGATATCTCGCTGAACTCGTAATGGCCAATAATTAAAGAATGTTGGTGCCCTGCATGGACTCGGCTAATATGTGGCGGCGCCAAAGGGGTCTTGCTGGCTGCGATTGCAAACATCGTCCTGACGATGCCCCTCATCGCAGATCCCACCACCACCACCAACACCACCACCCCGAGCCATTGGGGGGATCACTGCCCCCTGCAAGCACTGGATTTCCTTACATTGTATTCGCACCGGTCGCGGCAGATTGAACCTTTCTGCAATTGGCAAAGAACAGGATCGCCCAAATGCGACTTGCTCGCATCACAGCAGCGGTCTCTATGTGAACCTAGGGGGTCTCGTGTGAACTCGCGTCCACTCCGAGCCTTGCACCCGCGGTTCACGCTCGCCGTGCTCTGAAAGCCAGCGGCTTGGCTCCCAACTCGAGTGGGAAGCCAGGACGCTCACCCATCAAGCAGCTCCATGGTGGAGCCCACCACCTCACAGTGCACCACCAGCCGCCCCAGCAGCCGCGTGCGCAGCATCCCGCGGTACGTCTCCAGGTCGAAGTGCGGCGGGGTCAGGAGGTCGGGGGGCGCCTCGGTGACGACGGGGAGCAGGGTCGGCGTGGCGACGGCGCCGTCCGCGAGCGAGCGCACGAACCGGAGCGAGACCCTGCGGGATGCCAGCACCCCGGACTCGCTTAGCCGGGGCTCCAGGGCGCTCAGCAGGGAACGCTTCATGCGCTGGCGACACGAGGGACACGGCACACGAGCCGCACCCAAACATTTAGCACTGCTGATAGGTTTTTAACCTTTCAATTGGTACAAAACTGACACCTTTATACAAGGCATCATGTTTGCAATAACCACAACACAAGCAGTCAAAATGCAAACAAAAAGAAACAACTCTGATGATGATAATGATATGCACTGTCCTTGAAGTTGATTGGTCCACACCCGAGACAGCTTTTCTTAGAGCCCAGTCTCCATTGGTGTTGGACCAGATGACGCCAAAAGGCGTACAACTCAAAGACAGCGCACTATCAGAGTATTGAGAGCTCGGGGTAAGCATTTACACTATGAGACCTCCTTTACCAGTGGAAAAATATAGTAATAGGTTTTAACCCTTTCAACTGGTAAAAAACTGACACCTTTATACAAGGCAAAAATAATAATAATAACAGTTCAATTTATAACGAGCGCAAATTTGCAGACGTAGTGGCCGCAACTCAGAGGCGTGGAGCCAAGTTCAGAGTCGCTCGAAAGCGCGTGGGTTGTAGAGGTGAGTTAGTAGGTGTCTCTTGAAGGAGGCGATTGAGGTGATGCTGCGAATGTGCAGAGGGAAATCGTTCCAGACTGTTGGGGCTGCCACCGAGAAACGGCGCATAGACACGATGACCATCCTGGATCTTGGTATCAAGAGGAGGTCGTGAGTCGCGCTGCGCAGTTTTGTACCAGTTGAAAGGATAAAACCCTATTACTATATTTTGCCACTGGTAAAGGAGGTCTCATAGTGTAACTGCTTATTTTATCGCCAACTGGCCAGGTAGCTCGGCCGCAGAGCGAGGTGATCATCAGTTGCAGGGTTGCGAGGTCAAATCCCGGTTTGGGGGGTTGACTCAGCCTATCGGGGGAGATAGAATACCACTTTGTGGGGAAGTCAGACAAAATTGTTCTCTGGTTAGTCTCGTTTTTACCACAGGAATGCGGAATTTCCACCCCTGAGAATGAGCACCGCCTCAATGCTCATTTGAGCAGGAAAAGACTTTGACCACTGTCGCCGGTTCTTTCTCAGGCGAGTCCCTAATGGCAACACGACTTTACGCCAAAGTTTAATTCACACTGGACCATCTTTACGGGAGGTGACCCCGAGTCACAGACAGAGCCAATGCATTAAGACGTTCAACCTCGGTTGCAACGCATTCTAAACGACAGGAAATCCACGCCTCTCTCTCTCTCTTTCTCTCTCTCCCCGAGCGGCAGTCTCACCGGCTCCAGGGCCCACAGTATAGCCGGGGTGAGGGTGGGCGCGTCGCCTGGCCCACAGTTCAAACCCAGGTGGCACAGGATCTCGGCGAGAACTTTGCAGCGCGCTTCGCCGTCTGTCGCCAGGACCCCCTCGACTCCGGCCAGGGAGCCCGTCAGGTCGACCTAAGACAGGCCAACAAAGCACACACGCGCACACGTACACTGACGACGAGTACGCGCGCGCGAATCAACACGTGCAATGAATTAACGTAGAGACCCGGGGCGCGCACACGTGGGTGGACACACTGGCTCTCATGCACACTGAACACCGTGGCCTGTGCACACAGATGCCAAGCACTGCACTACTGCACTCCGTTTGTCAGTAGGCGTACAAAGACACACACACGCACGCATGGGTGCACACAAACAGGTGTACGCAATGATACAAGGGTACAAAGACAAAGCTATAGCCTTGACAGACTTTTTGGACAAGTGCTGTTAGAGAAGCACTGATGTTTGTTTAACTTCTTTCTGACCGTATGTAGCCAACCGTGCAAATCGGAGGTGCAGGGGAAGGACAATAATCTAAACACACAAAGCAGTTCTAAAGAAACTAGTTTTCATTTCTCAATGATTTCCTCTGGGAAAACTGGTTTCCTCCATAATGCAAAATTCTGAAGAAGGTTCAGCCAAATTTGCCAATGTAGGAACCTCCTGAAAAAGATTAGAAATTCGGTGTGAAGCTTCTCTCGATAAATATGGGAATATTAGTAACAGGCACACTGGTGTCAATATTAAGCTTGATTTGAAAGCCAGCACGGCACACAAGGGGGTGGGTGGCCAGCACCACGCCCGACCGCCTTGCAAAGGTACACAAACTCTATGCACATGCCGCTTTGCGCACGCGTGCACACGCACACACGCGGCTGTGTAGCGATGGAGACCTGGCAGAGCACCACGGCGCCGCCCTCCTCCCCGTAGGCCTGGTAGACGATCACGGCTTCCCCTCCAGACCCGGCCAATCGAGCCCAGACCTCCACGCACCCAGCATCCTCCAGGGCGGCCGTGACCTCCGCGCCGTCACCTCCGACCCCCACGATGACCCCGTCGGTGGGTGCGCTAAGGATGACATCGGGCTTGTCGCCGCCCCTCTGGAACCTGATTGGCTGCAGCAGAGAGGGGGGGGGAGGTGCATCTTTTGTGCACAAGGACAACGTGTACCAATGTACTTGTGGCCGCACCATCAGCCATGATCATTCCACTGCTGGATGAAGGCCTCCCCCCAAGCTGCCGCCATCGCTCGGTACCTGCGACGTAATGGGCCATCCACCTGCAGCGAGTCGATTTCAACGCTCCATCTCTCCCCCGGTGGGCCGTGTCCCCTGATACGTTCCACCACAGGGCTGCGACTCCCATCATTATCCTTGACAATCGTCCATCGTCTCTTCTGGGCAGCAGGCCCTGCCCAAGCCCACTCACTTTTCTCAACAGTTCTAATGACGTAAGGCCCCACTGGGCTAAGCAGCTCTGCTACAAGGACGACCACAGCTCAAGGCCGCAGCAGCAGTGACAGGACATCTCGGGGGGGAAATGCGCAAACGAGCAAGAGCAAAATGAAATATTTACACAAAACCCACACCAGGATAACACAGCAGTGCTTACGTACAAACCGCATTGTCCAAAGTTCATATGCTGGGTGAAAAATGAAAAATTAAATACATGCAGCCACAGACGGTCAGTTGCTGCACTGAATAACAAAATGAACATATTGTGCAATGTACTCAGTGACTGGGGGGGTCTGTGGACAGACCGATGTTTTTGAGTTGATGCCGTGCAGATGTTGCCCAGCATATTGAGTCACAAACGCCGACCCCGAGCAGTGCTCACGTACCCCGCGTACCCGGCGTGGCCCGTGCACACACGCTACCTGCGCCACGCGTGCGCCCTCCTCCTCCTCCTGCCCTCCTCCTCCCCGCCGCACGCCCACGCCACCGCACGAAGCGCGCGAGCAGAGCGCCAGCACGGCGCCGCCGCTGGCCGCGTACGCGAGGAAGCGCTCGCTCGTCTCCTCGGGCAGCGGCCGTGGCGACGCCAGCACCAGCAGCCGCGTGTGCTCGGGCCACGGGTGGGCCCGAGCCGGCGCCTCCTCCAGGCGGTAGACGGTGTAGTGGTCGGGGCGCAGCACCGAGCGGAGGGCGGCGCACGCGAGCACGAACCTGCCGCACGAGCAGAAGAGAACACGGAGGTACAAAGCCCGGACGTGAGTCGACAGCGCAGATGGCTGGAGGGGGATTCGGCCAATGAGGGCAGCAGAGGAGAAGGAGCGATCTCCCACTGAGCGGCAGGCCCGGCTGCTGGATCGGAAGGGGGCACACGAAGGGGAGCAGACTGAGAGGAGAGGGGCAAGGTGAGCAGGGGCGGGTCCTTGGAGGTTCTTGCAGACGGGGCGAGGGCGATTTTGTAGGCGATCGAGGGCTAGGGCCACGGGTTTACGAGGCTCGCGCGCCACGCCAAACGCACCTGCGGTCAGCGTCGGGCCCGTCCTGCCCGGTGTAAACCAGCACGTTGGGCGGCTTGTTCGACGACCCGTGACCCCGCGCTCGCGTTCCCTCCCGCGCCTCGCTTCCCGGCTCGTCCGGCCGCTCGTCCTCCGAACCGCTCTGCCGGCCGCCCCGCGGGTCTTCCCGGCCGTCCGCCCTGGGCGCGCCCTGGCGCTCGGGGTCCGTGTTGGCGGTCCGCTCGCAGTCGTGATGGTCGTCGTCGTCGTCGTCGTCGCTGTCGCAGTCTCGCGGGAGCTCCACGAGGTTCTCCATGGAGGCGGAGCGCACGGACTCGATGGTGCTGCTCTCCAGCCCGAGGCACTCGCAGCAGCTCGACAGGTGCAGGGGCCGGGCATCCTCGGGCTCCTCCCCCGTCGACGCCGCCGCCGCCGCCACACGCGGCTCGCCCACGTGGCAGCCGGCGCCTCTCGCATCGCCGAGCGGCCCGGCCATCTCTGCCGCGCCCTGATACAACCGGCAGCGGTGGCGTCAGCGTCGTGACGACGTTGTCGGTTAATATCCAATCTCAGAACGGATTCCGGGCGCCTCCCACATCGACCGGCAGCGACCGGTTCGGTGAGCTCAAATTTCGGGATTGCCAATTGTCATGGCCGACAGAGCATCGACAAAGGGTTGTGAAGTATTGTTGATGTTGCGCGCACACGTGTGTGTGCACGTGAGAGAGGCGGTGGCGAGCGATTGCCGCCGTTCATGTGTGTGACACACGGTGTCAAGGTGTACGTAAGTCCTATCACGGTTAACGTCTCGAGCAAAATAAAGCAACTTTGCTGCTTCTGCTTAATAAGTTTCACTTCCCTGAGCCATACGTGTCAAGGGAGCCAAAGTCCACGGGATTTAAGTGAAGGCTGGATTTCTTAACACGACTCTGACCCCACCCACCCAGGGGTGTGGGAGAGGGCTTCTCGCTCGGCCACTGGACAACAAACGTGTTTGTCAATCCACTGCTGGATAAGGGCCTCCCCCTACACCCTGTGGGTCGTGGTGGTTATGACCATACTTCACCGGGCTGATCGGAGTGGCCTGGTGAAAGTGGGGAGCACGTGAACGTTTGAGTGACCACCATGAATTCGGCAAGTCTGCAAGTCTAAGCTAGCCACGATTTAAATTTAAATCTGTGCACAAAGCCCCCAATACACACATACCGGAGATTGCGTGTCTACGAGTACATTCCACATGTGTGTGTGCGTAGTGTATGAGCATGTTAGTGTAGTCGCTCGGTGTGTCCCGTGTACCGTGCGTGACAGTGTTGTCTTAGGTAACAATTTACACAACTTCAGACTGGTGGTATGTGCAGCGCGTCCGGGAGATTGTTCCACGTTCAAACTCTACGCTCGCGCTACCAGCACGGAATCGCTTGTGAGAATCGATGTGATGGCGGTGAGCAGGAAGGGCCTCTCATGCCTGCATGATGAACAGCGAGAGCAAGTTGTGGCTGTAAAGTAGGCGACTGTCTGAAGGGAGACCAGGTATGAGAATACAATTCTTGAGTATCTACCCCCCTCGCACGCCAGGGGGGGGGTTTACTCCGGGCATTCCCGTCTCCTCCCACATGTACACACACTTCTTCGTAGAGTTGGGTAAACATCTACAGAGAGGATCACAGAGCTTGGACAACTGTTGGCATCGCAGCCTGGCTGTCTATCGACTCGTCTGTGGTTGCCTGCGCCTTCGCTGTTATGAGATAAAATCTCCGTGAATGAAGCCGTTTAAAATTCGATTCTCACCAAGTTTTCCTTTGCGTGCGTTTTTTAATTATTAGTGCTTGTGCACCGCTGCCAATGAAGTAACTGTAACATTTCACTCGATTCTGAACACCTATAGCTGTGCTCAGGCGGTCTTCTCGCTGATCGTGTATGGAGCGGTGCAGTGGGAGGCTTGACCTGGGCTCTGGGCAGTCGAGTGGCGGTGACCTCAGCCTCACAGGTCACCTCGGGGTCGCCTTTTGGTCTCGTTCCAACAGAACACGCTGGGTTGTGCCTGCAGAATACAGCAGCCATTGTCAACATGAGCAGCGATACCTAGACAGTATTACAGATCAGAGAGCTGGACTCTAACTAAGCAGCTTGAGAAGAATGTTGACATTTGAGGCCAGGTGTCGGAGATAAATGCTTGACATTTTCATGGAAAGACAGGAGAACCCATGCAGAGGTCAGGAAGGGAACGTAGCAATGCGAGTGTGGAGATGTGATGATTCTAGATTTGAAGCTTTCGTGACTGCAAGGATTCATGCTCTTAGTTTTTTCGGTAAAGTCACGTAGGTAAAAAATGCAATTAAAATTAATAAAAAATAAAACAATAAAAATCACAATTTTTATTATTATTATTATTTTATTGTTATTAATTTAAATTTCATTTTTTACCTACGTGACTTTACCGAAAAAACGAAGAGATGTGATGAGGCAATAGTGGCTGGGCTGGGTGGGAGGAGGGCCGATTGCCTAGAGAAGAGACACTGGGGTGGCCTCCACGGGTCCAGCGACCAAGGGACAGCCAAGGCCTAGGAGGAGGAGACGGTGGGACCCTGTATAGGCAGATTATTGGGGGTCGCGTGGCATCAATGACTTTGGTCACAATGACATCTTGGTCTATTGCCCCGTGGGTGGTTTATCCAGGATACGATTTTCCACAGTGGACCCCGTGCTGTGTACAAGAGAGTCCCGACACGCACGGTGTACACACACACGATGTACACACACACGGTGTACACACACACGACGTACACACACACACACACGCACGGTGGACACACACACACACGATGTACACACACACACGGTGTACACACACACACGATGTACACACACGGTGTACACACACACACGATGTACACACACGGTGTACACACACACACGGTGTACACACACACGATGTACACACACACACGGTGCACACACACACACGATACACACACACGGTGTACACACACACACGGTGTACACACACACACACGATGTGTACACACACACACGGTGTACACACACACACGGTGTACACACACACACACACGGTGTACACACACACACACGATGTGTACACACACACACGATGAACACACACACACGGTGTACACACACACACACACGGTGTACACACACACGGTGTACACACCCACGGTGTACACACACACACGGTGTACACACACACACACACACGGTGTACACACACACACGGTGTACACACACACACGATGTACACACCCACGGTGTACACACACACACGGTGTACACACACACACGATGTACACACACACACGGTGTACACACCCACGGTGTACACACACGCACGGTGTACACACACGCACGGTGTACACACACGCACGGTGTACACACACGCACGGTGTACACACACGCACGGTGTACACACACACACGATGTACACACACACACGATGTACACACACCCACGGTGTACACACACACACGGTGTACACACACACACGGTGTACACACACACACGGTGTACACACGCACGGTGTACACACACGCACGGTGTACACACACGCACGGTGTACACACACGCACGGTGTACACACACGCACGGTGTACACACACGCACGGTGTACACACACACACGGTGTACACACACACACGGTGTACACACACACACGGTGTACACACACACACGATGTACACACACACACGGTGTACACACACACTGTACACACACGCTGTACACACACGCACGGTGTACACACACACACGGTGTACACACACACACGGTGTACACACACACACGGTGTACACACACACACACGGTGTACACACACACACACGGTGTACACACACACACACGATGTGCACACACACACACGGTGTACACACACACACACGATGTGTACACACACACACGGTGTACACACACACACGGTGTACACACACGCACGGTGTACACACACGCACGATGTACACACACGCACGGTGTACACACACGCACGGTGTACACACACGCACGGTGTACACACACACACGGTGTACACACACACGGTGTACACACACGCACGGTGTACACACACGCACGGTGTACACACACGCACGGTGTACACACACGCACGGTGTACACACACGCACGGTGTACACACACGCACGGTGTACACACACGCACGGTGTACACACACGCACGGTGTACACACACGCACGGTGTACACACACGCACGGTGTACACACACGCACGGTGTACACACACGCACGATGTACACACACACACGATGTACACACACACACGGTGTACACACACACACACGATGTACACACACACACGATGAACACACACACACGATGAACACACACACACGGTGTACACACACACACGGTGTACACACACACACACGATGTACACACACACACGGTGAACACACACACACGGTGTACACACACGCACGGTGTACACACACGCACGGTGTACACACACGCACGGTGTACACACACGCACGGTGTACACACACGCACGTGTACACACACCCACGGTGTACACACACCCACGGTGTACACACACACACGGTGTACACACACGCACGGTGTACACACACGCACGGTGTACACACACGCACGGTGTACACACACGCACGGTGTACACACACGCACGGTGTACACACACGCACGGTGTACACACACGCACGGTGTACACACACGCACGGTGTACACACACGCACGGTGTACACACACGCACGGTGTACACACACGCACGGTGTACACACACACACGGTGTACACACACACACGGTGTACACACACACACGGTGTACACACACACACGATGTACACACACACACGATGTACACACACACACGATGTACACACACGCACGGTGTACACACACGCACGGTGTACACACACACACGATGTACACACACACACGGTGTACACACACACACACACACGGTGTACACACACACGGTGTACACACCCACGGTGTACACACCCACGGTGTACACACACACACGGTGTACACACACGCACGGTGTACACACACACACGATGTACACACACACACGATGTACACACACACACAAGGTGTACACACACACACGGTGTACACACACACACGGTGTACACACACACACGCACACACAGCGTATGCGCACCTGTGCAAGACTTGGCACCCGACAGCTTCTTCAGAGCTTTCGAGTTGCACTTTAGGAGGGCCCGCTTCAGTGCAGAGGAAGCCCTCTAAGTCCACGGCTGTCACACACAGGCACGCACAAACACACAAACACACAAACACACAAACACACAAACACACAAATACACAAACACACAAACACACAAATACACAAACACACAAATACACAAACACACAAATACACAAACACACAAATACACAAACACACAAACACACAAACACACAAACACACAAACACACAAACACACAAACACACAAACACACAAGTACACAAACACACAAATACACAAACACACAAAAACACAAACACACAAACACACAAATACACAAACACACAAATACACAAACACACAAATACACAAACACACAAATACACAAACACACAAATACACAAACACACAATACACAAACACACAAATACACAAACACACAAATACACAAACACACAAATACACAAACACACAAATACACAAACACACAAATACACAAACACACAAATACACAAACACACAAATACACAAACACACAAATACAACGATCGCCCGTATAGACTGAACAGACTGTTGGGGCAAGTGCTGTTAGCGAGTTGCACCTATGAAGGCCGGCACGGCACACGAGGCGGTGGGTGGCCAGCACCACGCCCGGCCGCCTTCGTCTCCCCAGTGATGATGTTTACACACCGCATCAGGTAATCATTTGAGGCCGAGTCGACCTAGGGGAGGCCCAGGATCAGTTCAGATAATAGTCACTGGGTGTTGGCCTGTGAGCGGGGATCGAACTCGGGTTACCGGGTTTGTAGTGCAGCACGCTAACCACTACACTTACTGCTCCCTGCATGAGTACAGAGACAAAGAAACAAAGATCCCCCATACAGCCTGTAACAGACTGTTGGGGCAAGTGCTGTTAGCGAGCACCTATGAAGGCCGGAATGGCACACGAGGGGGTTGGTGGCCAGCATCACGCCCGGCCGCGTTTGTCTCCCCAGTGGCGCTGTTTACACAATGCACCAGGTACTCATTTGAGGCTGAGTTGACCTAGGGGAGGCCCAGGACCGACTCAGATACTCGTCACTGCTCCATCTCGAACTCGGGTCGCCGGGTTTGTACAAACACACTAAACGTTTTAATCTTACCGGGTAAGGCCCATTGAGCTATGTAGCTCTTATTCAGAAACGACCCGGCCACAAATGATAGCTCAACAAAGAGGATCATCACGTGGAAATGTACAGCAGCCAAATAAACGCGTGATGTGGATTATAAATGTGAAGGGAAAAACCGGAGGACCCGGAGAAAAATCCACGCCATGACGGGATCGAACCCACGACCTCCTGCACACCAGGCGAGGTAGTTAACATCTCCTAGCCACCGTGATGATGATGAGAGAGAGAGAGACACGCAAACTCCAAATATACAGCAGCAGGCGTCAGGGTTAGGGATCGAACCCACGACCTCCTGCACACCAGGCGAGGTAGTTAACATCTCCTAGCCACCGTAATGATGATGAGAGAGAGAGAGAGAGACACGCAAACTCCAAATATACAGCAGCGGGCGTCAGGGTCGGGATCGAACCCAAGACCTCCTGCATACCAGGCGAGGTAGTTAACATCTCCTAGCCACCGTGATGATGATGAGAGAGAGAGACACGCAAACTCCAAATATACAGCAGCAGGCGTCAGGGTCGGGATCGAACCCACGACCTCCTGCATACCAGCCGAGGTAGTTAACATCTCTTAGCCACCGCGGCACCCATCTGTGTACCACAAGCAGACACGAGGCAGACGCCCTCAACTCGGCCCTCCGGCGTGTGGTTTAAAAAAAAATGACAGTGGCCGACAACAGCCCCCACGGCAATGTCATGGAACGACCTATGGCTGTCATGCAGAGATGTAGCCTCACGGCAGGAGATGGGGTTGCAGTGTGTTGTGTGTGTGTGTAGTCAGATTTAGTTGACTGTTAAATATGAGACTAAGCAGGCGGTGCGGTAGTGTAGCGGTTAGCGCGCTGGCTACCCGAGTTCGATTAGCGCTCACGGCCAACACCGGTGACGATTATCTGACCCGGTCATGGGCCTCCCCTAGGACGACTCAGCCTCAAATGAGTACCCGGTGCGGTGTGTAAACATCGCCACTGAGGAAACAAAGGCGGCCTGGCGTGGTGCTGGCCACCCACCCCCTCGTGCGCCGTGCCGGCCCTCATAGGTGCTGCTCGCTAACAGCACTTGCCCCAACAGTCTGTCAAGGCTACGCGGGGGACCTTTGTCTCCGAAGACGCGACATTGTTCGCCGGCGCCGACTCACAGATGAGCGAGTGGGCCTCCTCCCCCGAGTCGAGCTGGAGCCCGACGGTGAGGAAGGCCGCTCCCAGCCTCGCGAAGGCCTCTTCCGTGGCTTCGGCGAGGACGCGGCGTGGCTCCCCGAGCCTCAGCGCCAGCGGCACGCAGCACCGGGACCACAGTGCCGCCGCGCCGGCCTGCGGGGCCTCCCCGCCGGGGACCGCCCCGGCCGACGGGGAGCGAACCTCGACCACGAAGGTGACGAGGTCGGGGCCCCGGGCCCGCGGGGCGCCGGTCCTGATCCACCCGCTCACGTCGACGCGCACCTGCGGCAACACGGAGACATCGACACAGCCATCATCACCCCCCATCACACACACAGCCATCATCACCCCCATCACACACACAGCCATCATCACCCCCATCACACACACAGCCATCATCACCCCCATCACACACACAGCCATCACTCCCATCACCCACACAGCCATCATCACCCCCATCACCCACACAGCCATCACCCACACAGCCATCATCACCCCCATCACACACACAGCCATCATCACCCCCATCACCCACACAGCCATCATCACCCCCATCACCCACATCACCCACACAGCCATCATCACCCCCATCACACACACAGCCATCATCACCCCCATCACACACACAGCCATCATCACCCCCATCACACACACAGCCATCACTCCCATCACCCACACAGCCATCATCACCCCCATCACCCACACAGCCATCACTCACACAGCCATCACACACACAGCCATCACCCACACAGCCATCACACACACAGCCATCACACAGCCATCACTCACACAGCCATCACTCACACAGCCATCACACACACAGCCATCACACACACAGCCATCACTCACACAGCCATCACACACACAGCCATCACTCACACAGCCATCACACACACAGCCATCACCCACACAGCCATCACACACACAGCCATCACTCACACAGCCATCACACACACAGCCATCACCCACACAGCCATCACACACACAGCCATCACCCACACAGCCATCACCCACACAGCCATCACACACACAGCCATCACACACACAGCCATCACACACACAGCCATCACTCACACAGCCATCACACACACAGCCATCACCCACACAGCCATCACACACACAGCCATCACACACACAGCCATCACTCACACAGCCATCACCCACACAGCCATCACACACACAGCCATCACACGCACAGCCATCACTCACACAGCCATCACACACACAGCCATCACACACACAGCCATCACACACACAGCCATCACTCACACAGCCATCACACACACAGCCATCACACACACAGCCATCACCCACACAGCCATCACACACACAGCCATCACACACACAGCCATCACACACACAGCCATCACTCACACAGCCATCACACACACAGCCATCACACACACAGCCATCACCCACACAGCCATCACACACACAGCCACCACTCACACAGCCATCACCCACACAGCCATCACACACACAGCCATCACACACACAGCCATCACCCACACAGCCATCACACACACAGCCACCACTCACACAGCCATCACCCACACAGCCATCACACACACAGCCACCACTCACACAGCCATCACACACACAGCCATCACACACACAGCCATCACACACACAGCCATCACTCACACAGCTGCGAGGACTTCAACTCCACTGCTGGATGGATGAGAGGGAGGTTGGTGGGGGGGGGAGGTTGGTGGGGGCGGGGCAGGTTGGTGGGGGGGGGAGGTTGGTGGGTAGAGGTTGGTGGGGGGATAGAGGTTGGTGGGGGGGGAGAGGTTGATGGGGGGGGGGCAGGTTGGTGGGGGGGGGCAGGTTGGTGGGGGGGGGTTGGTAGGGGGGGGAGGTTGGTGGGGGGAGGTTGGTGGGGGGAGGTTGGTGGGGGGGGAGAGGTTGGTGGGTACAGGTTGGTGCGGGGGGGGTTGGTGGGGGGGGGAGAGGTTGGTGGGGGGGTGAGGTTGGTGGGGGGGGGGTTGGTGGGGGGGGTTGGTGGGGGGGGTAGCCACCCACTGTCCCCACTCACGCCGTCTAGATCACTTTGCTTGACCATACTTCACCAGTCTGGTCAGTGCGGGTTTGTGCCGGGAACACCGCTCCCCTCCCCCCGCCCGCAACTAAGGTCAAGGTGCCAGGCTAGGTGCACTCTGCTCACCTTGGGCTGCACGAGCTCGCACACGCGGCCCTGCCCGCGTCCCCCCGGCGTGGGGCAGTCGGGTCGAGACGAGAGGGAGAGACTCGCCGAGTCGACCACGGAGCGACGCAGGGCGACGAGGATTGCCTCGGGAGACGACGACGACGCCGAGGAGGAGGAGGAGGCAGCAGCAGTAGCAGCAGCGAGACGTCGCATCCTGAAGAAGAGGTAGACGTAGCAGGCGGTGAGTAGCATAGCGGGGGTGGTTGCCGGCTGCTGGTGACGCTGGCTGTGCTGCTGGTGGTGCTGGTCGCGATGATCATGGCCAGAGAGGGCCCAGGTCGCATGCACCGCGGGTGGTGGAGGTGGTGCTGGTGGTGGTGGTGCCCTCTTGTGGGTGGTGCTGGTGGTGCTGGTGCTGGTGGTGGTGGTGCCCTCTTGTGGGTGGTGCTGGTGGTGGTGGAGGTGGTGCTGGTGCTGGTGGTGGTCCCCTCTTGTGGCTGGTGGTGGTGGTGCTGGTGGTGGTGCTGGTGGTGGTGCTGGTGGTGGTGGTGCTGGTGGTGGTGGTGCCCTCTTGTGGGTGGTGCTGGTGGTGGTGGTGCTGGTGGTGGAGGTGGTGGTGCTGGTGCTGGTGGTGCCCTCTTGTGGGTGGTGCTGGTGGTGGTGGTGGTGTCCTCTTGTCGGTGGTGCTGGTGGTGGTGCTGGTGGTGGTGGTGGAGGTGGTGCCCTCTTGTGGGTGGTGCTGGTAGTGTAGTGGTCACAGTGGTGGGGAGCGGTGGTGCAGCGGTTAGCGCTGTGAACCCGGCCACGTGAGTTCGATTGCTGCTCAAGGGCAACACCGGTGACGATTATCTGAAGCGGTCCTGGGCCTCCCCTAGGTCGACTCAGCCTCAAATGAGTACCTGGTGCGGTGTGTAAACATTGGCAGTAGGGGGACAAAGGCGGTCGGGCGTGGTGCTGGCCACCCACCCCCTCGTGTACCGTTCCGGCCTTTGTAGGTGCTCGCTAACAGCACTTGCCCCAACAGTCTGTTAAGGCTATACGGGGGATCTTTGTTTGTAGTGGTCACAGTAGGGGGCACAGGTGGTGCATCAGCCAGTCATCTCGGTCATCTCGGTCAGTCGACCCGTGGCACCTGCTGGGTCTGCCCCGTGACCTCCTGCCAGGGGGCGTTCGACACTTCACGTGGCCTCAAGGTGCACGTGGCCTGGCACAAACCTCGTGGTGACGTCACCGCCACTTAGTGGCGAATGGCGATTGTTGTTGTAGTGGTCAGCGATTCGCTGTGCTACGAACCTGGCGACCTGGGCAACACCAGGTGACGATTATCTGAAGCGGTCCTGGGCCTCCCCTAGGTCGATTTAGCCTCAAATGGGGAGACAAAGGCGGTCGGGCGTGGTGTTGGCCACCCACCCCCTCGTGTGCCGTGCCGGTCTTCACAGGTGCTACTCGCTAACAGCACTTGCCCCTAGTCTGTTTAAGGCTATTCGGGGGATCTTTGTCTTTGCCCTCTTGTTAACAAGCCCCCGTTAACAGAGGCCCACGCCAAACTCGGACGAGATGACAAATTAAGAATATCTATAACACAGGTGTTTTTTTGGGAGGGTTAGATCGCGTAAATATAAATGTTGTCGTTAAACCCGCCAGCACCCCCGACACAATCAATCAGTGACGTTTGTCACGTAAACACAACATTTACCTGGCCGTGACATAATTGTGGATTTGCTCTCCAACACACCGGTGTGCTGTACTCGTGACGAATTGGCATGTTTTTTTATTTTACGATCATGTGACAAACCTTACTAAATTGACTGGTCGTGGGTTCGATCCCAACCCTGATGCCTGCTGCTGTAGATTTGGAGTTTGCGTGTCTCTCTCTCTCTCATCATCACGGTGGCTAGGAGATGTTGACTACCTCGCCTGGTATGCAGGTCGTGGGTTCGATCCCGACCCTGACGCCTGCTGCTGTAGATTTGGAGTTTGCGTGTCTCTATCTCATCATCATCACGGTGGCTAGGAGATGTTAACTACCTCACCTGGTATGCAGGAGGTCGTGGGTTCGATCCCGACCCTGACGCCTGCTGCTGAATATTTGGAGTTTGCGGTGTCTCTCTCCCCGTGGTCGCGTGGATTTTTTTCCAGCTCCTCCGGTTTTTCCCTCCACTTTAAGAATCAACATCACGCGTTTATAGTATTTGGCTGCTGTACATTTCAAAATGATGAACCACATCGTTGAGCTATCATTTGTGGCCAGGTCGCTTCTGAAATAGCTCAGTGGGCCTTATGTGTTTAAATTAAAATATAGTTTTAAAATAGTTTAAATACGTTTCCCATGGATAATCCTTACTATTCAACCACGAGTCTCATTGGCAGTTTTCAATTGCTTGCCTGCCACTGAATATTGAGTGTATACCCGCGGACGAGATGGGGCGATGGAATCGGCTCATGTTCAGGTTCTGGGTGGATTATTACTTTGTAGGATCGTGAGAGGCCTTCATCCAGCAGTGGATTGACCATGACTGATGATACACAAGTGACAATAAAGGGTGATCAGTGTACAAGGGTGGTGCAGATGTCGTGACCCCCAAACATTTATTTTTCAAACTCTTTGGTTCTTTCGGTAAAGTCACGTAGGTATCAAATAACATAAATGAAACCTGATGTGATAGACAAAAACTGATATCAGATTTGGAATCAGCACCCCAAAATTACATTAAAACCGTTGGAATACCTCATGTCAGAAAAAGTGTGTTGACCAGTGATAATCAATGCACCTGCTGGTCTGCTTCAACTGGTTATTCCCGATTCCAACTTTCCGTATGTAGCCATTTTTACTGTGGCATAAATTGGAATGTTGCGAGGTCAAATCGTGGTCCTTATTTATTTAGTGTGTGTTCGCACCAAGCACTGATCCACGCCGAACTCCATCTCTCTTCCACCATACAGCAAGCCGATCCATCGAGTGCTCGTGCCAGTAATCCCAGAGGGGTTTACGAGACTTGAGACGAACATGTCCAGGGGCAGTTACCGAGTTCCTCGCAGATGGGCAGGATCGGGTGTAATATGATACACGGTTGAGTTCGCAGACTGTTCAGGCACCTCTGCAGATAACCGAGGGGTGCAATGTGATGAAAAAAATTAGCAGGACCCTCCTGAAAGTCTTGAGACTGAGCTTTCCCTGGGTAATAATGTAGCAATGTCTGATGAGTAAATAGTTTACTGTGCACACTTTAATAATTCACGAGACAAATGGTTCTACTCTAGAACCGCCCCTCATGGCAGCAGACCCAACGCACTCGGGGAAAACCAAACGCAGTCCTGACGTCCTCACTCGCCACAAGTGCCATCACACACACACGAGCCTCGACTCATTACCAATGAGAACTTTATTGGATCAAGACGGCAATGTACAGCTTGGCCGGTATCTATCATACAGGATCACGATTCTCACGCTGGGCAGTCAGTCGTACTGCACAGGGGACAGCTGCTGGGAGTGAATTCCAAAGCTTCTACGAAGCCCGTGGGAGTGTGATCATTAGCCCAAACTAAAGCGTCTTGATGCAACCAGAGGACGCGAGTGATACGTGGCTTGGCGCCGCCCCCTGCCCGGAACAAAAGGAATGCACGTTCACGTTATTCCGTCAAAAGATAACTGCTGGCAATAACTCGGCACAATCACTGGTAATGGCAGGCAGGCAGGCAGGCCCACCACGTTGAGTGGGGGTGACGCCACGGCTCGGTAAACGGACTGCACCGCGTACCGATCGTACACCGATGCACGTGAACAGGTCCGCGCCCCTGGCCACGAACATATTCGCCCGTACGGTTGCACACGAGCACGGCCCGATAGCCTGGGTCACTGCAGCGAGGCCATCGCTGCAGACAATTTCAATGTTGCTTTTAAAAACTGCAGAAGCAAACATTGACGTCTGACGCTGTTAATTGATCAACTACAGTAAACGAGTGCTGAAAGATGCAAATCCTTAGACGGCTAAAGAATCGGCCGGTGGTGTCTTCGAGGAGTCCCGGAGAGGCTAGTTCGATTCCAGAGCTCACGATTGCCGGGACTACAAGGTGCCGCGTCTTCCATCACCCTGGAGCATTGGTCACTGTTAAATAAATAACTCCCAAAACAATTCTGCAGATCTGCATCTCATGTAGCGATGCTCTATATTTATTGGGTGACCAGCTGCCAGATTGAGTTACATCGGAGCCGACACCAGTGAGGCACGGACACCTCTGCTCCCGCCTGCCCCACCTTGACGTGGACTCCGGCTGACTTGGCCAAGAGAAATGTTTGGTTCTCCACTTAAATTAAGATCAACAATTCCCTTTGATTTGTGCTCATAGCTTATTCTGGGAAATTACCTCAACGCAATATTCAATTATTCGCAAAATCAGGCTTGGCTTGCGCACAACTTATCAATGTGACATCAGCCCTTATATTAAAACGATTCGTTTTACCCTAGCCCAATTTATCCCAGCCCTAAAAGCCTGCCCCCCCCACCCTAACACTCACTAACCACATTATTGCTTTACACTTCATATATCTGTGTGAAAACTCGTGAGGTTGGTAAATGTCGAATGAGGTGGCACCGATTGGCTGCACGAATAAAAGGCAGAAGTAGCAGGGCTCCATGCCCTCCGAACAGATCACTTCACTGCAGAGGTCGCACACGGGTTTCGATTCCTTACCCGTACCCGGCCGCACCAGGATCGCAAATGGGTACCCGTATCCGTAACCGGCCGGGTACGGGTAGCCGTTCCCTACCCGTACCCTACCCGAAATGAGTGACTCACGGCTACTCACCAGTGACTCACGGCCTACCCGTACCCGTACCCGGCCGCACCAGGGTCGCAAACGGCTACCCGTACCCGGCTGGGTACGGGTAGCCGGGTAAGGTACGGGTATCGGGTACCCGGTTGCGACCTCTGCTTCACTGCCACCCCATTGCCACAGCCAGAGACCTGCAAGGGCAGCCAAGATGGGCTGTGATTTCAAGCCGAGTCAGTTCTACCACACGAAGCAAACTTGGGAAGAATGAAATCTAGAGGGATGGTTCTTGGCAAGCTGTGACGATTCTAACAACATAAAACAGGGATTGCATTTCCCTCCCTCTAAGAAAATCTACTTTGATCCTTTTTTCCCTCCAAATGAACGCATTTATCCAAAAGCAACAGTCAGCTGACAACGTTTTAAAGAAAAATCTTCCTTTTCTAAATGTGGCCCCTTGTGGAGGAGAGTGGCTGAGTTGGAAGGACCTGAACAGGTGGCTCTGCCAAACCCGACCGTCAAACCTCCAAAACGCAGCTTCCATTTTTAAAGCTATCAATGACAACTCTTCTAGGACACGTGAAGGCGAACCTGCGATCATCACTTACAATATACCACCGTCAAATAATCATAAAACTAAAAATTATTGGCTAGACATGACAGCCATGTGCAAACATTGATCCGAAGGAGAGTGCTGCAATAAGTAAACACGAAGGACTCGCACACCAAATGGGCAAACGGGCGCCGCTGTACGGGGAAGGGGGTGAACGGGGACCGTCATCCCCATCCGTGCACTCCGCATTCACTCCAACGCGCCCTGACAAATGTTTGCGCTGAGGCCTACGTGGCCTTAGGGACGAAACTGAAGCCGGCTCTCCTTTCGCTATGGATAATCACAATCGCGCACAGCGCTGGATTAACTTTTGTGTTTTTTTGTACCAAGTACGCTTGTAACATTCTAGATTTGAAGCTTTTGTGACTGCAAGGATTCATACTCTTAGTTTTTTCGGTAAAGTCACGTAGGTAAAAAATGAAATTAATAAAAATAAATTAATAAAAATCACGACGTTTCAGAGGCAGCACAAGTCTCCGTCATCAGGTGGGACCGTCACAGCCAGATTTGCTGTATCAAGTGAGCTTGTATTTAAGAACTTGCATCTTGGAATCCCTGCCTCACTTGATACAGCAAATCTGGCTGTGACCGTCCCACCTGATGACGGAGACTTGTGTTGCCTCCGAAACGTCGTGATTTTTATTATTTTATTTTTTATTAATTTCAATTTCATTTTTTACCTACTTGGTGACTTTACCGAAAAAACGAAGAGTACGCTTGTAACAGTGATAATACCGAAAGAACCAAAGAGTAATAATAGTGGCGTTGGTGAAAAGCTGTCACCTGGTCATCCGGCGCCGACTCCTTGCCGAGACTTATCTTGAAGTGTCCGATTCGTAAACAGTTTTTACCAAGTACCAATTTAAAAATAAAAAATTGTGTCAAGTATTTCCCAAAAATATTATGAAGCGTTATGATTACCTTAAAAAAAATTGGTATGCGGTAAGACGGTTTAAAAATCAGAAGCCTACCGTTTCAATCGGCAGGGTTTGGTGATCATGTAATTATATCGGAGATTATGTAGCGCACGTGCGCCTGCCAAATCAACGGACGCTTCCTCGTAAGCCACAGCGCACGCTGCTTCCCGCCTGCCGCTCATTGCTGGCAGCGCTGCCGAGCGCAATCCAGTGCCGCACTTCCTCGCGCCACGTGGGTCAGCCGTGGCTACTTTGGGCCCTGTAAACATTGGTTTCTCAGTTGGCACTTTCATCGCATCACAGACCAAGCGCCCAAACTAAAGCGCGGCGTACGAACACCACGGCAGCAGGTGGCATCGCGACCGTGGCTCCACGCGTGGCACAAAGTCCCATTCTAAATGTGTTTGGAGTGATTTGTTAAGTCACCCAGGATTTCAGCACTGACCCGCCTGACGCTAACTCTCGAAAGTACGACGCCGGAGAGAATTGTAATATTGTCCAGCAGGCTCAAAACATGCGGGGGGGGGGGGGGGGAATGATTCGGTGACGTGGCCGTCGGATACACGTGTGGGTCGCCCCTTGCTTTGGCAGCGCCGGGCGCGGAGTTGTGAATGCGGACTGTGGATCCCAGCAGCGACACCGCGCGCACACATGCACACACCCACACACACACCAGACTCGCACACGCACGCACGGCACCTCCTAGTGAGGCTCGCCTGACACTATTACACAAGTAAAATATTAACGAGACCCAACCCTGCGTTGCTCACATAGAGCGGCGGTGGCAACGTTCCACCACAGCGAACCCGCAGCAGCGAGTCGCACTGAATGGGTCCCATCCCAGCTCTCTATACTGCCAGTGTATATACCGTATACCGTCAGTGTATATACATGTGTATGGCCATTACCGGGCAAAATGACTGCTCTTACTGTCCACAAACCAACTGGCTTAGGCCCTTGATATGCACTCAATTACCATTTCATCATTATCATCATCATATTTATATTAATCATAAAAAAACAAATGACTAGAACATTTCATAAATATGAACAATTCCCCCGTTTGTGCTGCTAACAAGGGATGTCGTGCGGCAAGCACCACACCCGGCAACCCGACCGATGTGCGCGCTCGGCTGCCGGTTTTGAAACCCACGTTTTGCCATGGACCGATTTTGTTCGAAGCAAAAATATCGTAAGAAAAAAAGTTTCCCCAAAAATTGTAATAAAGTACGAGATCAACCCTTTTTGCAAATCGGTCCACCGTAGCCGGGTTTCTTTTTTTTTATCAAATCGGCAGCCTCCTACGGCCAAGATCGGCCAGGCAGGCGGGTACGGCGCACGCCAGCGAGGGACAGTGGAATGACTGGTGGGGGAAGGAGGCCGGGGCCGTGCCGCCGCGGTCGTGGGCCACGATGCGAGGAGAGGGGTGTGGGGAGCCGGGAGCCCGCGGGGCTTTCTATCGTTTGGGTGGGGGGATGCGAGGGGGTTGGGTGGGTGGGGGGGGGGCGTCGTGGCCCCAGTGCTTGCGGGGACCGGGCAGAGGAGACGGACGGACGGTGGTGACGAGGGCTACTCGCGACCGTCCTGGAAGAGCTGCAGGTCGAGCCTCGCCGTGATTTCGCCCGTCGGGACTTCGTGCAGCAGCAGCCTCTTGCTGATGGGGCCCTTGGTGTCCTGGTCGCGCTTGATGTCGGCCACGCGGATCTCCGTGCGACCCAGGAAGTCTGTGCGCGCAAGCGGATACCACCACCGACGCCGTCGTCGTCACAACCTCAACCGCCATCACCGCCACCGTCACCACGTCAACGACCATTACCACCACCACTACCATGACTGTCAACAGCACCACTAGCAAGCACAGTGACCACCACCACTACCATGACTGTCAACTGGTGAGCGTGTGATCTGTGTGTGTGTGTTATGTATGTGGGTGTACTATGTGTGGTGTGTAGTGAATGTGGTATTTGGTGTATGTGCCTGCAGTACATTTTGTGTGCTGGTATGTCTAAGTGGTGTTTGTATGAGATGCATGTTGTGTAGATTGTATGCGTGTAGATGGTTTGTGTGCATGCTGTTATATTTGCAAGTGGTGCGTATGTATGGTATATTGTACGCGGTCTGCGTGTGTGTGCGAATAGTATATCTTGTGTGTGGCTTGTGTTTGTCGTGTACTTGTGTGGTGTGGCGTACGCGCGCGGTGTGGTGTGGCGTGCGGTGTGGCTGTGCGGTGTGGAGCGCCTTGCTCGGTTACCGTCCGGTGAGAACTGGTCGCGCTCGAACACGGTGATGCACAGCACGTCCTGCTCCAAGTCCTTGACAAAGAACTGGCAGTTTGAGTTCCACTTGGGGTTCACGCTGTCCTGTATCGTCTTGGTGATGTGGCACTGAGCACCCATGGTCACCTCGCAGTACGGGTTACTCTTCCCTGCGCTCGCCACACACACACGCACACACCGTGCATTCTGTCGCGTGGCGGGGAGTCCGTCGGCAATGTTTCTCTGTCCGTGTCGAGGTTGGCGAACGAGCCGGTGGACGGCTTCATGAGTCGCCCGGCGAACATCTGGAACGCGGCCGGGCGAGGGATGGAAGTGGGAAGTGGGGGTGACTGAGTGTTGTTGCGTTTTTTAAGAACCTGTTGGATTGCATTTCTGGGGTCACAGGATGAATTCCATTTTGTACCTCCTACAGAAGCGCGTGTGTGGGGCAGTGATCGGTGATGCGTACTGATAGATCTACAGACTCGCGTACAAAGCAATGCAAGGGACAGATATAATAGGTCACTGCCAGCGACTCCTTAGCTCCACGTTCACGGAGCAGGCGGTGGTTTAAGTGCAGAGCGCGGTGTCTGTGAGACGAGGGACGGCCGCTTAGTCACGGAGTTTGGAGTTTCGATGCGTGACTCGCTGGGGACATCACAGGCCTCATCCCAACCACCCTCAGCGCGTGCGACCAGGTCGTGGTGCCGCGCCGGCCTCACCGTTGGAGCGGCACGCCTTGAGCTCGATGCCCTCCACGATGTTCACCATGAGCCGGCCAATCCCGGTCGTCCGCTGGGTCCGAGCTGCTCACGCACGCGTCAACACGTGTGAGCGGTTAGCGCTATGCTGCGCTACAAACGCGGCGTGTGACCTCTCTACCCTGGTACACACACAAACTCTCTCTGTATGTGTGTGCTCTCTACCCTAGTACACACACACACGCACACTCTGTGTGTGCGAGTTCTCTACCCTGATACACACATGCACTCTCTGTGTGTGTGTGTGCTCTCTACCCTGCTACACACACACACTCTCTGTGTGTGTGTGTGTGACCTCTCTACCCTGGTACACACACACACACGCACTCTCTCTGTGTGTGTGTGTGAACTCTCTATCCTGGTACACACACACACTCTGTGTGCGAGTTCTCTACCCTGGTACACACACACACTATCTGTGTGTGTGTGTGTGCTCTCTACCCTGGTACACACACACACGCACTCTCTCTGTGTGTGTGTGTGAACTCTCTATCCTGGTACACACACACACACACTGTGTGTGTGTGTGTGTGCTCTCTACCCTGGTATACACACACACACGCACTCTCTCTGTGTGTGTGTGCTCTCTACCCTGGTACACACACACGCACTCTCCCTGTGTGTGTGTGTGTGAACTCTACCCTGGTACGCACACACACGCACTCTCTGTGTGTGTGTGACCTCTCTACCCTGGTACACACACACACACACGCACACTCTCTCTCTGTGTGTGTAACCTCTCTACCCTGGTACACACACGCACTCTGTGTGTGTGTGAGCTCTCTATCCTGGTACACACACACACTCTGTGTGCGAGTTCTCTACCATGGTAGACACACACACTCTCTGTGTGTGTGAGTTCTCTACCCTGGTATGCCTTCTCTCTCTTCTTTTTCTCCGTCTCGATGTAGAGCTCCGATGCCGCTTTGATCTTCTGCACCCACGCGGTCCTGTGTGGTGAACACGCGTGTGTAGTGAACACGCGTGTGTAGTGAACACGCGTGTGTAGTGAACACGCGTGCGTGGTGAGCACGTGTGGTAAACACGTATGTGTGTGGTGGGTGTGTGTGGTGAACACGTTATTTTAATGGTTTGTGGTACATGTGTATGTATTATAAATGTGTAGTGTATGTTTGGTGTATATTTATGCGTGTGGTGTATGTGGGTTGTGTGTGAATGAATGGGGTAGAATGTGTAAAATGTCCACGTGCAGAGATTTTTTTAACTTTCGTAATTTTTCGTTTTTCCTCCAAACATGCCACTTGTCCGATCGGCATCACATCATGAAACAAGAATTGCACTTTCGGGAACTCTGCATTTGAAGTGCAGAAAATCAAAAAAATTACAAGCTGGGTGTCTCAGCCGTAGAGCAAGCGGCTTGCAATCGTAAGGTTGCGAGTTCAAATCCTGGTTGGGTATTGACTCAGCCCTTCATCCCTCCGAGGTGGATAAAACGAATACCAATTTGTGGGAGAACTCAACAGTGGCCATCCTACGGAGAGACTCGCCCCTGCCATAAAGATGCCGAATTTCTACCACTGGCCCAAAGGTTGTGAACGGGAGATGAGAATCGATGCCCCAATGTTCATTCGCGCAGGAAACCCCTCTGGACGTGCGTCTCGCGAGAGGCGGGGTCCGGTGCACCCCCCGTTCTCGGGGGTGCACCGCCAGCCGAGGGTGGCGCGCGCCCCAAACCTCTCGTTGATGTTTTCGGCACGCAGGGTGTAGACGCGGTCGATGTGGGAGATGTGGAACGCCGGCTCGTCGCCCGACGGGTCCGAGGGAAGCTTCACCAGCACCTCGTTGAGGAAGATGGGCTGTGAGCGGGCAGCGGGCAGCGGGCATCCACGGACGCAGGGGGACATGGGGGCAATGACACGGGCGCGGCACAGACGCTTTATAAAACGGCCGTGGGGCGGCAGAGAACTTCTCCCGTGGCTTCATCTCTCCCGGGATAAGTTTCCGGGTTGCTCGTCGACTGCGGTAGATGGCCACAGCCGTGGTGAGAGGTATTCTGGATGTGGTGTGCCGGATGTGGCCTCTCATCAGCGCCAGGCTGGGAGCCACAACCGTCACGGATTAGGCATCGATTCCTACCCGTTGTGAATCTACACGGGCACCAGTAAATACAACAAAAGCTAAACGGTGTGCAAAGCAGCATGCAAAGATTCGCGCTTGCAATTAAACTCAGTGTCAGGAAGAAGAACAAGAACACGTGGCTCAGAGAACTCTGCATGCACCACACTGACTGTGAAATCAGGTCCGTGGGCTTGGGCAGGACATGCCGAGAGAGGGCGGATGACCGGCGAACGAGGGGAATGAAGGAGCTGCAGCCAAAGGGGAGAGCGTTCACCGCGCTGACGGAGCTACGCCAAGAGAGAGTCGGAGCTACGCCAAGAGAAAGTCGGAGCTACACCAAGAGAGAGTCGGAGCTACACCAAGAGAGAGTCGGAGCTACGCCAAGAGAGAGTCGGAGCTACACCAAGAGAGAGTCGGAGCTACGCCAAGAGAGAGTCGGAGCTACGCCAAGAGAGAGTCGGAGCGTCCTCGCGGCACGCTCTGAGAAGGAGGCGACGGGCTTGAGGGATATTCTTAGGTTTTTTTTTGTTGTAAAGTCACGTAGGTAAAAAAATTTACAATTAAAATTAATAAAAGTAAAATAAAAGAAAAATCACGACTTCATCTTCTTGGTTCTTTCGGTAAAGTCAAGTAGAAGGGAAATAATAAAATAATAAAAATAAAACATTATAAAATAATTCTCACGATGTTTCGGCCCAAGCTTCCGTCCTCAGGTGAAGAACAGGTCTGTCAGACGCTGTCTTTCCGACAGACCTGTTCTTCACCTGAGGACGGCTGCTTGCGTTGTGACCGAAACGTCGTGAGAATTATTTTATTATGTTTTATTTTTATTATTTTATTATTTCCCTTCTACGTGACTTTACCGAAAGAACCAAGAAGATTAATTCCTGCAGTCACGAAAGCTTTAAATCGAAATTTAAAAATCACGACGTTTCGGAGGCAACACAAGCTTTCGTCTTCAGGAGGAACTGTCACAGCACGATAGCTGTATCAAGTGAGAGAAATTCCAAGAAAACAGTCCTTGTATATATATACTGGTTGAGGGTGGGTGGAGGCAAGGCAGGCACCTGGATATTATTACTATTGTGAGGGAGTCCTGCGTGCCACGGTGGAAGTATCGCGGGCTCACCGTCTTGTACATGCGGTACTGCAGGGTGGACTTGCGGCTGAAGAGTTTGTCTCCGGCAGCGCCGAGCGCGCGCACGGCCTGCGTGAGCAGCAGGAAGTCGTTGAAGAGGAATCCGAACAGCTCCTTGCTGCTCTTCACCTTGTAGAGCTTCCCACTGTAGAGGAACTTGCGAGGCCCCAGGCAGTTTGTCACCGAGTTGAACACCAGTTGCTGCAGCAGAGGGAGAGAGGGAGAGAGAGACAGCTGCATTGAAGTCAAAAGTCAAAGTGATCTCCTCTATACAGCGCTATGTCAGAGGTGGACTTTCAACATTCCTATCGTGGGGGTGATCCTATCCATAGGACAACCACCGTTGACTTCCTCACAAATTGGCCTCATTTATCGACCCCCAGAGGGATGATGGGCTGAGTCGGTCCCCGACCAGGGTGTGATCGGAAGATCGCGAGCCGCTCGCTGCTCCGCTGCCTGAGCTGCCACATTGAGCGCGAGGCGGAGGGTGACGTGGGCCGTGCGAGCACGCCCGACCGCAGTCCACACAGAGCCGCCAGGCGGTGCGACCTCTGGTTCATGCACTGTCACGGTGGACTGCAGGATGTCTGAATAACGAGGACGAAATATCATGCACATGTATGCATGTGCTGTGCGAGTCTGCGGGTTTCTGTGCGAGTCTGTGGTTCTCTGTGCGAGTCTGCGGGTCTCTGTGCGAGTCTGCGGGTCTTTGTGTGAGGGTGTGGGTTTCTGTGCGAGTCTGCGGGTCTGTGTGAGGATGTGGGTTTCTGTGCGAGTCTGCGGGTCTTTGTGCGAGTGTGTGGGTTTCTGTGCGAGTCTGCGGGTCTCTGTGCGAGTCTGTGGTTCTCTGTGTGAGTCTGCGAGGCTCTGTGCGAGTATGTGGGTCTCTGTGCGAGTCTGTGGGTCTCTGTGTGAGTCTGCAAGGCTCTGTGCGAGTATGTGGGTCTCTGTGCGAATCTGTGGGTCTCTGTGTGAGTCTGCGAGGCTCTGTGCGAGTCTGTGGGTCTCTGTGCGAGTCTGTGGGTCTCTGTGCGAGTATGCGAGTCTCTGTGTGAGTCTGCAAGGCTCTGTGCGAGTATGCGAGTCTCTGTGCGAGTCTGTGGGTCTCTGTGTGAGTCTGCGAGGCTCTGTGCGAGTCTGTGGGTCTCTGTGCGAGTCTGTGGGTCTCTGTGCGAGTATGCGAGTCTCTGTGTGAGTCTGCAAGGCTCTGTGCGAGTATGCGAGTCTCTGTGCGAGTCTGCGGGTCTTTGTGCGAGTGTGGGGAGGCACCTCAGAGAGGCCGTCGCACTGCACGTGCGCCTGGATCCACTCGAGCCGATCCGAGTTCTCCTTCTCCCGCACTCCCTCGTTCACCTGCGAGCACAGCTCCTCCGCCTTCTCCAGTGCCGAGCGCAGGTGAGCGTGGTCGGGGTGCTCCACCCCCGTGTTCTCCAGGATCTGGACCGGGAGGGCGGAGAGGTGAGGGAGGTGATGGGGGCGACGGTGGTGTTAACAGGGGTGCAAGGGGTGACACTTCACGTGGTCTCAAGGCGCACATGGCTATGGCACAAGCGTCGTGGTGACGTCACCGCCACTTAGTGGCGAATGGCGGTTGTTGTTGTTGTTGTTGTTGCAAGGGGTGAGAGCAGGAAGAAGAGTCAGGAGAGTCGGGCGAGAGGTGAGCGGCGAGTGGTGTGTCCCCCAGGATCTCGCACGCGGTGAGGAGGGGTGAGAGAAGAGGGGCGAGCAGTGAAGAGTGCGTGGAGTGGATTGCACATTTCTGACAGTGGGGGGACAGATCACAACACAACGGCTAAGGGGGGTGTGGGTAGGACCGGGAGGGGACTGCTGTGAACAAGGGGTTCGAACACGCACCGCAGCTGTGAGGGAGGGGGCGGCAACGCACGTTTTTGATGATGAGCGGGTACCGCGTGATTCTCTGCATGGGCTTGAGCAGGAAGCTTGAGAGAGGCATCCCTTTGCAGCGTGGATCCATCGCCAATTTCTGCAATCGGCAACAGAGCCGGCGTCAGTGCCGGAAACACGGATCCGCCGACTCCGCGCTCGTTACCGGATTAAAACACGTGAGAAGTGATGACACACGGCAAATGACAGCATCATATCGCAATCGATTCTCTAGATTGAAGTCTCATTCCTTTAGAACCGATTTTTGTGTTTAGTTTGTGGTCCTTCAACCGCACTTCCCGATTATCACGGTTGGCGACGTACGGTGCGAAAGAAGTTCAGCATACATATATACGTGAGATCGTGAATCGAGTTTCATCGACGGATCGATGCACGGGTCCCCATGCCCGAGACGTGTGTCGCCGATGCTCCCGGCAGCGCCTCCCTTCCGCACCGTCGCCGCGTTGTACCAGCCCAGTCAGGAGACTAAGAGTGCGGTCGGAACTCTCTAAGAGCAGCGCAACCCTCGGTATGAACAAAACGGCCCGCAGAAGATGTCACAGAGATAACCCCGGCATCGCTTCAAGTGACCTCTGTTCCCCCACAGGAGGGAGGGCAGCACTTTAGAAAACTGCTCCTCCACCGACAGTAATGTTCGTCACATGACGGTCAAACGGATTTCCTTTTTTCAGAACTGAAATTTATCCAAATTGAGTGCAGAACCAAACTGAATGTGATCAAGGTTTTTTGTTTGTTTGTGTGACTGGGTTGCAACCATCATCAACTCACTACACTTGAGACCCGGCTTGATCAAAGGCAGCTAAAGAGCCCAGCGTCAGACCCAGCATCGCAGCGGTGCTCTGGCTAAGTTTCCCCAACCTCTTTGAGCCACCCTGGCACCTAATGCCCTCCGATCTGCGAGTTACAGCACCGAGCTGCCCTGCATCGCCCGAGCTGCTCCTCAACCTCCGTCCACATCCCGGCGTCCACCGCCTCCTCCCCCCACCCCCCCCCCCCCCAACGTCGCCCACACCTTGAGAGAGTCCTTGAACTCGGGCTGCTCGTCCGTGTTGTGCTGTAGAAGCGTGGCCCCGTTGAGCTGACAGCTGCAGAAGCGGATGTACGGCTGCATGTGCGGCAGCTGCGCAGTGAGGATGTCCCCAATCATCTGCACCGGCATCCGCTCCCCTGACATCTTCTTCCTTACGCGCAGAGCCCTGAGAGAGGAGGGGTGCGGGCGGTGATGCTGCAGGCACCTGCCTCGCTCATGCATAATCGCTCGTTTATTCAGTCACTCACTTGGGTGCTTCTCGCTCATTCACGCACCAAGATCTCACTCGTTAATGAGTTCACTCATTAACTCGTTTACTCACTCACTTACTCATGCTGCCGGCTATGGCTGCAAAGTTTGGTCGTATATGTTATGTATATCGTTTATTGTTACATTTGAATCACAGTTCCGATGATCACTGTTACATTGTTTTTATAGCTCTATTTTGGTGATTTCGAAAACGTTTTGGTTTAGCCATATTTGTTTGTTGTAGTACAGAGTTATAACTTTAATCTAAATTGTCTTATGGTTGTTATTGTTTGACTTGCATCCCACTGGGATTTTCCACACGTCGTTGATATACGCTGCTTTTTCTGGAAGACTTTGCTGTTTTTTCCTGGATCTTTCTGTTGCGCGTAGTCACAATCTTTCTTGATCCTGTTTTTGTTTGTTGCGGTTGCACCCGAGTCAAGAGCCGCATGACTCACAGGGTTATACCAAATAAATTAACTGAACTGAAGAACTGAACTTACTCGCTCAATCATTAATTAATTTAATCACGCACTCTTCATTCATTCATTCACCGCCATCTCACGCACCTGTGCTTCATTCATTCATCGGTGCCTTATTCACCTGCACCTAAGGAGCACGTGATGTCGGTCGCAGTTTTGGCTCGTGGTTGAGTTTGTGTATCGGTGAGCGATAAAAATTAGTGGTCGGGTTAGCGGTCGGGTCAGCGGCCAGGCCACCAGTCGGGTCAGCGGTCAGATTAGCGATCCGTGTGGGTGACCGGCTGAGCGGTGAAGTGGCTGCGCGTGAGCACGTCCTCACTTGAGCAGCTTTATGTTGCACATGATGAGCTCTTTCCAGTTGACGAATATCATCGCCATCTCCTCCTCGGTGAGACTGCCCGACTCTGCCATGGGCTTCTGGAACACCTGCGTCAACGCGGCGTTCGCAACAATTGGCGGAAATTATCTCGGGGTGAGCTCTGTAACTCGACGCAGCGACACGGCACACGCGGGCAGCGAAGGGACCGGCTGCGGGATGGTTATGACATGACGTCTACTTGCACGCAGACGTTCCAATTCGTGTAACGTGCGACAAAGCAAACGAAAGGCAATGTTGTTACGATTACGATCAAAGCCAAGCGCGGCACGTTTAGTACCACCGCTGGGCATGAGTTCCCTGTTATCCAACTATGCCACAGGCAGTGCTACGTGCAGACGTGTGGTGGCCACACGAAGGATGGTCTTTTCTCTGCCAAAGAGATTTTCCGCTCAAATGAGCATTAAGGTATGGATGCCGATCTCCTGCTTACAGCCCTGAGCCAGTCGTACTTTACACGTTGCCATGGCAGGGGTGGGTCTATCCATAGGACATAGGACAACCACTGCTGACATTTTTCTTAGGTTTTTTCGGTAAAGTCACGTAGGTAAAAAATTTAAATTAATAAAAAATAAAATAAAAATCACGACGTTTCGGAGGCAACACAAGCTTCCATCTTCAGGTGGAACCGTCACAGCACGATAGCTGTCTCACTTGATACACTTGATACAGCTATCGTGCTGTGACAGTTCCACCTGAAGACAGAAGCTTGTGTTGCCTCCGAAACGTCGTGATTTTTCTTTTACTTTTATTAATTAAATTTTTTTACCTACGTGACTTTACCGAAAAAACCTAAGAATATGAATCCTTGCAGTCACTGCTGACATCCCCATGAAGTAGTACTCATTGACCGACTCGGGAGGAATTATCGGCCGAGTCGACCCCAAACCAAGATTTTAACTGGGACCCCGGCAACTTCGAGCTGCACGCTTTCCCGCTAAGCCACCTCGATCTGCACTCGGTACTCATTTGAGGCCGAGTGGACCTAGGAGAGGCCCAGCACCGATTCAAATAATCGTCACTGGTGTTGACCGTGAGAGGGAATCAAACTCGTGTCACCGGTCTTTTAGGATTAACAGACCTTCCCAGAGTTATAACTTTTAAACAAATCTGGCTTAATTGATTACAGAGCCAACAAACTGTCCTGGAAACGCAAAACGCAAAGTCCTCGCCAGACAGCCGATCTCAGCGTCCAATATGGCGCCACTGCCGAAACGGAACCGCCGCGCGCTTTCACCCCGACCCTCGGCGCAACAGCCCGGCCCGCACGCCCAGCGCCGTCCTGTGGCGCCGTCTCTACCTCGGTGACCAGCGTCAGGTCGCTCATGTAGTTCTCCTCCGTCTGGATGAGCTCGTGGATGTATCCCTGCCGCTTGCGCTCCGCTGGCGGCAGGCTGTCGAGGGCGTGGAGGTCGGCGCACCCTGCACGCACGCACGACACATGCAGACCCTCCGTCGTGTAGCCTTTAACAGACTGCCAAGGACAGTGCTAAGGGTGAGCACCTATAAAGGTCGGCGCTGATGCTTACGCACAGCGCAATGTAGTCATTTAAGGCCGAGTCGACCTACAGACCTAGGGCATCCCACACAGACACACACTGACATACGTAGACACGCACGCACGCACACCAATACGTACAGAGGAACCTCTGGGTATGCTATCGGTGACACGTGGACTCCAATGAGAAAACACATGGGCCAGCATCTATCGCCGCAGTAAAGTACACAAGCGACGTGAGGTCGACTTCATCGAGGCGAGGTCAAAATGGGTGTGCGTGCACACGCACGCTCCTACGTCCGCCCATGACTCAGCCCCAAGGGTCCAGGGCCCAAGGGCAACGTTGTCAAGCCCTCGTGGTGACACCTGCCACTCGAGTGGGTTAGCCCGTGTCCCCCCCCCCCATATCTCATCTGCCAAGGGTCTCACAACTGCGGCTGTGTACACAGTCCACACCGCGTAAACAGCAGCACATCCTTATACTACTATTGGTTATCGGGTGTGATAATGATCTTAAAATAACATCAATGGTGGCATGATGACAATATCAAATCACGTTGGTCTACTGCAGGCTGGGCTCACTGATCCTGTTTCCATGCCAAAGGTTCCCTGTCTGCACCCCCCTTCCTCCCATCTCCCAGGATCAGCTCTTCGCTCACCGACCGTGTTGCAAGCCATGCACTGCCGAGACCGCCTACTCACCTTCTCTTCCCATTCACAAGACCACCTGCTCGCTCACACCTCACCACCCAGGCCCCACATCTGCCACGGTAGCTCTCTGTTTTTTTTTAAAATGACCAACAAAATATTGCACCTGCAAATCACGAGATTTAAATTTAAAAAATCCCATTTACTCTTAAAATGCTTCGATTAAATTTTTGTCAATAACAATGTTGAGGTCTTGTGGTTTAAATGTCGAATGGGAAATTTGTCCCGTAAGTCGCACAATTTATTCTCAAGTACAGCTGGGTCTACGGCAAATCGTACTCGATTATTTTTATTGCGGCCAATTACCCGGACCCCCTTTACGTATAGCGGGCATCCCAACACCTCAAGAAGGCCGGAAACCCATCCAAAAAGCCACACCGAACGTGACGTGACAGATGATGACGTCACCAAGCCCCACCCATCATTTCCCATCCAGTGGCACATGTGAGAAGGGGTGGCTCCCCCCCCCTCCCCAAAATGTTTTTCTGTTATCCAATCAGTCGAGTAATCGGCAGAGGAATCGATTACGCGAGCAATCGGATTGCAGACCAGCTCTACCCACAAGGCAACTGGCGGTACTACCGTGGCCGCCTCCGCGCCCGTCGATACACAAAAGACACTGTGTGCAGGATCTTGTTATATAACCTTTAATAGTTTTAAGCAATAATTTCTTTAATGTTATACAATGTATGAATACAGATCCACCATTTGTTTTACTCATAACATGTGCCAACAGGTTATGTCACCGCATAGAAAATACATGACAATCACCGATCTATGTAAGTAGACTTTCTGCATCAGGATCGACGGACAACAATGTTTAATTGGACACTCCAAGCACGTGTTTTCATCGTTATAATTATTTAATAGCAATTTTGCAACATTTAAACTAACGCGTGTGCAGTAATACTGTAGCTGTAGTCAGCTTGCAAATGTAAGCCCTCGACACAGGCTGACACAAAAGAATACAAGTTTCCCCTTAAAGTAACGCTGTGGTCTCGGGCGTGTGCAGGGCTTATCTAAGCAATGCATTACACGCGCGACACGTGGGGGGGTGGGTGGGGGGCAAAGGACGTGTGACCCTTGGCGACACGGACACCGAATTCCTGCGTCGAAACACTGTGCATGTAAACTGCGGGGGGGATTCCCATCGGACGCAACTCCCCGCTGCCGCTGTGATTCGTCGCATCCCAACCCAAATCGAACTTTACAAGCGAGCGTTTATCGAGGGCATGCGAGGGCACTCACAAGTTGACGAGCAGGGCGCAACCCCTTGGCAGTAACACTGTAGTGTACTTGGATTCATCGGCCCGATGCCGGGCACGGCTCTGACAGCGCAGGGCCAGCATATTGACACTCTCAAGGCAACAGCAGAGACGTTAAAGTGTTCGTAGTGAACAAAGCTTTAGTGTTGTTGCACGGGCATCGAGCAAGCGAAGACACAAAAAAAATCTCGCTTGCCAACGTGGACTCACAAACGTCTCCAGAGCACCATATTAACTAACGTTTGTGCAATCACACATGGGGGCCAATTGTAGTAACGCTTGCGAGACGCATTTGTGTGCCGTTGCCCTAACTCTGGGAGAGCACGCGCGTGTGCCCACACACACACGCGTGCGTGGGAGCAAAACGCCACCTGAGCGCTGAGCGCGCGAGGTTTGGGCGCCCGGGCAGCTGGGGAGGGGAGGTTTTGTGCTCATGCGACCGAGAATCGATTCGGATTCCTCGCACTGCAGAGCAACCGTTCGCTAGAGAGAGAGAGAGAGAGAACGACCACGAAAGTGGACATCACAAAACTACCTCCAAGATCCCTTCAAGTTACCTCATTGTCCCACACGGTTAGGGGGAGCAGCACTTTTTTTATTCACTTGCTCTGCACATTAGGGTGAGGCTCGTTGTGCAAGTCCAACTAAAAGTTTAATCTCAGAGCTGGGATGTTGCCCAAAGAGATGCAGTCCCAAACTTAATGCAATGGGTTTTTTTGTTGTTGTGCAGTCATTGGTGACCCACCACCTTACCCTGCGCAGCGCCCACAGCCGGGAAGGCCACATTGCTGAAACCACCCTCACGGTGGCAGGGAGACAAACTGGCTGCACCGATGCTAAGATTGAGCCGGACACCACAGCGCCGCATTCGAACAGCACCTGATGCGGATAACACCTAACGGAGAGATCAAGCCCAGCCTCTGCGTTGGAAAGCACTTGTTATACATTCCATCATCACAAGTCAACGCCTAGGCATCCTCAGCAATATCGATAGATTTTTTTCCCCCAACCCTTACCAGCAGCCTGGCTGCACTGGCTACATCAGATGATAAGAAATGATGCAGGCGGTCAAACCAATGTGGCATTGGGGCCATGTGTGAAAGCACCAGTCGAGTATCTGCGACACCGAACGGTAATCGTCAGGGCCCTTCTGCTGCCACTTCTCCCACCGCCTAGTGTTTCTCGCTATACCGTCACTATAGCCCGCTGTTGTGTACAGCCACATTCGTCCCACTCCTACATAGCCACGTGTTTTAATGAAGGTACAATCATTGAAACTTTTTTTTCTTCTTTTTGGGTTTTTTTCTTTTTCGAAACGAGATAAAAATGACACTCATGCAAAACTGGAGGCGCGCATGTGTGTGTGTGTGTGCGTCGCCACACAACGCTTGTTGACGCGGCCCGATGTCGGGCGCTGGCTACGAGTCACGAAAAGAAAGGGCGGCGCAAGTCTGACTCTAGCCAACTTAATCTGGCGGTAACATCGCCACACGCCGAACCAGCTCCTCGATATGCAAGAGGTCACTCCCCTTCCCCTCCCTCACCGTCGGCGCGCACGGCTTCAGCACGAGCCTCGCAGATGAGGCACATTAGGTACGTGCGTTATCAGAACACCGGCGGCCGATCAGATGTTCTAACCGATCATCAGAACATCCATGAGAATTTCTCTACGGGGGGCTGCGCACTGCGCGTTTGGCCCCGAGCGCATGCCTCTGCCTCCGAGCTGTCGAGGCAGTGAAACGCGCTTCGTGGAGCGAGCGAGCGAGCAACTCGTACCAATCACTGTAAACCGCTGCATGGCGGCTCGCTCCCAGGGCCCGGCGATGCTATCCGCTCATCGCCAGCGGCAGTGAAGGCCGATGGTGCGCAGCGCAAGCGCGACGACGACGCGAGCGCGACAGCGGCGACGGCGGCAGCGCAGATAGAACGGCGGCACGGTACCTCGAAGCACGTCAGTGAACACATCGGCAAGCAAAGGACGCGATCAACATGGATGCTAAACGCCAACGTACAGTGGGTCTTTCTGAAACGTATCCTCGGTGGTCACCAACTCGTGTGCTAAGTCTATACAAATTTAAAATGGGAGAAAGGCTTTAGCGAAAAAAGCAAAATGCATTTCCGATGATTTTTTTGTTCTTATTACGATTCATTTTGAAAAGAGATACATTCAGATACTGGTAATGAGTGGACAGACGGGGGAGGGGCCGTCACAAAAAGACCCACTATTTCTCTGTGCTGCCACAGCACAGCATCATATGCATCGTCCCAGAGCTGCTCCCCGGACTTCCCCGTCAGCAAATCACAAGGGCTGATGCTGCTGCTGCTGTTGCTGCTCTCAGTTTAAAGGCCAGGCAACCAATCCGGTGGCAGTGAAATGGGGATATAGTGGGTCTCTTTGCGGCGGGCGGGCAGACGGGTGGACGGACGCGCGGGCAGGGGAGAGGGGACACAAACATGGTCCTAGAGAGAAGGAGAACACAAAGAGAAATAAGCAAATAAAAATCATGAGCCAAACCAAGCAGGGGCAGGATGCACATGTACAACACTCGTGCGCGCTCACGGACGTACCGACACGCACGCAGCACCAGAGGCGCACCCAGGGGGGGCAGGGGCAGAAGGGGCAGTTCTGCTCCCCACTCTCAAAAATTCAGAGCCCATCTTGGAGTATTTCCATTAATCTAAAGCTGTAAGCAAATAATGATCCATTCTTGATGCATATTTCATATTCAACGTTAATAATTGTATTGCAACTTGCCTACCTCCAAATTGTTTGGCTGGGTGCGCCACAGTGCAGCACTCTCACTAACAACTACAACCACAAACCCAACCACTCCCCCCCCCACCCACCCACCCTACCAGCCCAGACAGATCTACGAAGGTTTGAAGCTTTCGTGACTGCAAGGATTCATATTCTTAGGTTCTTTCGGTAAAGTCACGTAGGTAAAAAATAAAAATTAATAAGAGTAAAATAAAAATAAAATAAAAATCACGACGTTTCGGAGGCAACACAAGCTTCCGTCTTCAGGTGGAACCGTCACAGCACCAGTATATATGGGGTAGTATCTCTTAGAATCTCTCATTTACTTGATACAGCAATTGTGCTGTGACGGTTCCACCTGAAGACGGAAGCTTGTGTTGCCTCCGAAACGTCGTGATTTTTATTTATTTTTATTTTACTTTTATTAATTTTAATTTTTTACCTACGTGACTTTACCGAAAGAACCTAAGAATATAGATCTACGAAGGTTCTCCACCAGCACTGAAGAGCCGTGAATCACAATAGCTCTGCAGTGCACTGGGACTTACGCTGCAGCAGAAACAAGTTAAGAGGTTTCGATTTAAAGCTTTCGTGACTGCAGGGATTCATCTTCTTGGTTCTTTCGGTAAAGTCACGTAGAAGGGAAATAATAAAATAATAAAAATAAAACATAATAAAATAATTCTCACGACGTTTCGGCTACAACGCAAGCAGCCGTCCTCAGGTGAAGAAGGACGACTGCTTGTGTTGTAGCCGAAACGTCGTAAGAATTATTTTATTATGTTTTATTTGTATTATTTCCCTTCTACGTGACTTTACCGAAAGAATCCAAGAAGAAGTTAAGAGGTCTCCCCTCTGTAGGACGCCCTGTGTAGTACCACCACTGTCAACAACTCGGCACAGGAAATCACCGCAGGCAATCACACGTTGCAATAAACAGACCCCGGCGTGAGCACACACACGTGGATGGAAGCGCAAAACAAAATTAATAACAAAAACAAAATTCAAGCCGGCTATTCATGCTGCCACCCCTCGTGTGACAGCAACCCACAGGATTTGGTGCCGTTCAGGTTGTAGGAAAGGAGCCGGTCGTTTTTCTACGTCCGAGTGTTGCCCAACGGAGTGAGTTCTGTCCCACGAGGACCTGGAGTGCGTGACCGAGCTGTGTTCACGCCACCCTCCCTGCCACCACGGCCTTCGCTGCTTAGTGGCTGAATCCACCACGACCGCCCCTATTGCCCAGCCTTCTTCTGCAGCTGCCAGCCCACCCTGCAGTTTCTCAACGACTGTATCCCCAGTGTTCACACCATCACTAATTTCCTGTGTAGCGCAATTATCTACAACCATAGCAGCGATTGTTAACCCCTCTTGGTTAAATGTATTCAACTGTAATGGAGGCACATTACAGAATCCGATACGAGGAATGTCTGGCTGGCATGCACAACCGCGTGCAGAACGCATTTGTCATGGGGAGACTCACTGATGTGGCAGGCGCAAGCTGACCACCATTCTTCCTGCACAGCCTACAGGAGCACCTCGCATCACTGCGGCCCGTCCAGGCTGGAGATGTCCAAGCGCACACGGCCAAAATCCTTCCCATTCGCCGCAGGGTGACATCAATTCCGTTTCCGAGTGACTACTGTGCGTTTTAGTCAAGTGTGAGCCGGAGTTGGAGAAGCGTTTTTCAAAGACCAGCGCCCAAGTCACCGCGAGTGTCTAGTCCTACATGGTGCAGCCAACCGGCGCACATCAAATGCACTGCTGCTGGCTAGGAAACAGAGTGGAGGCCACAGCAGTTCACAGCGGTGTCTCCATCACTGAACGACTACAAAGACCGCAACCTCTGCACCCAGCATCGATTCACGCGGTCACACGCACCAGTGCGCATCCCGCACTCACAGGGCGATTTAAACATATCTACACGGGATGGGCGACCTCCGCGCATAACCACTTGTCATAGCCTGCTGTGCGGCTACGTGGTGGGGCAGCAAAGAGGAAAGTAGCTAAGCCTTTCTTGTGCTGTACCTTTATAATCCCATGCCTATGCTCCCTGCTTTCAATAACCCCTATGACTGGCACAGCGTGGGGAGGCCCTCATCCGGCAGTTGAATGATGGCAGGGCTGTGTAAGCACGTTATTGCTCCGTGCTGTGTTACATGAGGCCACGTTAAAAACCAGAAAAAATATCAATTTATGGCACTTGAGAGTCTGGTTTAATCTCAAGTGGCTGAGTGGATTCATGCCCACAGTGGCAGGGCTAGTGCTCTACCTCAGTGGTGCTGTCAAGTGCTTGACATCTCAGCCACCACCACCCAGCTTGCCCCCTTTGTCAGCCGCATGAGGCAGTGCGATCTGACGCCACGATCGGTCGGCGCAGATAATGGCAAGTTGTTGTCGTCAGAGTAGAAGCCACACCAAAATCACTTTCCTCCTGAGCACCACTTGAGGCAATGAAATCTCGCCAAAGCATTCGTCACATGGCTGTCCTTTTCACAAGAACCTATTCGTTAAAAAAATACCCGATTAATTTGCTACACAAAATGGTGCTTTAAAAATTTCAAACAATTTGCTTCATATGAAGGTGACGTGTCAGTTCAACGTTGCCGCTTCTACATTTTCAACGTAGCAAATGCAATGTGATAGCTTCACAATGATTAGCTAAGGACCATGCCGCCATGCAAGCCGCTTGAGGCAGACCAGCACACGTCACCTTGTGTGGCGTCGGGGGGGCCCGGCCGTGACGGCCACAGCGCGCGGTCTCTCCGTGGACCAAATGAAATGTCTCGGTGAGTTAATCGAGCGAAGGCGAACAAAAAAAACGCCGATTTCTCTCGTCAGCAGGGTTGAGAAGCTTAAAGACCACTGTGCAAGGATGCGAACGGCATTCTTGTGTCCTTGCCTGTCGTCTTTTCTCGCAATTTCTCTCATCGTTTCAGATTTTTTTGTTAAGTACTTTGGTTATAAAGTAGGATACAACTCAGGGTTGCCCCCCATGTGCAACAGTAGTGAGATTTCACTGCCGGGAGAGCGGGTCGCTCAGGCAGAGTGGCCCCAGGGCCCGCGCGGGGCCGCGTGTCCTGCGTGCGCGAACTCACATTCATAATCAACGTTTTTGGGTTTAGATCGCGTTATTTATAAATGTGTCGTAACCCTGCACCACCCGACACGGCCAATCAGTAAAAAAGTGTCACGTTGACAAAAGACAAATTAGTTCACTGCTTTAGCCCACCGGTGTGTTGAAGCGCGAAACCACAACATCGTACTCAAATTGTAAATGTTGTGGTTTCGCGCTTCAACACACCGGTGGGCTAAAGCAGTGAACTAATTTGTCTTTTGTCAACGTGACACTTTTTTACTGATTGGCCGTGTCGGGTGGTGGAGGGTTACGACACATTCATAAATAACGCGATCTAAACCCAAAAACGTTGATTATGAATAATATTGGTCGCGAAAGCCTACGTGTTAAACGGACTCACATTGTTGGCTGGGGTCGGTGTCGGTCGTCTGCTTGACGTAGTTGGAGGGGAAGAGACCCACGGCGCCGCCGAGTTCCCCCTTCCACCAGTCGGGGTCGCTGCGGCTCAGCACGCCGATGAGCTGCCCCTTGGAGAAGGAGAGCTCGTCCTCGTTCTGCGCCACATAGTCGTACACACCGATCACCTGGCACACTGTGACATGCGGGGCGGGGGTGGGGGGAGCGACAACCTCAGCCAGGCGGACGACCAGAACGTCCACCACCACCATAAAATATTTAAAAATACTTAAAAAAAAAACACGCTTTAATGAAATGTACTGTTCGAGCTGCCCCTTCCCCTACCCCCTTCCCCCCTCCCCTCCTTCCACATCCCCCGCCCCTGGGCGTGGCTCCCCGAGGCTTGTCGTGACGTAAGGGACCACGTGGTGATTTACAGGCAACGTCTGTTGAGCGTGGACAATTAGAGCCGTAAAAAATATCGTTTAAAAATATATATATATTTTTAATTTTTAATGATAGAATATAGTATTGTCACCAGTATGACATACCTATACCAAGTTTGCAGTCGATACGACATTGGGAATACGGTTGAAATTGAGTTACAATATTTTTGGATACGACAACACATACAATAAGTTAAATAAAAGTGTGTAAAAAGTTTAAACATATATGTTTTGGATTTTTTATGATAGAATATCGTGTTGTCATCAGTATGACATACCTATACGAAGTTTGCAGTCGATACCGCATTGGGAAGTGTGTAAAAATTGAGTTACAAGATTTCTTTTTTGAGGATACAACAGACGAAGTGAGTTAAATAAAAGCGTTTAAAAAAGGCAGCACATTTCTCTGGGCATACGCATGAGTGTGGACTCGCGCACAGAGTACACGTGTGCACCTGTGCCTGTGTGCATTTGACTGCGTGTATATGTTGGGGGAGTGGTAGTGCAACGGTTAGCGAGCTGCGCTATGAACCCGGTGACACGAGTTTGATTCCCGATCACGGTCAATTATTTGAACCGGTCCTGGGCATCCCCTATGTCGACTCAGCCTCAAATGAGTGCCTTGTGCGGTGTGTAAACATCAACACGGGAGAGTCAAAGGCGGTCGGACATAGTGCTGGCCACCCACAACCCCGTGTGCCGTTCCAGCCTTAATAGGTGCTCGCTAACAGCACTTGCCCGAAGAGTCTGTGATGCCTATAAAGGGGATCTTTGTCTTTTGTGTGTGCGACTGTGTATGTGACAATGTTCAGCCAGTCATCTCGGTCATCTCAGTCAGTCGACCCGTGGCAGCTGCTGGGTCTGCCCCGTGACCTCCTGCCAGCGGGCGTTCGACACTTCACGTGGCCTCAAGGTGCACATGGCCTGGCACAAGCGTCGTGGTGACGTCACCGCCACTTAGTGGCGAATGGCGAATGTTGTTGTTGTTGTGACAATGTTCATGTGCCTACACAATATGTACACCTGTGACTGTGTATGTGTGATTGTGCACATGTAAAAATGCGTGCGTGTGCCCATCTATAATGTACGTGTGACTGTGCATGTGTGACTGCAACTATGCGTGACTGTATATGGAACTTTGCACATTCCCGTGCACGTGTTCATGCGCAACTGCGCCTAACTTGACTGTGTACGCGTGTGACCGCGTACGCGACGTGTACGCGTGCCCTTGTGTGTGCGCGTCATGTTTCTCGTGTGCGGGCGCGTGCGGGCGTGTGCGTGCATACCGGTAGGCGTGGTGAATGGCACCGACTTGGTCCCCTCGCTGGGCATGACGGGAGTCGACTTGCCGCTCGTCGGACCCAGCAGCTTCACGTAATTTGCCGGGAACCACCCAATCTGGCGCTTCTTGCCCCGCGCCTGCACACGCGCAACGGAGCTCCGTTAACGCTCGCGCACGCTCACGCTCACGCCCTGCCACGCCACGCGGCGAGCGCGTGCCAAGTGCGAGCGCGTAAGTGGTTGGCTGACTCAAGGTGGTCAGAATGCTGAGCTGGCACCACTGAGATCCTGGGGGATTCGAACGCAGGTTTCAGCCGCCCATGATCAGACCAGATTCTCAAGTGCAGAGAACTGATGGCCTCAGCCCAGTCCACCAAGGACTGCAAAAAAACCCACCCATCATGTTGAATTTGGTTCTGCACCTAATTTGGCCGAATTCTAACCGTGAGAATCAACAAGCACGGATTTGATTGCCATGCAATGAACATTTTCGCTTTGGCAGGGTGGGTGGAAAGGTGCTACTCTCTACTGAATGAACCAGAGGCCACTTAAAGGAATCTCAAAAGAAGTTCCATGCTATCCACTTCCGTGGTCCATTCTCTAAACCGGGGGGGGGGGGGGGGGTGGGGGGGTGGGGGGGTGATGCCCTTCTGTAAGAATTCCACATCTCGTCTCGTGACATGACGCCGGAAGCGCAAACGGAAAAAAGAATTGAGGAATAACGCACATAAACGATGCTTTTAAGCACGCTCCAGCGGTGCAGTGGCAAGGGGAGTGTGTGCTGCACTTGCCTGCAGCTCTCCCTCCCACCAGCCGTTTGTCGCTTTCTTCCTGATGAGGATAAGTTGCCCGGGCGACAGGGTGAGCTGCTCGGGCCCCGTGGCGGTGTACGACGCCACCACTTGCGCAATCTCTGTCGCACACACAAACGCGACCGCACGGACGCGATCATCGTCGCACAAGAGCGTGTCACTGCCGAGTGAGTTGGTGGGGCAGCGAGAGTCAAAAAAAAAAAAAGTAAAGTCCAACCCACCTGGCTTCTTCCCCATGCTGCCGGTCTTTCCAGCCTGGCCTGGTGCCTGATCGGAAATAAACACAACAATTACACGAGGCAGGCAAAAAAAACATGCGCGTCGATGGGTCCTGTAACACTTTTGAACACGTGTTTATCCCCGGAAGCATAAATTAGTGATGGCAGTGGTGGTAGCGCTTGCGCCAGGCACACGAGGAGCCGTACGTCCGTGATGAGAAAATGGGGCTCAGGTATCAGCGCTGCACGAGAGACTGGGTAATAAGAGGTGGGTCACATTTTAGTTTTTGAGCGAATCTCCAAGTGTTGGGCAATTCCTTCCGAAATTTGGCCAGATTTCAAAACGGTAAGTCTCTAATTAGGATCATCAGCCGACCGAGAAATTAGCAAATTGGTCGGATGAAAGAACAACCAGAGATAATGCATAAACGCTCTCAACCTTAGTTGTAAGGTGTTAAACACAGCGGTTAACGCTGGCGATGATGATGATGATGATGAACCAGGGGCCACTGTGTACCTCACTGTCCTTGGGCCGCACGTAGTTGGAGGGGAAGACCCCAGAGCGGCCCTCGATTTGGCCCGTCCACCAGTCGCCCTCCCGTCGTGTCACCACGATGACGTCGCCCTGCGCGAACGTCAAGTCGCCCGGCTCTCCGCTCTCGTACGCGTACAGCGCCACAAACTCTGCAAACGCAGCGGCAGCAGTGGGGGTGCAGCGTGAGCACGGAACGTCCCCGCGTGCACACACAAAGATAAAGATCCCCCGTATAGCCTTAACAGACTGTAGGGGCAAGTGCTGTTGGCGAGCACCTATGAAGGCCACAACGGTACACGAGGGGGTGGGTGGCCAGCACCACGCCCGACCGCCTTTGTCTCCCTAGTGGTGATGTTTACACACCGCACCAGGTACTCATTTGAGGCTGAGTCGACCTAGGGGATGCCCGGGACCGGTTCAGATAATCGTCACTGGTGTTGGCCGTGAGCGGGAATCGAACTCGGGTCGCCGGGTTCATAGCGCAGCGCGCTAACCGCTACACTATCGCTCCCCACGCGTGCACACACACACACTCACACTCCTACGTGCCCAACACCACGGGTGTAACAACTTCTCAGCCTCCACCAACCACTGGTAAATCGTCATGATTCACGGTCGCGATTCTATTCAAGAATCAATTCTTTTGTTTGCGGTGCTTTACCCGTCTCGTGCTATTTACTGCGTTTCTTCTGCCCCGTTTGAACAGTTGTGTACGTGCATATAGCGTGGGTGATAGGAGGCAGTATTGTGTGGTGACTGGCTCATGGTGAGAAACTTGACTTTGCACATCATCCCTCCGGGGCCAGTACCATATTGTAGGGAAGTTGAAAGTGGTTGTCTTTGATAGACTCGCCCCACCATACGAATGTGGAATTGCTATCACTGGATCAGGGCTATAAACAGGAGATAATCACCGCTTGCATGCTCATTTGAGCAGGATATTACTTTGACTTGGTGAGCAATGCGGTGTGGGTAGAGTGGGTAGAGTGGGTAGAGTGGGTAGCGTGGGTAGAGTGGGTATTGCAATGTGGTCAGCGTGGATTGTGCTTGGTGTGCGGGTCACCTTCCTGAGGTGGTGCTGGTGATGGTGCCAGGCGACTTCTCACTGGGGAGCCTGTGAGGACACATGAAAACATCATCAGCATCACCAGCAGCACAACGCCTCACAGAACGCAAAGCTGTAACCTGCACAGTCAAATTGCCTAACTCCACCAAGTCTCTTGCACTTGACTGTTTATATCAAACAAACACGGACAAGTAGGATATCCCTGATTTAATCCAGTACAATTCAGAGATATGCAATTATCCGAGCAGCGATGGGTAGAGGTAAGAGTGGGTATGATGATGTAAAGCTACTGGGTGTGTCAGGCATTAGTTGTGTCGTTTGATCACCACGTACAAAAGACAGTCAGGTCCTGCGAATTTCATATCAGGGCTCTACGACACTTTCAACCACTATTGAGTCGTGACATCGCCAACACGGTGGCGTGTAGCAGAGTATATCGACAAGGCTCGATCATTGCAACCGACTACTTTACGGAACGGCTAGAAAAAAAAATTACCAGGCTGCAGCATGTACAAAGTTCTATGGCTCGTATCGTAACGGGTCCTCTGCAAGATCCGACTGTGTCCATCCAGTACTCGCTGAGCTGCATTGACTTCCGGGTTGCCGAACGAATACATCGTGAGGTCGCACTCATTACACACAAAGTGCTTGCCACTAACAAACCACAGCACCTTCCTGATCTCATCAAGGAGCATTAACCATCACGTGAACTCCGGTCATCCTCGCAGCGGATTCTGGCTAGCCATCGAACAAAGACGGTCACTGCATGCGCTTCTGCGGCCGTCTGGAATGCTCTTCCTTCTGACATTAGGAAGCCACTGGGAGCTATGAACTTTTAAATGCATTTCTTTAGAACTGCTGTTTGTCTTGAGTTGGTTGTCCTCCCCGCGCCACACTTCCGATTACAATGTTTGGCTACGTATGGTGCGAAAGAAGTGCAACATATACATACGTCAGCTGCTGGGTGTCAGGCGGTGTGTGTGTGTGTTAGGTGCTGGGTGTGTCAACTGCTGGGCGTGCTTCAGGTGGTACCTTGGCCAGAGGAAGCCGGGGGTGCCGGGGCAGGGCGTGTGGGAAGTGACTTCATCTTGGCTTCTGTCTCACAACCACGAGAGGGGACATCGTGGAGATGAGAGGAGGCATCACTCACAGCTGGCGGAAACGGGCGAGGGCTGAGTCTACTGGCTTGGGGCGACACGGGCTTGGTTTGACGAGCGAAGGACGCGGTACCTTCAGGCATGGGGGGCCGTGGAGATGGGCCGCGCTGGGACCCATCCGAAGAGGTCGACTCCACACTGAGATGCACAGGCACATACGCGCACACACGTGAAATTGCACACTTGCAGAAACACACGGTATAAAGATCCCCCGTATAGCCTTAACAGACTGTAGGGGCAAGTGCTGTTAGCGAGCACCTATGAAGGCCGGAACGGTACACGAGGGGGTGGGTGGCCAGCACCACGCCCAACCGCCTTTGTCTCCCCAGTGGCGATGTTTACACACCGCACCAGGTACTCATTTGAGGCTGAGTAGACCTAGGGGAGGCCCAGGGACCGGTTCAGATAATCGTCACTGGTGTTAGCCGTGAGCGGGAATTGAACCCGGGTCGCCAGGATCATAGCGCAGCGCGCTAACCGCTACACTACCGCTCCCACACGGTATACTCACACACATACAAACGTGATATGCAAACTCACACAGACAAGTGGCAAACTCACACCCGCATGCACACAATGCAAGTATTTGCCCGTACACGCATGTGTATACTCACATGCATACACAAAGATCCCTAGCATAGCAAGTGTTGTTAAGTGAGCACCTATGAAGGCTGGCACGGCACACAAGGGGGTGAGTGGCCAGGACCACACTTGGCCACCTTTACCTCTCTAGTGGCGAGGTTTACACACCGCACAAGCTACTAATGTGAGGCTGAATCGACCTCGGGGAGGACCAGTTCAGATAATCGTCATTGGTGTTGGTCGTGAGCGGGAATTTAACTCGGGCACCAGGTTGATTACGCAGGGCACTAACCACTGCGCCACCGCTCCCAACACACAAAGACACACACACACACACGTAGATATAGTACAAACACCCCCACGCAACAGTTGTGATAAGACTTCAATCTCAACATGACAGTCTGGAATGGTATCAGCGGTACAGCAGGGCAAAGCGACAACACGAGTAGTTGCCGACAGCCCAAGATTCTGCTCAATGGGTATGGAGGTCCACTGCAGGCAACGTTGAGCAGGTGCGTCAAAGATTAAAGCGGTAAAAAAGTCTTCACCCAACGGCGCAAATCTTTTAAAGCACGCAGACGTGGCTTAGCGCGAGATCCGTTCACAGGGGCGCCACGGGTTCCCACCTGAGCCCGCGGCGCACGGGTCCAGAGATGAGTTTCACGTAGGACTTGGGGAACCAGCCCTTCTGGCCACCGCGCGCCTCCCCGAACCACCACATGTCCTGCTGCTCAAGCACCGAGATGACGTCGCCCTTGTTGAAGTTCAGGTGGTTCTCTTTCTTGGCACGCCACGGGTAGAGGGCCTGAGCCTGCACACCCTCGACCGGCTCTCCCTGCGCTCAGCACACACACACATGGAGAGAACACAGGTTTGAGCAAGCATGACACACACACACACTCGTATCAACGTACACACAGCGCTACTGTTGCGTGTGCAAATATGATCAGGTGCTGAATGCCAATGTCGAGGGCTGCGAGCCACGAAAGGGCTTCAGGAAAGAATTCGTGTAGTTTTTGCAATTCCTCTGTTGAAGGAACGCAGGACCACAGTGCATGGCCACAGCCGCATTGTGGATTGTCTTTAAGTTTCTATGTGCGCATCGGCCTGTTGACGTTCTGATATTGTTGATGGTTAAACCAGTGCCTTCGAGGAATGGCGAAAGACAGGAGGTTTTGGTCTCGGGTGAGGTGTTTATTCTAGACGTCATGCGTCGTTCCACGTTGCTTGACAGCGTTCTTCCAGATCTGGGTGAGATGCTACGATAGTGATGGCAGCGCGATCCCAGAAAGGGGATAAGGACTTGAGATAGCGACGAGGTACACGAAACACCCTCCACGGATTACCCTGTAGTCTGCAAAGACAAAGATCCCCCCTGTATAGCCTCAACAGACTGTTGGAGCAAGTGCTGTTAGCGAGAACCTATGAAGGCCGGCACGGTACACGAGGGGATGGGTGGCCAACACCACGCCCGAACACCTTTGTCTCCCCAGTGGCAATGTTTTTACACACCGCACCAGGTACTCATTTGAGGTTGAGTCGACCTAGGGGAGGCCCAGGACCGGTAGAGATATTCGAAACTGGTGTTGGCCGTGAGAGGGAATCAATTCCGTGTCGCCGGGTTCGTAGCGTGCTAACCACTCCACTAACGTGTGTAGTCTGCATACACACATCCCTCATTCTACACACACAGCCTTCAAATCGGCGTGCACACACACAACTCACAAACACACGAGCAACACGGCAGTGCAGCTGTCACCGCACACCTGTCCTGGCGTTGGCGAGGGGGACATGGACACGGAGGCCGGGGTGAAGGCCGAACCCTGTCGCTGGGCTGCCCCCGCATGCGCAACAGGCTGGGCTGTCGCGTGAGCGGCCGTGCTGTCCAGCGATTCCCAGGTGCCGCCCCCCGAATCGCCCCCCACTTCCGTGGTGCTAGTGCTGCCCGGCCACCTGCCCGACCAAACAGGAAACAACTCCATTGCAGCCACGATGATCTCACGGGACCAGATCCCGCGTGCGACTCAAGAATCACACGTACACATCCGGTCAGCGATTCATTCACACACCCACACTTTCACAAGGTCAAGACAAAGTCAAGAGTTCATCATGGCCAGAGGCAGATCTAATAACTTTTCAGGGTTGGGGGGGCGGTGGTGCGGTCCCACATTTCATGCCTTTTAAATAAGGCCCCTTCAAATATTTACATTTTAAATACCGATTTTCAGGACCTCAAGTGGGAGGCGATCGCTGCCATCGTTCCCACCCCCCCACTTTGGATCCGCCACTGACAAGGGCCAATGCCGCTGATGTTACCTCGCCATCGCTTGCTTCCGAAAGATCCCGTAATCGCCACTCAAACTTCGTGGACTGCCCTTGTGGTGTCATCCCCACCACTGTCTGGCTTTCCCCTTGTTGCAGTTAAAACGACATTCAAGGATTAGTAATACAGCCTCATCATGATCATCCGGCTTAAGCTTGCACATTTACAATGGTCAGCCCAAGCTGACTAATGCGACAGAGAATTTACTATTAAACACGTATTTATGTTTCTGCTATATTTTCAACTTCCATTTACTTCAGTGCAGTTACTTTATTTTTTCTTTTGTTTTGTTGTAAATTTTTTGTGACCACAGGCCTCTTGCGAATGAGACTATCATGGTCTCGTGACTTCTCCACTGGTTTAACAAAATAAACAATGAACTTGACACGAGGTCTCCCCTTTGGCCGCTGACCACAGAAAGCCACTCCACCACCTCTCTCGGCAACCTGCCCTCCCCCGTACCAACCACGTCTCACCTATCACAGCCTCCTTTTTTTATTACATCTCTCAACACTTTGCTGCCAAGTTCGATTCCAAACTTCCAAATTGCATGCCCCATCCTTCCAACGTACGCAGAGCAACCAGAAGTAAAGTGGTCACTATTGTACAGAAAACGATTTGAGATACAAGAGGGACATACGCGGTGCTGAAGTCTGCCCAGTTGCCAACACCTCCTCCTCCTCCTCCTCCACCTCCTCCTCCTTCTCCTCCACCTCCTCCTCCTGTTCCTCCTGCTGCTGCCAGTAGATGCCCCCCACCGTCTGGGGTCTGGGCCTGGGTGCCTCCCCCAATTTCGCCATCGGGAATGCGCTCACTGTAGTTGGCAGGAAACCACCCTGTCTGGCCACGCAGCTCCCCACCCAGCCAGCCCGGCTCCCCAGTTTGGTTCTCGTCGACCTGCAGACAAGACGCAACAAAATCATCACGGCCGTGGTCTATCCACTGTTAGATAATCCCAAGCGGGAACCTATCTGCTTGCCTAGTTGAGCACTTTCCTGAATTTTATTTGTCACATGATGCGCGGCGTTGCCGGTGAGGTGCACCGATTAAAAACACTGGCACGTAACACGTGTACACACACACACACACAACACGTTTAAACCAAAAAAAAACAATCACAAGCAAAGAGCACACGTGTATGTGTATGATCTTGTTTAAAATGTCAAACTATCAGCTCGAAGTAATGTTGTGTGTAGGAAAATATAACCCTCTCCATATGAACCTATGATCCTTTACATATTTCTGACTCCAAAGTCATGATTGATCCAGATAAGCTGGAAACCAACTTCAGCTTTAACCCGAACCCTTGACCCCATCCAAACCCCACCCAGCCTCAGAGCCTCGCACGACAGCTGTGAGAAACTTACCCAGTCCCCTTTCACCTCCAGGCAGACAGCGGCAGAGTTTACAAAGAAAAGAAGGGAGAGGAGGCTTGTAAAGAGAAGCAGAGAAACACTACAGAACACGGCAGCACAAGACGGTTCAAAAAGGAAATATTCACAGCAGAGAAATACGACTTAAAGTAAGCTACTGCCCAAAGCAAGTGCAGACACATTGCAGCGAAGTAACCACAGAGATATAAACACGCAAGTCTTTTGCAGCTGCTTGCAATCCAAGTGTGGTTGTCCGTGCCGGGCTGCGTGTTATTCTTCTCTCAGCGTTTTGCCGCGTGCTGCTGCGGGCATCTTGGGGAGGGTCACTGGGTGTGCCCCACTTACACACGGTTTGCCTCGCAGTCTTCCGACTGATGAAATGAACACGTTTTGCAAGCGCAGAGTTTGCCTGATCGTTGTCAATTGGTGAGCAGCGGGGAGCAACGCACGAGTGAGCAGTGAGCGAGTAGTCAAAGAGGGCTTACGAGGATGACGTCGCCAGGCTGGATCGTGAGCTCGTCCTGATTGCGAGCCTCAAACGGATACAGTGCTCGGTAGTACGCCACCTTGGACTCCAACGAGTCTGTTAAAAGAGCAACGCAGCTCACTCGCGTTTCCACGATACAATATTAATTGTCATGATGTTATGGTTTTACAGATATAATTTTTCTGTGATGCTGAAATTGAGTTTTGCGCATTATACAGTTTTTGTGATTTTATATACTTCCAGTCGGGGAAAAAAATGTCATTTTCATGGTTGATTGAATGAAATCATGTAATCGTAGAACTTCACAAACCTATAAAACTTATAAATGCGTCTGTCATTTACGCAAGACAGAAATAATTTAACAAATCATTGCGAGAGCCTAGGCCTGCAGTCGTGATGCAGGAAAACCGAACGTGTTTAACGCGTAACACAGCCAATAAAAAAAAACTAAATCACGACAATCACGATCTAACGATATTCCGCAAAAGGCACATTGCGGTGGTGACGGCAGCACGGGGTGGGCGACAGCGACCATTACCCGAGGGTTTCCTGACGGGCTCGCGATCTTGTTGCCGCTGCAGGATCTTATTGAGGCGGTCGGCCAACTCCATCTTGTGCTGGTTGCCGGGCGCCCCTGCCTGGACCACCGGAGGCGATTGCATCCTCCCCGGCAGCCTGGTCCGCCTGGGAGTCCTGCCCTGCGCTTCTCCTACTCGTGCACAAACACAGCCCTAATGTCACCCGCAGCTCTGCGGGGCCATCTTGTCACGAGCGATGCACAGCACGATGGGGGGCATGTCAGAATAGCGATTTGCATTTGTATTGATCGATTAAATTGCCACTGTATATATCAAGTAGGAAAAACCGAACGCACTGGGCAAAGAAATGACTGAGCTCGCTAAAATTATAAACGTGGCAATGTGTCCAGCTAAGAAGCTCACAGTGATGGACACCATTTGAGACCCGTCTCTAAGCGGTAGGTCTCATGTGAATGCGGGCGAAGTGAAATGAAGTCGCAGGCCGTACACAACCCACGGTCCATAGATTCCATCAGTTCCCCAGCCCTGGCACATCGAGAGGCAGCAGAGCGCTCTTTACCGCTTGCTCTCCGCTTGCTCCTGCTCCTCCGCTTCCCGCTGGGCTCGCGCTCGCTCCTCAGCTTCGCGCTGGGCTCGCGCTCGCTCCTCCACCTGCCTCTGCGCCCGTGCGCGCTCCTCGCTCTCCTTCTGCGCTCGTGCACGCTCCTCCGTCTCCTGCTGTGCTCTCGCGCGCTCCTCCACCTCTCTCTGAGCTCGCGCCCGCTCCTGCTGCAGCTGCTGCTGCCTCTCCTGCTGCAGCTGCTGCTGCCTCTCCTGCTGCAGCTGCTGCTGCCTCTCCTGCTGCAGCTGCTGCTGCCTCTCCTGCTGCAGCTGCTGCTGCCTCTCCTGCTGCAGCTGCTGCTGTCGCTCCTGCTGCTGCTGCCGTTCCTGCTGCTGTTGCCGCTCCTGCTGCAGCTGCCGTTCCTGCTGCAGCTGCCGTTCCTGCTGCTGCTGCCGCTCCAGCTTCAGCTGCTGCTGCCGCTCCTGCTGCAGCTGCTGCTGGCGGCTGTACATCTCCCGGAGCTCCTGCGTGGGGGAGAGGCCACAAGGGGGGGCCGGTGGTGCGGAGAGGGAGGCCGCAGGTGAAGTCCACCTACAGTCCCGGGCTGAGGCCCCTCCGGCGGGTCCATGAGGGATGATCCCCCCAGGAGCGTCGCTTCTATGCGGGCTCCTGATTTAAAAAAACCTCGGCCCTTACGCTGAAGCCTCCACGTTTGCAGTCAACGCTCGATTGTCCGTGCGCGGACTACCCGGAGAGCGCATTAACCGTGCTCATTTGCACCTTCCCGGTACAATTAGTAGTTCGTCAAGGGTTAGTGACACAGTGCCCACACGTTGACTGCAAACACGTAGGCAAGTGAATCGATTCCTTTAAGAAGCAAAAAGCAGACAGCACGTTCTAGGTCTGTACCCCCCCCCCATCCCGTTGTATGTAAACAATAAACACGTGTTTTGGCCTAAATTAACATACGATTACATTATCTGCACTTTTGTTTCACCTGGGCCACACTCCAACCCCCATTGCTTTGGATAATTGAGAGTTGACTGTAATGGGGGTAGGAGGAGGGGGGCATCAACGGCAACTCCACCACCTCCCAGCTACCGACACTTATGAGCACTACCAGCCTCCCAAAGCACCGTCAACAAATCCAAAGGTCTGCAATGTCCACCGGTAACGTGGAACCTCCCCGCACCGTCTTTTCATTGCCACACAAATACACGGCGAATCACGCAGACGGTCACGTTAGGTGGAGGTTTGTGAAAAGCGGCGCTGCCCGATTCAGCCCAACGTGAGCGTGTACTGTTGGTGTCACTTAGAGAGACTCAACCAACGCACAAAAAGGCTGCAGACAGCGTGGAAGACCACCACAAGGCGTGCAGTCATGCCCGCAGCCGCAGCGATAATTTCCTTCTCCCTTACACCTCTTCGGGTGAAACAATGACAGGACTGCCGTCTCCACAGGCGAGCAGTCTTTTGACTGCGATTAGGGTTAGACGCACGCGCGTACACCCACACTCACACACGTGCACTCGCGTGTTAGCGGTCTCCAGAGCAAGCTCTGTCGAGGCAGCAACGGCAGCGAGAGACTACAGCACACAGCTCGCGGTACTCATGTGTGGCAGCGGCACAGCCACAGCCTGTGCCTTTCAGTAGACGAGTCGTCATTTACACGGCCGTGTACAGCCTTTTGCCAATCTACTGCTGGAGGAGGACCATGTGGGTATTTATGCATACTTCACCGTGCTGTTCAATGACGGGCAGTGCAGGCATAGACCCAGGAGCATAAACGTATAGAATAGTAATGTTTGTATGCAGTACTGCCATCTGGCAACCTGTTTGTGTGAGATGGCCAAACATCCAGGTTCTATCCAGGCTCAACCACGCTTGGCTTCCGAGATGTTGACAAGATGGGCCGCCACCGCATTACGGTGACATGGTCATACGTATGGGTGGGTGTATGCTGGAATAATGGATCTTATTATCATGGAAACTTCTCCACATTGGGAAAGCAAAATCCTGGCACGAGCCAAGCACGCTGGTGAACAGGCGCCGCACTCGGGCAATGGAGACACGGACAATGGTGAGTGAGCAGGGAGAAAGGTCGGCAGACAACTTGAGCGCACAAAAGAGCAAGGTACGGAGAGATGAGACAGCACGGAGAGGAGTGTGCACTGCTACCGCCGCCACCGAGTGCTGCATCGCATACAACCATCCAGGCCCAGCCATGCAGCGTGACGGGCAGCAAGCCACTACGGGCCAAAGGGGGAGGGGACGTGAGTGACGGAGCTGGCATCACATTAGCAAAGCGACACTCTACTGGTGGTGTTGTTAAGACTGCGATTAGATGGAGTGTCCATTGCACTCATCGTCTTTAAGAAAAACCGTCAGAGAATTTAAAGTGACGCTGAGAAAAATAAAAGGTGGGGTAGACATGGATGCTTCCGAAAGCAGATCGCGTTTACCAAAAATATTTTCTCAGCTGAACTTTACATTATTTTTCCAAAAGTAATCACATTATTAGGGTTAATAACAGCAACATTTAACAGTATGAAAAAAATCCAGTTCTCAGGTTTGCATTTCAACATAAATGAAAGATAAGATTTCTGCGGGAGGCACTTAATTTATGGGCAAATCTGGCAGTCTCCAATCAGCCTCCTGCAGTACCAAAAGAAACCCTTAAAAGTAAAAGCAGTTTCCCTCCTCGAGCATCGCAACAGAACGGCAGGCAGTAGCCTGAGAACAAGATAATTTGCACGGTGATCGCTGTGACGTTAGTGCCCAAGTGTGACTGGTGTGTGTGCAGCGGAGCGTCGCGGCGCCCAGCTACGAGTGTGTGACCTTCAGAAAGAGGCCTATCTGTGAGAGACAGCCCAGAGAGGCACAGAGACACTGACACACGAGCCCGTCCACCAAGCCCGGCTGCAAGAGACGGGGAGGGGTGCACAGGAGTGCGTCGCATAAGCCAGAGGAGCCTGAAAGTGCCCGGCGTTGGTGCACGCCTGTGCCGAAGAGGAGAGCGCCACGACCAAATCATCCCGAGTGCACCCAATCTCGTCAGCTCCACGGAAGCGAAGCAGATTTCATCCTAGTTTGTACTCGGATGGGACACTGTCTGGGGGTACCAGGCGTTGTAGGCTTGGGATACGATTAGGCCAGGACGTGAAGGTTTGCTGCAACTGATTCTTGAATCCATCTGTGTGCGGCTTCGAGTCTTATACCCACGTATGCACAGGTTTTATTCAGGTACTCTGGTCTCCTAGGCAATGAAATCAAACTTTGATTGTAAGAATTGCCTTAATGTCCCAAAGTTGCACGATCCTCCTGAAAAGGAGTCTTGGGACTCAGGGAGGCTTTCCTGGATAAACAAAGTGCATTATTGTTGAATATATAATTTCAACAGTACCGAACAGCAGACACAAGTGTGGCTGCTTGAGGCGTGGATGCACCTGTGTGTTTGGACAGACACTTGGTCTTGTGAGAAGAGTCCGGTGGTGGCCATGCACTCACTGCTTGTGGCTCTAACCGTTGGCATGGCTGACCGAGACTGCGTTGATATGGCAATGCCGGAGGGTGCACGTTCGCTCGGTGGAGGTGCGGGGCTCTGTGTGGTTATGCTGGCCGTGTGTGGCTGTGGTAGCGGCACGCCACTGCGATGAACGTCGGGCAACGTCACCTTCAGCTGGTTGTTGAAGGCGTCGATGTCGTTCAACCGCTCGGCCGTCTCGGTCTCGACGGAGACCAGGGTTTCCCGCAGGCGGAGGCAAGCGGCCTCGCGCGCCAGCTGTGCCTTGTGCACCCCGGTGAAAGAGTCATCTGTACACGCACGGGGGCGAAGGTGGCGGGACGGAGACGTCGCAATAAATCACCACAAAACGCCTAGATGCTCTTACAATCCTGCGGAACCCGTCCCCGTGGTCCGTGCAGTTACAATGATATCAGACAAAACGGCCAGCGCACATCCGCCGGCCGTCCTCAGCGGTTCACTTGGTAGGTCACCTGCCCGGTGCCTCATCTGGTCCCAAGACTCTGGATTGTTCTTCATACCTCCTTGGGACATGGCACACTGGCCAGGCACTCACTCACAGGGGCTGGATATTTCTAACAATCCTTGAGGCACACACATTAGTGCAATGACAAAGATACACCGTATAACCTGTGACAAACTGTTGGGGAAAGTGGTGTTAGCGAGCACCTATGAAGGCCGGAACGGCACACGAGGGGGTGGGTGGCCTGCACAGTGTCTGGCCGTCTTTGTCTCCCCAATCGCGATGTTTACACAGGTACTCATTTAAGGCTAAGTCGACCTAGGGGAGGCCTAGAACTGGTTCCAATAATCGTCACTGGTGTCGGCCATGAGCTGGAATCGAACTCGGGTCGCCGGGTATGTAGAGCAGTGCACAAACTGTTGCATTACCGCTTCGCACATTTATACACAAACACACACACACCAGGTTCGGATAACATTTGCCACTGATGTTAGCTGTGGGCCGGAATCAAACTGAGGTTGTAACGCAGTGGGCTAGCTACTGCCCCACGACCATACACACACACACACACACAGAGCTCGGACATGAATCCAAGTCGCACTCTCACCCCGATTGTGCTCTGTATGTCTCTGCTCAGCATTAACAGTTAAATTGTTGGTGCTCTTACTTGGAAGAATGCTTACAATGGTTGCAATACAATTTGGACAAAATGCAGATAGTTCGTTATTTCCTGCTCCAATGAGCATTAAGGCAGTGGATCCTCTCCTGCTTCCGTACCCAGGTCAGTGGTGGAGATTCCGCATGCCCTTGGCGACGGCGAGTCCATCCATCACTGTTGAATTTCCCACAAAGTGGTACTCATCTTAATTATCCCACAGGAATGATGGGTTGCGTCAACCTTACTCGGGATTTGAACTCCGGCTGCGAGCTGCTCGCTCGACTGCCGAGCCACATGCCCACGTAAGAGTAGGTAATGCAGGGTGTTTAGAGACACGGCAGTCACCGTAAGTTTCACGTTAGTTTTCGATTTAAAGCTTTCGTGATTGCAGGGATTCATCTTCTTGGTTCTTTCGGGAAAGTCACGTAGAAGGGAAGTAATAAAATAATAAAAATAAAACATAATAAAATAATTCTCACAACGTTTCGAAGACGGCTGCTTGCGTTGTGGCCGAAACGTCGTGAGAATTATTTTACTATGTTTTATTTTTATTATTTTATTACTTCCCTTCTACGTGACTTTACCGAAAGAACCGAGAAGATTTCACGTTAGTCTTGCTCAAGTGAAAAGGAAGAAGTCAGTAGGGAACTCACTCTGAGTGTGGTTCTGCTGCACATGCTTCAGCTGCTCGCTCAGAGACTGCTTCTCTGGAACCAGGCGTGCCAACATTTGCTGATGCTCCTGCACTCGTACACAAGACAAAGACAAGGATCGCCCGTATAGCCTCAACAGACTGTAGGAACGAGTGCTGTTAGCGAGTACCTATGGAATGCCGGGACGTCACACGAGGGGGTGGATGGCCAGCACCACGCCCGGCTGCCTTTGTCTCCCTAGTGGCGATGTTTACACACCGCACCAGTTACTCATTTGAGGCCAATTCGACCCAGGACTGGTTCAGATAATCATTACTGGTGTTGGCCGTGAGCGGGAATTGAACCCAGGTGGCCATGTTTGTAACGCAGCGTACACACACACACACATGCACACGCAAATAAAGATCCAGCTATAGCTTTAACATACACACACGCACAATCACTCACGCGCATACGCAATTAGTCTGCGACTCTCAAAACCAGGCAAGAGAGCTTCTGCGACATATGATATAATACTACACGATATAAGCCCACAATTGTAGCATCATCTGTTTATCTAAATATTTTAGAGCATGCTTTTTTTATTCCATATTTGATTTTCTGACAAATACTAAGAAACACAATCGTTCCAATTCTAAATACCCAATCCCACGAAAATGCTATTTTACAAAACGTTTTCCAGACAGCATGTTAATTACGTGATATCATACATTTACAAGTTAATATATTTCTTGTATAACCAACAACTTGTGCATTATTAGCATCAGACATTGTGAAGTGAAGTAAACTGCAATCAAACACAATTGAGAATGGTAGTGCAATAACCCACAAAAACAATATAATAAAAATTCTAAACACAACTGCAGTCTTCTTGGTTCTTTCGGTAAAGTCACGTAGAAGGGAAATAATAAAAATAAAACATAATAAAATAAAATAATTATCACGACGTTTCGGCCACAACGCAAGCAGCCGACCTCAGCGGCTGCTTGCGTTGTGGCTGAAACGTCGTGAGAATTATTTTATTATGTTTCATTTTTATTATTTTATTATTTCCCTTCTACGTGACTTTACCGAAAGAACCAAGAAGATGAATCCCTGCAGTCACGAAAGCTTTAAATCGAAATACAACTGCAAAGTTCCGGGAAACCGTTTTCGCGAGAATCATCTTGTCGCGACAAAAATAATATCGTGGCATCCCCGTTTGAGCGATGCTCAAACCGCGGGCGCGTGCCGCACACGTAGTCACCTGCAGCTGCTTCTGCAGCAAGTCCAGCTGGGAGAGCTTGATCTCGCGCGCGCTGTTGGTTCGCTCCAGCTCCTGCCGCTCGATCGGACAGCCGGGCGCGAACGTCCTGCAGCTTCCCGTCGAGCTGCTGCCGCTTGTCACCCTGGAAACGACGCGACAACTACACTGAGACAAGGCACTCAACCCAGGCAATGCAACTACGCTCGGACGCAACACCCAACCAGGCAACGCAGGTAGTGCCGAGAGGACACGGCGAGAAATGAAGCACCGAGCGCAAGCAAGAGAGCGCGCGTGTGCACGTGTACTCGCCACTGTCTCCAGCTGGAACTCCAGCGTCTTGCGTCGAGCCTTGAGGCCCACGATGGTCTCCTGCTCGCGGTTGCGTTGGTTGAGCAGCTCCTGCCGTCGCGTGCGCTCCCACTCCATCTGACGCTGCCGCTCCAGCTCCCGCTTGGCGGCCTCAACAGCGCGGGGTCCACAGCGACACGGGCAGCCGGCACACACGCACCACCACGAGCATCCCACTCAAGCCAACCGTGCGTGCATCACGTACCGGCGTCAGCTTCCTGTGCAGCTCTTTTACACCAAACTCAGCACTGACGACGCACAGGATTTCCCCTTTCCCCTACCCCTCCCTCCCCCTTCACTTTATTTCCCTGCTTCCTCACTCCTCTTCTCAGTGTTTATTCACTAGAATGCTGCATATTATTTGGGATTCTGAGTAAGCTGCTTGTTCATAATGCAGCTGCCGAAGTGCTCACACGCACACCATTTCGCGAGCACATCACACAACTGCTCTCCCTGTCTTCACATTGGCTACCAGTTAAGTTTCGAGTGGACTGCAAGATTCTGCTGCTGACCTACAAGGCACTCAATGGGTTAGCCCCACAATATTTTCATGAACTGATCAATCTTTATACACCAGCAAGGTCCCCAAGATCTTTAGATCGCCTTTTTCTAAGTACTCCGAAGTCAAGGCTTTGCTCCTGGGGTGACGGGGCTTTTGAGTCAACCATAATAGAGGGTTTTTGGTTAGATCGCGTAAATATAAATGTGACGTTAAACCCGCCGCCACCCCAATTAGTAAGGTTGGTCACTGAAACAAAACAAGACAATTATTTGCTGGTTCAGCACACCGCTGTGTTGGAGAGTAAACCCACAACATTTACAATAAGAGTACAACGTTTCGCCGGTAATTACAACGAACATCAGGCGACAGCCACAATGGGGGTGAACACATATCAGGCATCATCTGTTTTATCGCTGAAAACATGTTTGTTTTCAAATGGGCATGGAATCACTGCCCATCAGTGAGGAGCAGCTATTAATGAAACAGTGGGTATATAAAAATCAGTTTTTTTCACAAGCACAGTTAATCCGTAACCCGGACCCATCTAAAGTTAACTGGAATAGTATTGAGCAACGACCAGCTGATGACTACGGTTGAGGTCTGGGCAAGGTGGAGGAAGGTCACAATGAGAGCTGCCAACACGGCGGACAAAGACCACATCATCAGACTGGTCTCCATGACCAATTACTTGGTAGAACCAAGCAGCCCGAACACACTCAACTTAAATTTCGATTTAAAGCTTTCGTGACTGCAAGGATTCATCTTCCTGGTTCTTTCGGTAAAGTCACGTAGAATAGAAATAATAAAATAATTAAAATAAAATTTTTATTTTATGTTGTGAAAATGAACTACTAAGTTGAGTGTCTTCCTGGTTCTTTCGGTAAAGTCATGTAGAATGGAAATAAAAAAATATTAAAAAAAGAAGACACTCAACTTAGTAGTTCATTTTCACAACATCGTAACAACACAGCAACAACCCAAGTTATCCCTAGTCTAAGCCTGGCCTCCTACCTCCCTGCGCTCCACCTCCCTCCTCCTCTCCTCCTCCCTCTGTCGCTCCATCTCCCGCTGGCGCTCCAGCTGGCGCTCCAGCTCCGCCTGGCGGCGCCGTTCTTGCTGCTGGCGCTCGCGCTCCCTCCGCTCGTGCTCAGCGCGCTCCACGGCCAGCAGGCGTTCGCGCTCACGGCGCTGCGTCTCGGCCAGAGCAGCACGCCTTCGCTCCAGCTCCTGGTTGCCCTTCTCAAAGTTCTCCCTCTTCTTGTCCTCAAATGTCACTTGGGGGGGGGGGCGGAGGAGGAGCAGCAGCAGCAGAATTACGCGAGTTCACAGATCTAAAGGCGGGCCCACCACACACCGCCTGAGCGATCAGTCGCGCCGTCCAAATCACTCTCGAAATCGTGCAACTTAAATAGCTGCTTATACGTCCGTATCTTTGGTCGTAGAGATGTTTCGCAGACGAGCAAGTCAGTTGCATGCAACCAAGTTGGGCAACCGATTGCTCAGGTGTAGACCTGCCTAAAGGCGACTTAAACGTCCTGGCTTGACTGGGACAATCCCAGTGATTTCAGAATGGCTGTCTAATTGTTGTCAAGCTTTTTGTGCAAAATCTGAAATGTATCTGTAACAGAATACATTTCAGTTTTAAATTTTGCATGGCCTCGTGTTTCTCACTTGCTCACTTTGACTCATGATAGGGACAACTGGCGAGGCAACCTGAGCAGTGGGCGGGGCTGGTGGAGTGAGTGGGGCCTATCAGCAGTGAGCGGGACCAACATTCGAAGTTTAAATTCATCTTAGGGGCCGTCCATAAATGACGCCACGCGATTTTGGACGATTTTTGACCCCCCCCCCCTTTGTCACACGGCATCATAAAAAGTCAGACACCCCCCTCAAATGACATTACACAGCTCTGCCCCCCCCCCCAAATCACTTTAAACTATTGTCATTGTAGTGCGTATTTAATGTGGCCCTGCACTCTGATGTTGTAGGAGAAAACATTTATTAAAAAGTCTATTGAATTAAGTAGAACGTGTTGTCTATATTTATTTAAAGTTGCGCATTTTGATGCGACGTCACATTTCTCAAACCCCCCCCCCTCGTCACACATCGTCACAAATGTCTGACCACCCCCCGCCCCCCCAGGTGCGTGACGTCATTTATGATCCCATTTAGCTGGTTGCCCAGTTATTTTGCAAGGGAGATTGATGGTGCCGTGAGCACAGAAGCAACAAAACAAAGGCAAGAACATCAATTTTGCCGAGTTGTGCTCCAGGTCCCGGAGCTCGTATATAAAAGTGATAGATGCATCATGAAATGATCTAATGCACATCACAGCCAGATCACTGAAACAGACACCAATCCCCTGGCTCCCTATTTTGGCGAACACTGCCACCAAATATCCATGAAACATGCAAACTGCGAAGGAGTTTACACGTTTTATTGCCACGACAACCTACCCATCAACCAAGACCTCAACAACGTTCCTCACCGCCTACTCAAGCCCCCCTTCTAGGATCGTGCTGTCAACATCCTAGAGTTCTAGATTAGACGTTTTCGTGACTGCAAGGGTCCATACTCTTTGGTTTTTTCGGTAAAGTCACGTAGGTAAAAAATAGGAAAATAAATTAAATCACATGTCGTGATTTAATTTATTTTCCATTTTTTACCTATAAATTAAATCACACGTCGTGATTTAATTTATTTTCCTTTTTTACCTACGTGACTTTACCGAAAAAACCAAAGAGTAAACATCCTAGAGTCTCACCTCGATCCGGAAAAACGCCGGTGAACAGAGTAGAACAACACGGATACCAAGAAAAAACCAAGACAAATGGTGTAACCACGAGCCACATCAAAACATCAAAAGACTGATGTGCGCATCTCATCTTGAAAGGAAAATAAACGACAAGCCACAATGCAACTGGCTATGAAACCCAATCTATGGACGATATATTAAACCACTGTCGTCTTCAATGCAATAGCAAAACTGCACAAACCCTCCCCTGAATCCCTCCCGTGGCTATCAGATCTCGACATTGGCATTTAGCTCCGAAACATTTTGCCACATGCAAGAATGGAACTGAGTGGGCGGGGGAAACGGCAGAAGTTGCGTGCAGGTACCAGGTAGTTTTTTCTCCTGTTCCTCTTCGGCAACCTCCTCTGGAGGTTTCTGTTCGAGGAGCGACACGGAAACGCCGCTGCTGCTGCTGCCTCCAGAGAGGGAACTTCCAGTGCGCGACCGCCTGCATGCGACGCAAGGTGGCGCACGATGAGACACGGTGACACGGTACAGCGAGTTAAGGAATCTCGTTCTAGATTTGAAGCTTTCGTGACTGCAAGGATTCATACTCTTAGGTTTTTTTCGGTAAAGTCACGTAGGTAAAAGAGACCAAGGTGCTCTGCAAACCCTCTGGCTACCATCAAAGGTTTGTACACGAAGCCATCCAGATATACAAACACAGACATAATTTCAACCGTGATGATGGGTACAAACTGAGTAATCATTGGAAAGATGTTATTAACCATACAAAAAAGATTTAACTACACATTTTTGGACCATCTTATTTGACAGGTACTATTCTACTTTACCGAGTGTTGACATCCCCAGCGTTTAACAGTACTCTCCTTTTTGTATTTGGATTGTCAACCAACACCGGGTAAAACAACAACATGTGCACCTCTTGTTCTCTTTTAGCATGTTGGCTACCACATTCAGATAAGCCCCTCCCCCCTTAACTTGTATTTAAGAACTTGTATCTTGGAATTTCAGCCTCACTTGATACAGTAAATCTAGCTGTGACGGTCCCACCTGATGACGGAGACTTGTGTTGCCTCCGAAACGTCGTGATTTATTATTTTATTTCTATAATTATTTCTATTATTTCTATTTTATTACTTATTTTTACCTACGTGACTTTACCGAAAAAAACTAAGAGTAAGAAATCTCGTGGCATGATCCAAAATGTCTCGTGTGGAACGGCACTGATGTTTAAGTCCTCGTGCCGGTATGTGGTTTAACCGTCTGACAGAACAACGAGTCTGTCTGTGCGGTGGTGTCTGCTGTACTGCAACACACCTGAACGAGGGAGGCATTAGGTCAGCGGTGAGGGCGGCAGGCAGCGGCTGTCCAGACAGTGCCATATCAATGAGATGCATGGCCAAGATGAACTCCTCAGCCGTTAGCTTGCCATCTTGGTCGATGTCTGAGAGACCCCTGCACACAACCAAAAAGACACAAACGTGGAATTAAAGCGCAGGTTTGGGTGCCTTCACAGTCATAGGAACCACACAATTGTATACAACAAGTATAACCCGTAAAAACAAAGTTTTTCACTCTAAATCCTTTATATGCGTGGCGGCTAGAGTCCTCTCGTCCTCTGGCTTGAGATGGCTGCCACCTATGGGTCAGATGATTGTCTGCAGTATTAAAAAATTGGTAATTAAATATTTAATTTGTTTTCCCTAAACAGTGTAAAATTTGGGAATTTTTTTTTCACGAACATTAATTGTCTTGCACAACGAGTCTGTGTGCAAAATGTCAGCTCGATTGGATCACGGGAAGTGGGTTAAAAAACGACCGAAAGGTTTGCACGGTCGTAAGCAAGCAAGCACGCAAGCAACCAAGCGAACTTAATATAAAGGATTTCAAAATAAAAGAGAATGGGAGAAGCACCCGGGGTAGAGCCGGGTGAGGGATCCTCACCAGATGGCGGCGAGCTGCGGCTGCGTGAGGTGGGACTGCATGAGGATGTTTCTGGCCTGTGGCCCTGCACAGCCGACACATGGGAGCTATTAAAAACACGCACACTACACAAAGACACTCACACACACCACTGGGCACACACTGGTCATCAGAAACACAGCAACTGCAACACTATCTGCACCACTTACTACTACCACTAGCAAGATCACCATCAGCACCGCCACCAGCACCACCAGCGTGACCAGCCACACACAGGCCTCCAAGACAACACACACTACTAGACACACACAAACATACACCACCAGGCACACGACAAGCTATCAAATTCAACACACAAACGAGGATGTATAAATTCTGCATCTTAAACTCTCTCAGAATTCTCAAGATGCATCGCATTGTGAGGCACCTGTCAGGAAGCCGCTCATCGTCTTGTCGTGGCTGTTGAAGAGCTGTCGGTACTTGAGGCGAGATGATTGTGGGACAGCCCAGTCAGCCGCCCTGCAAAAAATACAAAGATCCCCCATATAGCCTTAATAGACTGTTGGGGCAAGTGCTGTTTGCGGGCACCTATCAGGGCCGACACGGCACACGAGGGGGTGGGTGGCCAGCACCACTCCCAGCCACCTTTGTCTCATGAGTGGCGATGTTTACCCACTGCACCAAGTACTCATTTGAGGCTGAGTCGACCTAGGGGAGGCCCAGGACTGGTTCAGGAATCGAATTCGCGATCCTGGTTTTGTGGCGCAGCGCGTTAATTGCTGCACTACCGCACCCCACAATAAGGTACAAAGACAAAGATCCCCCATATAGCCTTAACAGACTGTAGGGACAAGTGCTATTAGCGAGCACTTATGAAAGCCGACACGGCACACGAGGGGGTGGGTGGCCAGCACCACGCCCGGCCGCCTTTGTCTTCCTACTCCCAATGTTTCCACACCACACCAGGTACTCATTTGAGGCTGAGTCGATAATTAGGTACACCTACGCAAGCCCGCAATATTGTACAGAGGTGCAGAACAACACCACACATTGAACATACACACCAACGCATAACAGGATACACCAACACAAAATTAGGTAAACACACGTCAATACATACCACACATAGAACACACATACCAACACACGTGACATACCAGTACGTTTTGATTTAAAGCTTTCGTGATTGCAGGGATTCACCTTCTTGGTTATTTCGGTAAAGTCACGTAGAAGGGAAATAATAAAATAATAAAAATAAAACATAAAATACAATTCTCACGACGTTTCGGCCACAACGCAAGCAGCCGGAAAATCAGCTGTCTTTCCGACAGACCTGTTCTTCACCTGAAGACGGCTGCTTGCGTTGTGGCCGAAACGTCGTGAAAATTATTTTATTACGTTTTATTTGTATTATTTTATTATTTCCCTTCTACGTGACTTTACCGAAAGAACAAAGAAGATGAATACCAGTACGTGACAACACAAACTACAAACAGCAGATACATGACAACACACTGCGACATATTGGTGACCGGCACTGTGATGCATCGCTACACCAGGACTCGCTCGCCTGGGCCAAGGTGCTTACATGGTGGCTTCAGCCGACAGGGCTTTCTGCATTTGAATGGGACCAATCCCAGGCCCAACTCCTGCTCCGGGTCGGCCGAATGTGGAACCTAAGGGTAGCGTGGCACCTGAAAGAGGAGATCCCACACCGCAGGAATGTCCTGCATTAACGTCATTATCACAAACAGCCCCAAATATTTCACTGCGGGGGGGGGGGGGGATTAATGAGTCAACGTACATTATGCGTGCGCATTATGCGAGCCCTTTGATCGTATCCTTTCTGTCCATTGTGTATTAAAAGTGCCCCCCCCCACTTTGCGCAAGAACGCAAAAGTGTGGTTACCACATCTACGCCTCTATATAAAGAACGAAACAGGTGGACTTCTCCACAAATCTGGCTGTCGCCTGATGAAGCTAGTTGTAATTACTAGCGAAACGTCGTACTCAGACTGTAAATGTTGTGGCTCGGCTCTCCAACACATCGGTGTGCTGTACTAGTGACGAATTGGCATGTTCTGTTTACGTGACAACCCTTACTAGTTGACTGTGTCAGGTGGTGGCGGGTTTTAACGACACATTGAAATATTTATGCGCTCTAACCCAAAAAAGCCTACGCGTAAACTGCATGGAGCATGCTCGCTGGAATGATCTAGCTTCTGAACCTATCCAGATTCTCACCGCTTAAACAAAATGCTGCTTTGCTGTTAAACACGGGGCCAGAAAGACCTGCCTAGGCTGGTGTACTGAAAACACGTTTAATTTTGAGGCATGTTTTGCTTATGTATCTGTTACGTATGACCCTCCGTGATGGCTTAAGACAAACTATACAGAGGGCTTGAGTTTGCCCGAGTCTGTCCGGGGCCAGCGACCCAGAATATATATCCTCACGCGACGCACCAGATCGAGCATCGTTTTTGTTATCCACGTGGCTATGACAGAATGACTCACGTACACCAACTTCAGATCCACAATATATTGAGTGAGAAATCAGGCCCGGGTTATACACACATCGCTGCATGTAATCAATCTTACAGCCCACCCCCCTCACCTCTCTCTCTCCTTCACACTGCATTTTGCAAATGGGAAAGTTGGTAACTCTAGATTTGAAGTTTTCGTGACTGCAAGGATTCATACTCTTGGGTTTTTTTGGTAAAGTCACGTAGGTAAGTGATACGTAGGTATCACTTGATGCAGAAATTTTAGCTGTGACGGTCCCACCTGATGACGGAGACTTGTGTTGCCTCCGAAACGTCGTGATTTAATATTTTATTTTATTTCTATTATTACTTTTAGTAATTTTATATTTTACCTACGTGACTTTACCAACAAAACCTAAGAGTATAAAGTTGGTAACCTTTAGAATACACGTGCCATGCTAGCACGTCACAAAAGTGTTGCCCCCATTGCACGCGGGGGACACGGGTATAACACGTAACGGACAAGTGACAGAGATCCACGCGTATCCTACACAAGCTGCCAGGGCAAGCGCTGTTAATCGCGCCACGGAGGCGAGATGTTAACTACCCCGCCTGGTATACAGGAGGTTGTGCGTTCGATCCCGACACTGACGCCTGCTGGATATTTTCTCTCCCCGTGGTCGTGTGGATCCTCCGGATTTCCGCTCCACATTTAGAATGAACATCACGCGTTTAAAGTATTCATAGTATTTGGCCGCCGTAAATTTCCACGTAATGAACACACACGCGTACGCGAAAGTATCGTGACACGCACCAGTCGTAGGGAAGGGCTGCATCAAGCCCTGCACACCGTTGGCCATAGGTGCAGGAATTCCCACAGTGCTCAGCGGCGGCGTCAAGGAAGACGGCGCCACGCCCGCGAGGGACCCTCCCACCAACGCGCTCCCCAGGGAGCCCCCCACTCCGAGCAGAGGGGCCCCGCCGACAAGAGGCCCGAAGGGGGAGCGCTGCAGGATGGCAGGTGGCAGCACCGCGGGGAGCGCGTGGCCGTGTAGACGCATCTTGATGAGTTTCATGGCGATGGAAAACTCCTGGGCGTCCATACGACCGTCGCCATTCAAGTCCGCCAGCGCCCTGCAAGAACACAGCAAATCAGCCTCCTCCCCGCACAAGTTCCCTCCACATACATACACGCTCGCCGCTGCCACGACCACAGGCGGCGACGGCAGGGGTGATTTGCAGGCAGGCAAATGTGATTGTGACCGTGGGATCGGTCCTCCCATGTTACATCATGACACCATGTCTATGCTACATCCACTTGGGCTACACTACTGCCGCTATCAAATATAACACCGTCACAATTTTTGCTCTTTTGTGACTGTGGCACAAAACGTAGGGAAGTGATGTCAAGTGGCATGCAAGACACAATAGGAGAGGTAAAAAAGGAATTCTTCTGGCAATTCCAGATGAAATAAAATGGCTTTAACCAACTCAACATTTATCCACTCCATGATACAAACAATGCATGGACCGATCCTATGGTCACAACCTTGCCTTTTTCTTTCCAGAAATCAGCTTTTGAGTGTTTATTATTGCCCTTACTTGTTTCTAGCAAACACTTCATTCAAAAAATTGCATGAGATTTGTTTGAGGCAGAGGGTAAATGATTGATCGATGCTCACCATATTTGTGCAAGGACGGGTGCAGGAAGCCCCGACTGCAGAAAGAAGCTTCGTGCCTGCTCACCTTCAAAGACAATCATGGACACAATGACATTGAAGCACGTTAAACACCCGTGTTTTCAAGCAGAGTTTCTATCCAGTGTCATCCTCATAACTGACGGTTGGTGCCCATGACAGATGCCATCGTTCACGATTGAGAGATCCATCTGACTGCTCACATTGTGCCACCATACTGATCTGTTTCATTCAACACATAAAATATATTGCAGATTGCTTCTCCATATCTCCAGCTGTGACCTTCTAAGGTTATGTCCCATGTATGCCACCTTTCTTCCAATCAGACTTCTCAGTAATTGCTGCTTGTAGCCATATCTCAGCACATCTTAACTTTTATTATCATCGCACGAGCGTAACTCTTTCCGTTCTACCGTAACACCACATCTCGAATGCATTTAGCCTCTTCATGTGACACTCCACACAAATTCTGGATTTGAAGCTTTCGTGACTGCAAGGATTCATATTCTTAGTGACGGTCCCACCTGATGACGGAGACTTGCGTTGCCTCCGAAACGTCGTGATTTTTATTTTATTTTATTAATTTTGATTTCATTTTTTACCCACGTGACTTTACCGAAAGACCTAAGAATATACTCCACACAAAGCCTTTCAATATCTCTCATCCTCCAGGTTCTGTTATAAGTGTATGGAAAGGTGAACTCAAACCGCAACACAACGATTACAAAAGTAAGGTGAGAGATTACCTGTAATGTAACCTCCTGCTGGGCTGACACTAAGGAATTGCTGGTCATGCTTGGCTCGCTCCTCCGAGCTGATGGCCCACACGTCCACAGCAGCTGCATCACACGTACACGCACCATCATCACTGCCCATGGTCTAATCACTCCTGGATGATCTCAAGACATCACCATAACTCGTGGACTCCCAATGCAACAATTCATCTAGCAAACCACGGTGGATGTCGTCTCATTTATATTCCCTCCTTTAGCTGCCATGCTCACATTAGTCTCGTCCACCATTCATAATCCTTTCTAGCAACGTCCACTAGCTTGCCTTGAACTACAAATGAATGTGTTTGACCTGTACGTCCTATATTCCACTTCTCTCTCGATGCAATTCCTCCGATTAGCACGGTTGGCTATGTATGGCGCGAAAGAAGTTCAACGTACATATGTACATTCCAAGCATGCACCTCTCTCTGCTTTTTTGTACGCTTGTTGTTTTTTATCTCCACCGTCAACTGCACGCCAACTAAAACATGCTGCACACTCGCTGGTCTTAAGACTCTAAGTTGCATTTCATTCGCCGCGTCTTGCCGACAATGTCTTGCGAGAGTGCTCAAGCGGCCTCACCGGCAAACGATGTCCCAAACTGGTCCATGTTTACATCTCAGCTGAATCACGCACACTCCATCTGGCAGAAATAAACACAAGGCCATCAGCGCAGGATCGTGTCGAGACAGCACAACATAGAGAGCCGATATTAGTACAGAGGCAGTGGCGTGGACATTACTCAGCAAGCAACGTTCATGACAGCAAGAAATGCAGAAAAAGTGCACAATACAACCAACAAGGGCGGCACCGCTGCTAACCCGAACCCAACACACCATAAATGACAGCACTAAAATACCAATAGAGTTATGAGAACAATACCATAGAATAATTTCAACACAACGAGAGTACAGGCCATTATAGCAATCGCCAGCACTGAACACACTCCACAGCACTGAGATATGGCACTGAGAGGAAACCCGTGACAACACTGACATCATCACCACAGCGTGGACACAACACTGGTCCCGCTACGTTTGAAAGTGGACGAAGAACCATGACACCACCTACAGTGCTCTGAGTGTGAATATAAATCACTCTGACACTCACTGTCCTGACAACAGCGACATGACAGTATGCTGACAGCACTGACAGCAGTGACATCACCAACAGCAGTGATATCACCAACAGCAGTGACATCACCAACAGCAGCGACATCACCAACAGCAGCGACATCACCAACAGCAGCGACATCACCAACAGCAGTGACATCACCAACAGCAGCGACATCACCAACAGCAGCGACATCACCAACAGCAGCGACATCACCAACAGCAGCGACATCACCAACAGCAGCGACATCACCAACAGCAGTGACATCACCAACAGCAGCGACATCACCAACAGCAGCGACATCACCAACAGCAGCAACATCACCAACAGCAGTGACATCACCAACAGCAGTGACATCACCAACAGCAATGACATCACCAACAGCAGTGACATCACCAACAGCAGTAACATCACCATCAGCAGTAACATCACCAACAGCAGTAACATCACCAACAGCAGTGACATCACCAACAGCAGTGACATCACCAACAGCAGTGACATCACCAACAGCAGTGACATCACCAACAGCAGTAACATCACCAACAGCAGTAACATCACCAACAGCAGTGACATCACCAACAGCAGTGACATCACCAACATCACTAACATCACCAACATCACTAACATAACCAACAACAGTGACATCACCAACAGCAGTAACATCACCAACAGCAGTAACATCGCCAACAGCAGTGACATCACCAACAGCAGTGACATCACCAGCAGCAGTAACATCACTAACAGTAGTGACATCACCAGCAGCAGTGACATCACCAACAGCAGTGACATCACTAACAGTAGTAACATCACTAACACACAGTAACATCACCAACAGCAGTGACATCACCAACAGCTGTGACATCACCAACAGAAGTAACATCACTAACGCACAGTAACATCACCAACAGCAGCGACATCACCAACAGCCGTAACATCACCAACAGCAGTGACATCACCAACAGCAGTAACATCACTAACACACAGTAACATCACCAACAGCAGTAACATCATCAACAGCAGTGACATCACCAACAGCAGTAACATCACCAACAGTAGTGACATCACTAACATCACTAACAACAGTGACATCACCAACAGCAGTGACATCACCAACAGCAGTAACATCACCAACAGCAGTGACATCACTAACATCACTAACAACAGTGACATCACCAACAGCAGTGACATCACCAACAGTAGTAACATCACCAACAGCAGTGACATCACTAACACACAGTAACATCACCAACAGCAGTAACATCATCAACAGCAGTGACATCACTAACACACAGTAACATCACCAACAGCAGTAACATCATCAACAGCAGTAACATCACTAACACACAGTAACATCACCAACAGCAGTAACATCATCAACAGCAGTGACATCACCAACAGCAGTAACATCACCAACAGTAGTGACATCACTAACATCACTAACAACAGTAACATCATCAACAGCAGTGACATCACCAACAGCAGTAACATCACCAACAGCAGTGACATCACTAACATCACTAACAACAGTGACATCACCAACAGCAGTGACATCACCAACAGCAGTAACATCACCAACAGTAGTAACATCACCAACAGCAGTGACATCACTAACATCACTAACAACAGTGACATCACCAACAGCAGTGACATCACCAACAGCAGTGACATCACTAACATCACTAACAGCAGTGACGTCACGTGGTTGATGTGCAAGGTCACTGCGGATTAAGTAGACGACCCCCGTCCCACCCCGGGTTGCCTGTGTCCAGGCGAATTGATGAGAGAGGAGAGACGATGAGGAGGAGGAGAGACGAGGCTTGATCAAGGATCGAGCAAGGAAGATTCAGAACCTCGTGGAGAAGAGGACCTCCTCACGTGAAGGGAATGAGAGAGGGTGATGATGATGATGAGAGAGGGTGATGATGATGATGAGATAGGGTGATGATGATGATGAGAGAGGATGGTGATGATGATGAGAGAGGGTGGTGATGATGAGAGAGGGTCGTGATGATGAGGGTGATGATGATGAGAGAGGAGGAGGGGGGGAAGAGACGAGGATTGACGTGAAGGGAATGAGAGAACTTAATTTGGAGCTTTCGTGACTGCAGGAATTATTCTTTGGTTCTTTCGGTAAAGTCACGTATAAAGATAAAATAATAAATGAAAATAATAAATTAAATTAATGTATTATTTTATCTTTATACGTGACTTTACCGAAAGAACCAAAGAATAAGGAGTGAGAGAAGGTGGTGATGATGATGATGAGAGAGGGTGATGATGATGATGAGAGGGTGATGATGATGAGAGAGGATGATGATGATGAGAGGGTGATGATGATGAGAGGGTGATGATGATGATGAGGGTGATGATGAGAGGGTGATGATGATGATGAGGGTGATGATGAGAGGGTGATGATGATGAGGGTGATGATGATGCTGATGAGGGTGATGATGATGAGAGGGTGATGGATGATGATGAGAGAGGGTGATGATGAGAGGGTGATAATGAGAGAGGGTGATGATGATGAGAGAGAGCGGGGGGAGAGAGGCGAGGCGTCGTGGCAGAGCCCTGCATACGTGGACGTGCACCGCCTGAAATGAAGCCTCGGGGCGAGTGTCAACGCGGGGAGACCCAACAGAGGGCTCACAGGGGTCTCACAGGGGTCTGACAGGGGTCTGCTGGCAACCCACAGCGCCTTCCCAGGGCTCGATGATGACCACCATCACCACCCCCACCCCGCCATAGCGACCCCACAGCGAGAGCGAGCCGATAGCGATCTGAGGCAGGGCTCCATTCGGGAGTAGCAATGAGCCCGAGACAGAAACATCACAGGGGCCGCCTCAAGGTTGGGGGGGTGTGGTGTGGAGGCAGCAATATGAGCCTTAATAGGACGCGACATGCCCCTGACTGGCCCCCGTGCCAGGGAGCCGACAGGGACCCACCAACATCGGAGCACCGCCTTCACCTGTCCGTCGACGGCTCCCCCGAGACCGCGCGCGCGGAGGGCGGTCTCCCTCCCTCAGCGGCCTCCCTCCGTCCGTCTCCCGCGGTGCCTCCCGATGCGCGTGGCCCAGAGAGTCGAGGGGCAGGAGGAGGGCAGGAGGAGGGCCGGTGGTTGAGGGGGGAGGCCCTGAGGCGGACGCGGCCCTTGGGCCTCTCTGCCTCTCTGCGACCCGGTCGGCCCGCGATGGCGTCCGTCCCGTGACGTCAACTGTTGCCGTCCCGCGCGATGACGTCACTCGTGTCAGCCCGCGCGATGACGTCATTCGCGGCGAGCACGCGATGAGGTCAACTCTTGCCAGACGCGCGATGACGTCATTAGCGGCGAGCACGCGATGACGTCGCTCTCCGCCCGGTGACGCCAAGTCGCCGACCGCGGGGGGGCATTGGCGTGGCGAGTCGGACGCGATGACGTCACCAAAGAAATCAGCTTGCCCGCGCGCCGTCACGAACTTTGCAGAGTAAAGTGGACGATGACGTCACACCCAACAAGTGCACAATACAACGCTTTGAAATGACGTCACCGCGAGTTCTGAAAGCTGACGTCATTTGTGTGTGTTTGTGTCAACCAAGCGTGACGTCACCGATGCAGCTCCACCGAGCGATGACGGTGACCTTCCACCCCTCTCGCAGCCTGCAAGCCTTGGGACCTTTAGACTGACCCCAGAAGCCGACAGCCACACACAAAGACAAAGGTCCCCCGTGTAGCCTTAACAGACTGTAGGGGCAAGTGCTGCTAGCGAGTAGCACATATAAAGGCTGGCACGGTACACGAGGGGGTGGGTAGCCAGCACCACGCCCGACCACCTTTGTCTCCCCAGTGGTGATGTTTACACATCGCACCAGGTACTAATTTGAGGCTGAGTAGACCTAGGGGAGGGCCTAGGACCGCTTCAGGCAATCGCCACTGATGTTGGCCGTGAGCAGAAATCAAACTCACGTGGCCGGCTTCGTAGAGCAGTGCGCTAACTACGACACTACCGCTCCAACAATCGTACACAATATACACACACACAAGCACGTTAAGAAACATGCAATTGAGATTACAGTATTTGCACTAAATTTCGATTTAAAGCTTTCGTGACTGCAGGCATTCATCTTCTTGGTTCTTTCGGTAAAGTCACGTAGAAGGGAAGTAATAAAATAATAAAAATAAAATATTTATTATATTTATTATGTTTGATTTTTATTATTTTATTACTTCCCTTCTACGTGACTTTACCGAAAGAACCAAGAATATTATTTGCATTGTTTTACTGCTGTAAATGTCCCAGTAATAAGACCCCTTGTCGCGCGATAATTTATGGCCAGATCCGTTATGAAAATAGTCAAACCTCGGTATACGGCCGCTTTGGAATACGTCAAATTTGGTACACGTCGTGTTTTGACGGTGAAAACATTGTCTTGGGAAAGATTATTTAAAAATATATTTTTTTTTTTAATGATAGAATATAGTATTGTCATCAGTATGACATAGCTATACCAAGTTTGCGGTCGATACATTGGGAATACGGGTGAAATTGAGTTACAAGATTTGAGGATACAACACATACAGTAAGTTAAATAAAAGCGTGTAAAAAGTACAAAAATATGTTTTGGATTTTCTGATAGAATATCGTGTTGTCATCAGTATGACATACCTATACGAAGTTTGCAGTCGATATCACATTGGGAAGTGTGTAAAAATTGAGTTACAAGATTTATTTTTTGAAGATACAACAGACGAAGTGAGTTAAATAAAAGCGTGTAAAAAAGGCAACAATAGTGGACTGGTTAAATGAGCGAAACTAATTTATTTTACAAGTTTGCCGAACACCACGTGATATCTGTTGAAGGTGTACAACTGGCAATACAATTAGAAGGTGGATTCTGCAAGGTTGAGTGTTTGTGTGGCGCGAAACGTAGGACGTTTCCAATCTGTGCATGCTGAGACAATGTAATACGTGAATTACTCATGGCAAAACATTGAATTAACCACACATACTTGTTGAAAAACAAACATGCATGTTTTGCCACGAACATGTGTGGTTAATGCAGCCTTGAAAAATGTATCTATTTGGTGTTAACACCTGTTTTATTTACAAAAAGGATACAACCTATTATTTTTTTCATCAGTTTTGATATTGGCAAAAAAGGTCCCATAGACACGTTCAATTAGAGCCCACGCAAAGTGAGAAACATTGATGAGAAAAGTGGACGTGGGCAAGACGTTTCGCTGTTAGGGATTAATGCCTGGCGATCAAGACGCCAAAGTGGTAGCCAGGTAGGAGGGCCACACGCAGATGGAGCGATGTAATCAGCGTGTGTGTGCAGCAGCTAGTGGGAGTGTGTTCCTGAGGGATGGCAACGGCATGGGCAAGCGTTCATCCAGCAGCGGACAGATCAGAGTGTGCGTAGACAATGGCTATGGGGAATCCAGTGGATCAGTGCTCGAAGATCAGGATTTCGCAGATGACATAGCCCTGCTCTCTTCAAAACCCATATGCTGGAGAAAACAACTCTGTTGAGCCAGTTTGTTGAGCAACTAGGCCTGCAGATAAATGTAGAAAAGACCCAAGAAATGAAAATAAATACAGCAACAAATGCAACAATCAGGGAAAAAAACCACTGGAACAGGTTGATAGTTTTACATACCGTGGCGATGTAATACGCAAAGAAAATTCTACATCAAAAGACATCAAGTCCAAGGCTAAACAGGGCAAGACACACCTTCTTCCAACTGATACACATCTGCAATTCTGGCCAATACATTTTAAAGACAAAGGTACGAATATATAACGGCAATGTAAAATCATTGTTACTCTACAAAAGTGGAAGTTGAAGAACCGCCAAGATAGACATGAGCTCCCCCTATCAACCTTCCACAACAACCGCCTGACGAAAACCTGTCGCATCTTCTGGCCAAACACGATTTCAAACCGGGACCTGTAACATCGAGACCAATTAAAAATGCATAACGCGGAACTTAACAGAGAGAAGACTCAGGTGGCTGGGACACGTGCTGAGAATGGAACCCGAGTCCATTGCGAAAACTGCTCTGCGGTGGGCACAAGAGAAAAGACCGCGGGGCAGGTTAAAGACCACCTGGTGACGCACCATTCAAAACCAACTAAAGACCATGAGGGGCCTTGTCTTGTGGTGAAGCAGAGAAAGCTGCTAAAGGTCGTCCGGCATGGCATGGGCTTGTTGTGGCCTTATGCTCTACAGACAACAAAGAGGAGTAAGATAAGACAATGGCTGATAATTGTTTTTTTACCCTTCTATCTGGCAACAAAACTGACACCTTTTTTTACAAGGAGTCATGTTTGCATAGACCACAATACCTGCAGCCATAATGCAAACAAAAAACATAACTCTGATAATGTATGCTCTCTCCTTGAAGTTGATTGGTCCACACCCGAGACAGCTTTCCTTAGAGCCTAGTGCCCTAGTCTCACATGGGTTGGACCAGATGACACCAAAAGGCGCACAACTCAAAGACAATGCACCATCAGAGTATGAGAGCTCGGGGTAAGCATTTACACCATTGGAACCTCATTTGCCAGTAAAAAATATTAGTTTTTTACCCTTCTATCTGGCAACAAAACTGACACCTGTGCCAGATAGAAGGGTAAAAAAAACAATTATCATGTTTTTTACTGGCAAATGAGGTTCCAATGGTGTAAAGACAATGGCTGCCGACTGATAAGAGCACCTAAAACAGGAAGAGCATCTCAATATTCCGCAGGGTGAAAGCATGCAAGCAAACAGTGCAAACACCGAAGCAACAACAACGGGCAGTCAATCCTCCCTCCCACGTGGTCACACAGAGAACAGCGCAGTGTACTTCCTGAATTTTATTAAAAACAAAAATATCACCATAGACACATGCAGACAAAGGTGGCGCGGGGGGGGGGGGTGCAGGGGGCTATGATCCCCACTTGGAAGATTGTGGGGTGAACAGACAATATACCACGGTGAATAGACTTTACCCTTTCTGCTTGCCAGGAAGCCTATTCATTATTTTATCATCTTGAGAATGGCAAAAAGGTTCCCCGGAAATAAACCACGGCTAAAATTGCTCACTTTCCCTTGTTGCTCACAGACTGGAGTAGGTGGCACCTGGCTATCCTCGCAGCGACTTCAAGCTAACCATCGAACAAAGACGGTCACCTGCATCGTACGGTCTCAGATGCGCTTCTGCGGCCGTCCGGAACGCTCTTCTGACATTAGAAAGCCACTGGAGATATGCACTTTTAAATCTAAATTGAAAACGAATTTCTTTATAACAGCTTTTTGCTTAGTTTGCTTTCATTCTCTCACACCTCCTTTTTGCACGGTTGGCTACGTACGGTGCGAACAAAGTTCAACACACATACTAGTAGCTACAGCCAGAACGATGTCTACTAGGCATGTGAAAAAGAGCTTCATAGCTCATCGGATTCCTCCAGTCGAAAGATTTTGATTCGTGCGATTCTAGATCTGTACTGGGCGAGTAAATATTTTATGGGTTGCCAAAACTGTTCTAGCCCCCCCACAACTGACTTCAGTTTAGCAGGAACAAGTTTTAGCTAGTGCTATTGGAATGATAGCACACAGTACTTCAATCATATTGATTAAGCACACCACACCGACACTGAATTGTTCACCAAATTTGTTGTTCATATACGATATATAAAATGACAACTGTGGACAACTCTTTTTATTTTACCAGTTTCAGGTCCACGGAGCCATGTAGCTCTTTTTGAGAAGCGACCTGGCCACAAATGATAGCAAGAAAAAAGTGGCGTATCGTGTGGAAATGTATAGCAACCAAATACTTTTATAAACACATGTTTATAAATGTGGAGGGAAAAACCGGAGGACCTGGATAAAAAGCCACACCATCACGGAGAGAGAAATGTAAACTCCAAATATACAGACGTTTGAGTCCTGATCGAAACCACGACCTCCTGCATACCAGGTGAGGTAGTTAACATCTTGCCACCACTGCGCCTTTATGGAATCATTCCACCCCTGCATTTTCATTCACCACAATGTTGAATAAATAATCCATTCTCGAATTGTAACTCTTAATCACAACAATTCACACATTCCTTGACATGTTCCTTTGAAATTAAAATATAAGCCATCCTATTTAATGAACGATTCAAAAGTTGAATACAGTGACTGGACGCTGTTGCCAAAGACGTTGGTTAATCTTTTACTTCTGTCATTGGTTCTACTGCATCTGTGGTTGCTTTCACTTTTACTGATGTATCTGTTCTTGCTGCCGCTTGTGCTGTTGCATATGTAGCTGTTGTATCTGTGGTTGGTTTTTCTGTTGTATCTGTAGTTACTGTTGTAGCTGTGGTTGCTGATGTATCTGTGATTGCTGTAGATTGTGCTGTTATATTTGTGGTTACTGTTGTATCCGTGGTTGCGGTTGTTTCTGTAGTTGCTGTTGTAGCTGTGGTTGCTGTTGTATCTGTGGTTGCTGTCACTTGTGCTGATATATCTGTGGTTGTGGTTGTTTCTGTGGTTGCTGTTGCTTGTGCTGTTGTATCTGTGGTTACGGTTGTTTCTGTGGTTACGGTTGTATCTTTGGTTGTATCTGTGGTTGCTGTTGTATCTGTGGTTGTTTCTGTGGTTGCTGTCACTTGTGCTGTTTGCCGTTGACGCTGCATCGCACTGCGAGCAGAGACCAGGATGCACAGCTCTTGAGTCAGGAGTTGGAGCAGAAGCCGCGATGGTTCCCCCGAGCCGGGCGACATCTGTCGTGAGACAAAACCATGGCAGGCACACACCCAGTGATGACCTCACAGCGCTAAACAAATCGCTGAGCCCCTCAGCACGTGCTCTGCTTGCTCTAGGGTTGTCGTGGTACAATGGTGGAATTCTCATGATATCCTATCAATTTACATGACGTCAAAATTGCTGCAAAATCAGTATCCCTACAGTTTGTAATCACGTTTTACAATTGTTTTTTTTCTTTGCTGAACTTCCAGTACAAATTAATATTATTTAAACGTTCTTCAACTGGTGTCATTCTAATCATTGTGATGGTAATAGTCCACGAGCCCAGACGAGATATTTCCCTCTTTTGGTGTCACCCGAGGTGGCAAAACACGCGTGGTTCCAATTTCTTCACGTGGCCAATAACAGGGGATCATGTGATAACCATTTGAAACGAGCGGGTTGTAAAATTAACTCACATTCGTCGTGTAGATAAAAAGGATACGACTACAGTTTTGCTACCTCAGGTGGCACCATTTTGTGCTCTCGCCTATAGACAAAATCTGCACCGCTACGAGCGCACATGCTGTCAGATACAGAAAAATCGTCAATATCCCCTGAGGAAGTTCATGTCATGATCATGCTGTCAATTATTCAGGAAAACCTTTTTGAAAGCGCTAAATGAATTGCTAATAGAGATTACGCCATTGTTATTTCTAATATATTTGGTCAGGAAATGAGATATGGGATGAAAGCGACAAGAATCACGATATATTAATATGTTACAAACGGACGATGTAATCGCCATATCGCTGCAACCTGACCGTTTACTAATCTGTTCTGCAGCCATTAGAGAGCAGAATGCCGAGAGAAGAGTGAGGCTTGATCAGGAACACTTCAGATGGCACACATTTACAACACGTGGTTTTACAAAGCGACCACATCTCAACACATATAAACGAGCATTGCTGTGAGTTTGCCAAATCTCCACATATATAAAAGGCAAAGTTGTGATTATGTGTGCCTGTTCAAAATGTTTAACATAATTCCCGACATGCAACAAACTTGAAATTTGCCATGTGGGTACTTTCCAGACTGTACACCATGCAAACATTATAAAAATACACTTTCTTTTTTTTGGGGGGGGGGGGGAGCGCAATAATGCATATATTTTTTGCACGGCAAGTGAGCTATGACGTCACATATGTCATGTCACCCGCGCATGTGGAAGCGTCACGCAGTGTAGTGTAGCGGTTAGCGCGCTGCGCTACGAACCCGGCGACCCGAGTTCGATTCCCGCTCACGGCCACCACCGGTGACGATTATTTGAACCAGTACTGGGCCTCCCCTAGGTCGACTCAGCCTCAAACGAGTAACTGGTGTGGTGTGTGAACATCGCCACTGGGGAGACAAAGGCGGCCGGGTGTGATGAATCCAAGTCCCGGGCGACGCCGGGTAGGAAAGCTAGTATCCCATATAGGACTACAAAACTTGGCCAATTGTTGGCATCTGTTCTGAATGCCTTCCCGCTTGTTTGCGGTTTCCTGCACCGTTGAATCTTCCTGAAATGTAAAAAAAACCTGTGTACGTTACAAAGTATAATCAGAGTGTGTCACGCCAACAGACACGTTACCCTGGCGATGGTCATCCTCCGTGCTTGCTCCATGCAGCAGCAAAGCTTCAGCGCCAGCTCCTGCATCTCCTCCTGCATGCTCCCTCGGCCGACGATCACATCCGAGACCAGGTGGCTGGGGCAAAAACAAAGATCCCCCGTGAAGCCTTAACAGACTGTTGGGGCAAGTGCTGTTAGTGAATACTTATGAAGGCCGGCACGGCACACAAGGCGGCGGGTGGCCAACACCACGCTCGGCCGCCTTTGTCTCCCCAGCGTCGATGTTTACACATGCGCCAGGTACTCATTTGATGCCGAGTCGACCTACGGGAGGCCCATGATCAATTCAGATAATCGGTTCGTAGTATAGCGTGCTAACCGCTCCCCACACACCCACACAGCCCAATGGGACCACCACATCCCTGCGAATGAAGGCAGGGACAGTCCCGTTCATTTCAGAGAGGCTATCCAAATGTCCTAAAGCTTTTGCAAAAATCTGAATTTTGTCGCCGGTTTAACGTTTTCTGGTCTCGTGCTCAGCTCATGATTGCGGACAAAGAGTAGGGCAACCCGAGCAGTGGGGCGGGAGCCTATGAGCAGTAGGTGGGGCCCAACGGCAGAGCCAGGAGGCCGTGGGGCTGGTTGTCGAGTGGGCATGGCCATTTAAAAGTGGGCGGGGATAAAAGAGGTGGGGGGGGGGGGCTCGAAGCTCAACCATGTGTACCAGTTGAGCCTCCCGGAATTTTTTACTAGCCGCAGTTTAAATCGGAGAGCGTACACATGCGGTGCAACTGCAGGGTGCGACGGAGAGGCATTAAATCCGTGGATGTGAAACCCATGAAGATTCAAAGAGAAGCATGTGACCGTCAAACAAGCGATGCGTGGAGATGACCATGGGTCGGCAGGCGAGGGCTTACGTCTTGTGCGCAGGAAGACAGAGAATCCCGATGGCTGTGAGCAGCCTCCACGAGGGACCGTCCACTCCAAATGTCAGGTTCCTAGAAAAAGGCCGGGAGGACAGGGGAGAGGAACATGGGATTTGAAGGTGCGCCGTGTCTTTTTCCTCAATTTTATCACATTTGTGCTATTGGCATTACGTCATGAGATGCAGAATCCATTTGGAAGTCTCACACAGCAGTGATCCGCTTCATGTTAGAGAGCGGCCTGTTGAAGCTGTCAAAGAACTGCTTCTGACATCTCGAGTGGCTTCATCTTCACGCACTCGGAGGAAGCAGCACTTTCCAAAAAAGGCAATATTTGTTGCACGAGTCAAGCCAAGATTCTGAATGACGACAATTGGAATTTCGACAAATTAACTACAGACCTACATTTTAATGCCATGGTGTTTTTGTGCAATCATTGGTGATCGAGCTCAGACCATAAACTTACTCCACTTGAAAACCTGGTTTGGAACTCAGGATCTCAGCGGTGGAAGCTCAGTCCCTCTGATATCTGACCCACCCGGCCACCTCAGGACCGAGGACTTGAAAATGTCTGCAGTGAAGCATTATGAAACGAGGCTTTTCATGAGGATGGTGAGGTGAGGTAAAGGTTTGCGAGGTGAGGTCAATGGAGGAGGCGCCTAACCTGGTGAGGTCCCTCTTTTGCAGAAGGGTCAACTTCCACTCAGCGGCAGTACTCGGGCCACACGCCACACCCAACACGTCGTCTGCACAGACAAGAGCCGCACACATTTTAAACTCATTTCTCTAGAACTGATTTGTGTTTAGTTTGTTGTCCTTCCCCCACACTTCCGATTATGCACGGTTGGCTACGTACGGTGCGAAAGAACTTCAACATACATACAGGGACTACTCTACTTACGAATGAGTTAGGTTCTAGAGGTCTGTCCTTAATTCGATTTGTTTTTAAGTCCAACTTTTACTCCTGTCGATTCCAAACATGTTGTACGGCGTGTACACTAAACATGGGGAATAGCTTTAAAAGTTGTGTGGTGGTCAGGGTTGACACCAAGGTTGACACAGGTCACACAGGTCACACAAGCTAGGGGAGAGGTACGTACCGGTCTGGACCGGCCCGGATTGACAGGGACGAGAGGTGGTTGGAACGGCTCTGAGGGGAGGGGGCTGGCGAGAGCCAGGGCCCGAGACACCCCCGCCCCTCAGAGAGAGGGGATATATAAGACGGCTCCCGGAGAGCGGAGGGGTCGATCGGAGGAGAAGCTGAAGGAGGAGAGCCGGAGATCCTGGACCCCCAAGCCTCAAGGATGCCGCCCCGCTGGAACTGAGTGGGCTGAGTAGCTGTAGGCTAGGGAAGAGAGTAGCTGAGTAGCTGTAGGCTAGGGAAGAGAGTAACAGAGTAGCTGGAGGCTAGGGAAGGAGAGAAATGAGAATAGAGCCGGAGGCTGTACCTCCCTAGGTTGTGTGTGTGGGACTGTCTCCCCAGTGAGTCCTGAGGACTAGTGTTATCGGAATAAAAGCGTGTGGCCTCTACGAATTGTCGGTCTCATTCAAGAATACTACATTTGGTGTTAGAAGCGGCCAAAGAACCTCGCCGACATGGAGACAAGACAGAAAACGCTCACCAGGGGCCAGGAGAAGGACGTCGAGGGAGACGCTGAGCCGGAGGCGGGAGCGCCATTTCCGGGGGACGGGTCTGCGGGGGCGGGCTCGGGTTCTCCGGGGCCCTCCAGGAGTCCGCCGACGTCGGGATGGGCGATCCAGTCAGCCCATGCCCGGCTGGCCGATCTCCTCCATGCCGCTGCCTCCATCCTCGACGAGCTCACGCTGGGGGGAGCGGGAGCGCCGGGTGGAGTACCAGGCCGAAGGATGGGACGGGTTCCCGCCGAGAAACGCGCCATTCCCGCGCAAAACTTTGACGTCACCTCCGGAGGGGGAGACGTCACTTCCGCCGGGGATGCGGCCACCGGGGATGACGTCACTTCCGCCGGGGGGGTCACCGCTTCCGGGGGACGTGACGTCAACCGCCCAGGAGGTCAGGGGGCAGAGGTGGCTCGCGTCACATCCGCCATCTGCGGCCTTACATCGGGAGAAGCAGAGTTTTCGGGTAGGTGCCCGCCGATTCTGTCTGATATTCTGCCGCCGGAAGATGCTTCATATACTGCACTTGGGACGCTGCTGTCTTCGAGGGGGGACTACATCCCGGCGCTACAACAGCGCTTGCCTTCGCTTCAGGTTTTCACGGCAAAGGGGGGGGACTGGGCTGCTTTTTCACGCCGTTTTGTGGCAAATGCCGAGACGGCTGGGTGGTCTGCTGACATCGCTCTCCGAGCCCTGCCTTCCGCCTTGGACGACGTGGCCTTGGCCACGTTCCTCCTTATTCCACGGAGGCAACGCTCCACTTTGCAGGAGGCCCTCGATCGGATGGCCTTAGTGTATGGACCTCCATCCGAAACTAGACATCGTTTCGCCAGTCGGAGGAGGGAGGCGGACGAGACACCTCTTGCCTATCAGAGTGCACTGATGGCGTTGGCTCAAGCAGCCTATCCTCGAATGGACGATGTGGGCCTGGACTCCATCGTGCTGGAGAAGTTGCTGCTGCTGGCTCGGGAACTGAGGATTGCCATCCACGTCAAAGATGAAGCTAACCTTTCCTCGCTGGGGGCGGCACATTACCTGCACACAGAGTTGCTCCTCCAGCGGGATGGGCAGGTGGCTGCGTGCGCCGCTGCAAGAGTTGACGAGGTCCCGGATGCCCAGGCCTTCGCGTCACAGCGGGCCGCCAGTTGGAGGGGAGCCGACCGGCCTCGCCAAGGGGAAACCCGGGGGAGACACGGACCCCCGCGGGCGTTGGCTGGCGTCACGTGCTATAACTGTGGCCAGCTGGGTCACCTGGCATCGGGTTGCCCTGCACCCCGGCGCCGGGCTTTGGGTCATCCACCATCGTCCGCCCGTCCGCCGGCCGCTCCACAAGACCCCCAGGCATGTCGCGACACCTCACGCACACGGTCCCTGCCCGCATCTCATACACCGCGATTCGGCGCGCCAGTAGATCGCGTTGCGTTGAGGGGTGGGGAGCGGAATGGGGCTGATGTTCGGGGGCCACTTCGCGCGGTTCAGTGGTCCGAGTTGGCCCACAGGGTCGTGGCCGCGGCGACGGACTCGTCGGTTATTCTCGGGGATATTGAGGGAATTCAATTTCGATTGTTGGTCGATACGGGGGCTTCGGCTACTATAATCTCCGACCTCATATACAACGTGTTACCAAAGAGATGTCAGGCACTCACCCCGTTCTCCGTCCCTTGCTTTGCGGCAAATGGGGGTTCCCTGGGGATTATTGGCCAAATAACTGCACAAATTTGTATTGGCGACATTAAATTATCTGGTCCCATTTTGGTTTCCGATGCCTTGGCCGTTCCCTGTCTGTTGGGTACGGATTTCTTGGGGAGGATGCCCATCAAAATTTTGATTGACAAAGGCTGCATAGAGCTTCCTTCGGGCCGCCGGATGGCGTTTCTGCCTTCACCAAACCGGCTGCGCACAGCTTGCACGACTGTTCCGGCTATGGCGTCTGAAACCGTGCGGATTCCGCCGGGTGCGCAGATGCTGATACCGCTTCAGTTACGCAAACCACTGGAGGCAGACGCTACGTCGGGGGTTTTGTTATCTCCTTCAAATACGACCGAGCGAGGGTTGGACCTGGTGGGTGCACAAACGCTTGTGCCTAGAGATGGACAGCCCTTCATTCAGGTGCTGAATGCGGGGTTGCGGACGAAGGTCGTGCACCGAGGGGCTGTCATTGCACATGCGTCGCTGCCGCTGCACACTGACTCCGTTGCAGCTCATGTCGGTGAGGCGCCGGCGTCCGGGACGCAGGTGGGTGTCGATGAGGCATGGATGGATTCTCTCTGTTCAGGGGCTGAAAATCTTTCAGAGTCACAAAGATTCAAGCTGCGCATGTTGCTTCGTGATTTTCCCGATGTTTTTAGCAAACACAAATTCGATGTTGGGTGCACTAATCTATTGAAACACCACATTGATACGGGGGATTCCGCTCCCATTCGGCAAAATCCGTTCCGATTAAGTCCGGCAGAGAAGGAACATGTCCGGTTGGCAGTGAATGACATGCTTGCCGCAGACATTGTAGCTCCCTCCAACAGCCCATGGGGTGCGCCCATTGTGCTTGTTAAAAACATGATGGCAGTTTGAGGTTTTGTGTGGATTTTCGGAAGCTTAACAAGGTTTCGCTGGCGGACGCGTATCCACTCCCTCGCATGGACGAGTCGCTCGATGCTTTGGCGGGGGCACGGTATTTTTCTACCTTGGACCTTTTGTCGGGGTTTTGGCAACTGCCCTTGGATGACGCTTCCAAACCTAAGACCGCGTTCCGTACGCCACAGGGCCTTTATCAGTTCAACCGGTTGCCCATGGGATTGCACTCAGCTCCAGCGACGTTCCAGAGATTGATGGAACTGGTCCTCGCTGGCCTGCAGTGGGACTCTTGTCTTATATATCTGGACGACGTGATTATTTTCAGCCGTACGTTTGAGGAACATCTGGACAGACTGCGGGCTGTATTTCTCAGAGTGCGATCGGCTAATCTTAAATTTAAGCCTCAGAAATGTTTCCTGTTGCGTGAATCGGTGCGGTACCTCGGCCACGTTGTCAGTTCTACGGGTATAGCCACCGATCCTGCTAAAACTGACTGTGTAAGGTCGTGGCCCACGCCCACGTCTGTGGGGGAAGTCCGCAGCTTTATAGGCTTTGCGTCCTATTACCGCCGGTTTGTTGAGGGGTTTGCGACGATTGCCAAACCCCTTCATGCTCTGACGGCTAAGGGGGCTAAATTCCATTGGGGGGAAGAGGAAGACAGGGCGTTCAGGGCGCTTCGCGATGCCCTTGTCCGAGCTCCTCCCTTGTGCTATCCCGATTTCACGTTGCCCTTCATCCTGGACACCGATGCCAGCAATACCGGCATCGGCGCGGTGCTTTCGCAGGTTGTCAACGGGGTCGAACGGGTCATTGCCTACGGCAGTAGAGTCCTGTCTCCGGCAGAGCAACGTTATTGCGTCACCCGCCGTTAACTGCTCGCTATTGTCGTGTTTGTTCAACAATATCGACCGTACCTGTACGGTAGGCATTTTACGGTTCGTTCCGATCACGCCGCGCTACAGTATGCGTTGAAAATAGACCAGCCGTCCGGCCAGCTGTCACGTTGGCTTGAGGTCCTACAGGACTACACGTTCACGGTGGTGTACCGGAAGGGGACACAACATTTGAACGCGGATGGCTTGTCACGCCTTCCTCCGGGTGATGGGTGCGCGTGTTTTATGGGCTCGGGGAGATGCAAATCGGCCACGAGTACCGCTCCGGCTTCTCCCTTGGCAGCGGCAGCAGGGGTGGTTGATAGGGAACCTGTCGCCGAGGGGGACTCGCAGGTGTTGGTCGCTCGCGACTCACTCCTCGATCTGCCTCTGGACGAATGGGGACGGTTCCAGATGGAAGACAATTCCCTCCTCAGGTTACGCCGTCGTGCGGAGAGAGGGGGAGATTGTCAGGAAAGGGTAGGTACTGTCAGGTTGCGGGAGGGTCTCCTCATGTCATTGGACGCCAGCTCGGGGCGTTACAGAATCGTCGTCCCCACCGCTCTGCGGGGCAGGGCCGTGTGGGCGGCGCACGAACGCGTCCTGCATTTAGGTATTCACAAAACGCTCGCTACACTGCAATTGGATTTTTTTTTGGCCGGGAATGGCGCGCGATGTCGCCGACCTTTTGAATAGTTGCACACAGTGTGCGCGGCGGAAACACCCGGCTAGGGCGGCTTGCCCACCCCTTCAGTCCATTCAGGTGTCCCGGGTTAATGAGTTGGTGGCTCTTGACATTCTGGGTCCCTTCCCTGTCACCGCTCGGGGAAATAAGTACCTGCTGGTTGGGGTTGAATATTTCACCCGTTGGCCTATGGCCTGGCCCCTCCCCAACCAGTCGGCAGCAGCCATTGCGGAGGCGTTTCTCCAGGGCTACGTCCTGGATAAGGGTGCCCCGGAACGGCTGCTAACCGACCAGGGAAAGAACTTTTCGTCCAATCTTCTGCGGGAGGTTTGTGACCTTTTGTGCACACAGAAGGTCCGGACTTCCCCCTACCACCCGCAGACCGATGGTATGGTCGAACGTCTACACCGGACCATTACCTCTATGTTGTGTCATCAGGTAGACGACACACAGTTGGATTGGGACCTGAGGATTCCCGGAGTTCTGGCCGCATATAGGTTAGCGCCTCACGCGGCCACAGGCTATTCGCCCTTCTACTTAATGTACGGCAGGGAAGTCGACCCCCCCGTGGAGGTGCAATTGCGGGTCCAGTCTGCGGCTTCTCGCTCGAAACTGTCCGAACACACTCAGTTCAATATTCGGAAGTTGGTCGAGGCGAGGGTGGCCGCGCAGGAAAATTCCAGGGCAAGGCAACGGGCCAATGAGCGTCTGTATGATCGCCGGGTTACGGTGTATAAATGGGCGGTAGGGGATAAGGCGTGGCTGCACTGCCCGCAGGTGCCGCTGTCGACGTCATCGAAATTGCTGCGGCCCTGGCGGGGGCCGGTCGACATTGTTCGGGTCGTTCGGGACCAGTGTGTTAGGGTCGCGTGCGGACGGCGTTCTTGGTACGTGCACCCCTCGCGCCTGAAGCCCTATGTCGCACCACGCACTCACACACCTTCATCTCGCAGGGGCCGGCCGCGTGACGTGTCCGGCAGGTTGGGGGAGGGGCCTCGTGACCCCCTTGTTGTTCCAAAACCCCCTGCCACTCTTTCGGATGCTGCAGGTGTGAGTCCACCTAGGGTGGTCTCGCCAGAGGAGCGGGAAGCGAGCCGGCCGCCTGTCCAGCAGGAAGACGGCTCACGGGCTGTGTCCCCGGGGCCTCGAAACGTGCCGGACGCCCGTCATCTGGCCCCTCCTGACCCTCCGCAAGGAACGCTGGCTTCTGGCGATGGACCCGCCACACGGACTCGTTCGAAGGGTCTCAGGTTCTCCTGAGACCTGTCGCAGACACTGCCTCCTCACGGGGCCTGGGTGTTCGAGTCACCTTGTTCGTTGGTGTGGTGTGTCCGCGGTGTTCTTGTGTACAGGGGGGTTGGGGTAAATTATCGGGGATAGTTGTGTTGTTGTTCTGTTGTTGTTATTGTTGTGTTGAGGCTCACGCATTGTTATTGTCGTGTTCAGAATTCCTGGTTCGCGAGTTAGGGTTGGGATGTGGATAGTGATGCAGCCGGGACGGCTGCGTGCTGTATAGGGGGGGGTGATGTGGTGGTCAGGGTTGACACCAAGGTTGACACAGGTCACACAGGTCACACAAGCTAGGGGAGAGGTACGTACCGGTCTGGACCGGCCCGGATTGACAGGGACGAGAGGTGGTTAGAACGGCTCTGAGGGGAGGGGGCTGGCGAGAGCCAGGGCCCGAGACACCCCCGCCCCTCAGAGAGAGGGGATATATAAGACGGCTCCCGGAGAGCGGAGGGGTCGATCGGAGGAGAAGCTGAAGGAGGAGAGCCGGAGATCCTGGACCCCCAAGCCTCAAGGATGCCACCCCTCTGGAACTGAGTCGGCTGAGTAGCTGTAGGCTAGGGAAGAGAGTAGCTGAGTAGCTGTAGGCTAGGGAAGAGAGTAGCTGAGTAGCTGTAGGCTAGGGAAGAGAGTAGCTGAGTAGATGTAGGCTAGGGAAGAGAGTAGCTGAGTAGCTGTAGGCTAGGGAAGAGAGTAGCCGAGTAGCTGTAGGCTAGGGAAGAGAGTAGCCGAGTAGCTGTAGGCTAGGGAAGAGAGTAACAGAGTAGCTGGAGGCTAGGGAAGGAGAGAAATGAGAATAGAGCCGGAGGCTGTACCTCCCTAGGTTGTGTGTGTGGGACTGTCTCCCCAGTGAGTCCTGAGGACTAGTGTTATCGGAATAAAAGCGTGTGGCCTCTACGAAGTGTCGGTCTCATTCAAGAATACTACACTTGTATAATCTCCTGTAAATGTAGATGCTACTGGTTCTTCATGTTCTGCAGATGTAGATGCCACCACCGCTATGCATTGCGCGGCGGTTGAACTTACGACTCTCGATCCGAACAGACAACTGGACAGGTTTGTTCGTATCTATGAAAGTTCGTAAATCGAGTGTTCATAAGTAGAGGAGTCTCTTAAATTGTGTGGCAGTAACAGCTGAGTGTGGCCCCATTGCCTGGAGAATACAGTGAGGCTTAGTGCGGCCTGGAAGTGTATTATTAAATAAGATACATTACAATTCCTTATAAGGGAAACAAACACTAACTGACTACTAATGTAGCATAATCACAATAAAACGCATGCCAAATGAATACTAATCTACAACTCGCATCGTAACAATAGCCTGCTTACTAATCTAGTATATAATTACAATAACCCCCCCTCAAATCTTTGCACCTGACGAATTAATGAGTTAATGATGACGTCACCCTGCTGCTGCTCTATATAAGAACGGGAGACACAGCAGAGCCTCACCATTCTGGCGAATTGCTCGATGATGCTGGATGCAATTACCAGCGAAACGTCGTACTCAAATTGTAAATGTTGTGGTTTCACGCTTCAACACACCAGTGGGCTAAAGCAGTGAACTATTTGTCTTTTGTCAACGTGACACTTTTTTACTGATTGGCCGTGTTGGGTGGTGGAGGGTTACGACACATTTATAAATAACGCGATCTAAACCCAAAAACGTTAATTATTAGTCAGGCTCCTATCCGCGTTGATATAGAGGGTGTGGATAGATCCTATTATCCGTGCACTCATCAGCAGCTGAACACAAATAGGATTCAATTTAGAACTTGACTTTTGGGTGTGCCTTTTCTCCAATCACTAATAACACTGGTCAACACACTTTTTCTGGCATAAGGTATTCCAACGGTTTTAAGGTAATTTTGGGGTGCTGATTCCAAATCTGGCATTAGTTTTTGTCTATCACATCAGGTTTTTGAGATATCAAATATGGCATTTTCAATAAAAACTGCAGAAGAAAAATATTAAATAAATGTGGATATCTACATAAAATGATATTATAAACACACTATCCTAAAAACACAGCACCATATTTTAACACTAAAGCAGTCACTGACTCGCAACAACTTGCAATCATAAGTGACAGAGTTCATTTCGGGTAAAATCAATGAAAATGGGGTATGCCGATCGCATAAAATGAGATGTGATAGAGCAAATCTGAGATTAGATTTGGAATCAGCACCCTGAAATTAGTCTAAAACAATTTAAAGCTTTCGTGACTGCAGGGATTCATCTTCTTGGTTCTTTCGGTAAAGTCACGTAGAAGGGAAGTAAAAAAATAATAATTCAGACGCTGTCTCCCCGACAGACCTGTCTTCACCTGAGGACGGCTGCTTGCGTTGTGGCCGAAACGTCGTGAGAATTATTTTATTATGTTTTATTTTTATTATTTTATTACTTCCCTTCTACGTGACTTTACCGAAAGAACCAAGAAGATAGTCTAAAACAGCTGCAAAAGTCCAGGCCAGAAAAAAATGTTTTTTTTTTTGTTGACCAGTGTAATATAATCGGATGTATATGTCTCCTTCTCCACAAAATAAACACACGATGGGATCTGCGAATCGCGAGAGGCGTTTCGTTACGGTGCAACGGCAAACGCTCCTGGTCATTGCGGCATGGTGAGGGTTACTGCAGCAGCAGCAGCAGCAGCAACTACTCTATGGTCAATCTAGATTTGAAGTTTTCGTGACTGCAGGGATCCATACTCTTTGGTTCTTTCGGTAAAGTCACGTAGCTATAAAATAAAATAAATTAAATCACGACGTTTCGGGCGCAACACAAGCGTCCGTCATCAGGTGATTTTATTTATCTTATACCTACGTGACTTTACCGAAAGAACCAAAGAGTACTCTATGGCCAGTGAACAATGTCAGACCTCTTCTCCATGTTATTATGATTGCGATTTATGCTCGTTTACCCAGGAAAGCCTCACTGAGTCTCAAGACCCTTTTCCAGGAGGGATCCTGCGACGTTTTCGCACGAGGGGCTGACGTTGCTATGCGTTTTCAAATTCAGTAATGTATGGTGGAATGTTTCAGATTCGTCAACATTTAGACAGTGGCACCGGCAATGCAATCGCCTACTCTTCTTCGAATAACACCATGGGATCTCTAACACCCATGGTGAAGCAGACGGCATGTAGCATTTTACGGTTTAACATGCACCGCGTTATTAACCAGGGTGGCCCGTCGCATTCGAACGGCAAACCTCGGCAACGAGCAGCGGAACGCGGTAACGCCAAGCGACGTCACATGCAGAGTAGGCAGGCCTGGGTGGTCTCTCTGGGCGAGCCTGGGTGCCAGAGGTCGCAAACGGGTTTTGATTCCTTACCCGTACCCATACCCGGCCGCACCAGGGTCGCAAACGGGTACCCGTACCTGGCCGTACCCATACCCTACCCGTACCCGGCCGGGTATGGGTAGGGTCCGGGTATCGGGTACCCGATTGCGACCTCTGGGATGAAGCCATGTTGCAGGCACGGGTGGGTTGATTTTAGGAACTTGAATTGTGAGAAGAGACAAGACGTTGGGAAATGAGTGACAAACGGTTACTCACCAGTGACTCACGGTCTACCCGTACCCGTATCCGGCCGCACCAGGGTCGCAAACGGGTACCCGTACCCATACCCGGCCGGGTACGGGTAGCCGGGTATCAGGTAGGGTACGGGTATCGGGTACCCGGTTGCGACCTCTGCTGGGTGCCCTGTCAGTGGTGACGGCAAGTACCAGACGCCCCCGGATCTCACCGACAGTGGCGTAGACGACGTCATGGGGATTGGCATCGCATACGAAGCCGTAGTGCAGCAGCAAGCCCTGGCTGTCGTGAGGCCCATAGCAAATGAACACCTGCGAGTGGCGTGCGTGCGTCTGCCCAGCACGCACCTCGTACTCCCGCGTCGCCTCGTTGAACCCCGCCGCGACCTGCCACACCGCCACACAGAGAGAGTATGCGCCGCAGGGCACTTTAGCAACGCAAGTGCATCCTTTTCATCTTGCCAAACGCTAACATCTCAGAAGGTATTGACTTCAATTGTCCGGTTCGGCGACGGAGAATATGTCCGCAACTACGCACCACATGAAGTATACCTCTTGCTATGGTTGCGGCTACTAGTCCCGTGCTACCGATTCTGTTTTTTTGCTGAATAAAAAGTTTCAAAATAGAAATTGCATTTAATTTTCAAAGTAGGTTAAGCTTTAATTCTAGATTTGAAGTTTTCGTGACTAGGTTAAGCTTTGCAAATTGGTACACGGAAAACCAATTCATAAAGTCAGCCGACCGCTGAAAACTAAATGGTTGCCAAGTAATACAAGTTTTTTTGGATTAGATCGCGTAAGCTAGTTGTAGTTACTGGCGAAACGTCGTACTCAGATTGTTAATGTTGTGGCTTTCCTCTCCACCACCACTTTGTTGTACTAGTAACGAATTGGCATATTCTGTGTACATCACAAAGCTTACTAATTGTCTGTGTCGGGTGGTTGCGGGTTGAACGACACATTTATATATTTACGATCTAACCCAAAAAAATGGAAATTATGGATGATATTGGTCACGAAAGCCAAAGTGTTAAACTGGGTGCCAAGTATGCTACTCCAGTCGTTCAGTAACTCGGAAAATATGAAGTGAGAAATGAAGCCCGAGGCTAAATGACAACTTTGACTTTGATCCCTGATGGCGAAACTGCTGTGTGAACGTGGTAATGCAGCGCAGCGTCATGCGATACAGCACAGTCAATAACCTGTGGCCGATTCCCCCTCTGATGTCAGTTGGGGACTGTCAGGTTCCTGACCTTTGCGGAGGGGTGGTGGTTCAGAAGGTCAAGCACGGGTGCGAGTGCGAGGCTCCCCGTGCCCCCGGCCAGGGCAGGGCAGGGCTGGGCGGGGAGGTACACGGCCCGCGTGTTCACGCTGCACCACGCCCAGCGGAACGCGTCCTTGCAGAACACGCGACTCACCTACGCGCACGCAAGTAATGTCTTTATTTTTCGATTTAAAGCTTTCGTGACTGCAGGGATTCATCTTCTTGGTTCTTTCGGTAAAGTCACGTAAAAGGGAAATAATAAAAATAAAACATAATAAAATAATTCTCACGACGTTTCGGCCACAACGCAAGCAGCCGTCTTTAGGTGGAGAACAGGTCTGTCGAGAAGGCAGAGTCTGAACAGACCTGTTCTCCACCTGAAGACGGCTGCTTGCGTTGTGGCCGAAACGTCGTGAGAATTATTTAATAATGTTTCGTTTTTATTATTTTATTCTTTTCCTTCTACGTGACTTTACTGAAAGAACCAAGAAGATGAATCCCTGCAGTCACGAAAGCTTTAAATCAAAATCCTTTACATTGGTGGAGGAATGAACGAGCAAAGTTTACGGGAACAGTGACCATGGTAGTAGCGATAGAAGAGTCACGAGGAGGCGACTGACCGCTGGCGAGTGAGTGACTGGGGTGAGTGTTGGCTCATCTTCAAATTGACTGCTTTACATTAAATTCTATGACACAGTGTGAGGTAGTTACTTGTGTGCTCCACCCCAGGTATGACAACAATATTCAAACTTCGCCTAATCTTGAAGGCGTTTACCAAGAATCGCCGGTGACGAACCTCCACACAGGGGGTGTGTGTTAGGGCGCAGACCAACATCACCACCGAGTTAATCCGGTCTATCAAGTCCACATTTAAATTGTCGCAATGTAAGATGCACTTCAAAATCCCCGCAACGATGTGTTGCAATAAATAGTTTACGATAATAATGTACAGCCCTATCAATTCACCGCTGGATGACGACCTGCCAATTGCATGTAGGGTGTTTGACCATACTTCACCACACCGGCCACTGCAGGTTGACGAAGGAAGGTGGGGATGGCAGGCACGACAGGTTCACATTTCAATTGCCGCCGAAGATACCCATGCCATGGAATCAAACTCAGCTTACCGGGTTTATAGCATAGTGTGCTAAAAACTGGGCTACCCCTTCAACCCTGTGCTGCAGGAGTAAATACTGGATTTGGAAACTCTGCTGTGTGGTTATGCTGTGCCCAAACATCGATTAAGATTGCATCTTACATTTAAAGAGGTGTGTACCCGTCAGTCCGTTTTTAATATGCAATGGGATGTGATACTCAGTTACTATGAGTGCTTGGAAACTACACCTGACACAGCAGCTAAAATGCGTATTCATGTAATGTTAGTGCTTTTGAACAAAACCTTTGCAACTAATATTTTATTGAATGTACTTTTGAACTATATCCTAGACCAGGGGTGGGGAATATCCGGCCCGCGGGCCGTATAAGGCCGGCAAAATCATTTGGTGTGGCCCTGCCAAGGCAACCGCAGGCAGGACTCGAAATTCAATAAATCTCGGAGCAAACCTGGAAAAGCAGTTGCGAGTAGCAGCAACATCATCAATACCAGCTAACATCACACGCCTCGCCAAAGAGAAGCAGTTCCAGCCATCGCATTAGGGGTGTGAGTTAATTACATGTTTGACCAAATATAAACAGGCTAATTTTTAAGTTGATAATTTTGTATGGCCTGCGAATGATGTTATAAATATCCAAATGGCCCTTGGCAGAAAAAAGGTTCCCCACCCCTGTCCGAGACAGTAAAAAATGTTTCTCGTTGGAATTTCAGTTGTACGTTGCATATAGTAAAAGCGATATTTTCATTCTCAAATCTAGACGTTATCCAAATTAAGTGCAGAAGCACATTTAACGTGAGTTTTTGTTGTACAGTCATTGGTGACATGGTTGTGGCCATCAACTCATTTCACTTGAGAACCCAGTTTAATCATAGGTGGCTGAAACCAGCTTTCAAACTCAGGATTATCAGCGGTGCTGGCTCAAGAGTTTTGATATTTGAGCCGCCCGGTCCCCTACACCACATGCACATTTTTATCATGCGGCCCACTGACTGACATAGCTGAAAATCCTGACCCTGGTGCTCACTCACGGGCTCTGGGAAGAGCGGCTGGAGCAGGCGGACGAGCGGTCGGGTGCCCCGCCAGTCCTGCAGTAGCGCTGCCACCTGAGCCTCGGCCTCCTGACGGAGGGGCGCGGGGAGAGCCGACCTCTCCTCGCTGGAGAAGTACGCGGGACACGAGTACGACGCAGGGAGCACGGCGATGTACGGGCCCCACTGTCCCGGCTGCTTGTGCTGCTGCACTGTCGGAAAACGCATGCACACGACGAGTCGGCGCACTTCATTTCAGTTTTTTCGATCAGCGCTGCACATTTACCAGAGGTTGGAATCGGGTACCTGATATCCGTACCCTACCCGATACCCGGCTACCCGTACCCGGCCGGGTACGGGTAGCCGGGTACCCGTTTGCGACTCTGGTGCGGCCAGGTACGGGTACGGGTAGGCCATGAGTCACTGGTGCGTCACTGTTTGTCACTCATTTCCAAAGTCTTGTCTCTTCTCACAATTCAAGTTCATAGGTACGGGTAGCCGGGTATCGGGTAGGGTACGGGTACCCATTTGCGACCCTGGTGCGGCCGGGTACGGGTAAGGAATCAAAACCCGTTTGCGACCTCTGACATTTACCCAGGACAGCCTCACTGAGCTCAATACAAGGAGTATTTAAACGCTTTATAGACCCAAAACGCAAATGGTCAAATCACCAGATTGCTCCCGATCACGTCATATCTCGGAGGCGAAGCAGAGATGAGCCTGGAAGACGCTTGGACGGGCGACCACCATGACTGAAGCAGGTGTTGCAGACCGCTGCGGTAAAAGTGTTACCAATCAAGTCAACCTGCTGCCAGATTATGCTGCCCTCTACTGCATGGAACCGACATCGTTTGTAGGGATCTCACGAGTTAGCCCTGTGCTATGCGCTTCCGTAGGCCGTTCTCTAATCGTTGGTGTTTGTGAAGAGTTTCGCTGCTCTGTGGTAGTTCCGATTGGATTTTTCATCTCAAGGAGATGTTAACCCTGCTCCATGTACGAGGAATGCAATGGAAGAAGTTTTCAAATTCAATTTCAGGAGCCGCATCGCTCCCTCGCTACTCACAGGCGGGGTCCCCATCACGCGCCAAAGGCAAGCAGGTCTTGCTTTGAGAGAAGAACCTTTCACAGATGAGGAACACGCACAGCGCTTGCAGTGCAGTCACACTCCCACTGCACCTGCAACACACAAATAATAGTCAACATTCATAAAACGAAGACGAATACGCATTACGTAACTTACCAATGTGTGTTTTCCCTCACAGGCATTTAATGAACAATAACAGTAGTGCTCACACCAGACGCATAGGAAGCGATACGTCCGTCCATAGGCCGCCATGCGAAAAGGGAACTTGGATAATCGCTCTGCCGGGAGGGTGGGGGTGCCTCAGCCGGACACGCTGTGGAAGAAAGTACTCCCCTCGACAGCATGCCGAGGAGAGTCCTTCCATCGCTGATTAGTGTTGCAGGTTGTGGACAACCCTTTGATCAATGTGGCCGGTTTTCTAGCGATAAATCACGAATGCAACGTGACTTCATAGTCAGGTTTGGTTCAAACTGGATCATCTTTACAAAGAGTTATAATCGCCACCCCATTACAGACGAACAGAGGGCAGAGCTAATGTATTATAGCGTTCAACCTTAGCTGGAAAGTGTTGTGAAGACTCACTCACGTAGGTAGCGCCCAAGGTAGGTGTCCAGCACGGAACTGGCTGTGAGAAGGCATCGCTCAGGAACAGAGATAATGACATCGCCTGGCTGCAAGGGGAAGGGAAGGCAGCGAGGGTGAAGTCATTTTCAGTGAATGGTCATTCACCTCACGAACGAGCCTGAGGACTCTCTAAAATGTTTTAAGATACACACGCGTGACAGGTGCGGGACACACAGTGATACGTGCTGCGTATGAAACACACTGTCACGTGTCTGCGGCATGCTGCTATGTGACACACGGGTCTGGAGGAACTCTGCATGGAGGCCGGGTGGTTCAGAGGTCAGAGTGCTGAGCAGGTACTTTTGAGATTCTATGTTCCAAGCCAGGCAGCCGCCTGTGATTAAACCGAGGCCTTAATGTGGTATTAGTTGATGGCCTCAGCCCGGCCACCAAGGTCTGTACAAAAAAACTTCCACATAAAATTTGGTTCTGGGATTAATGTCGCTTACTTCCAGCTCTGAGGATTTAAAATAGGAGTTCGACTGTAACGCGCCACATTGTACTAACTTTTGCAAGGCGGATGGGAAAGTGTTGCCCCATACTCTGTGAACCAAAGGTCACTTAAAGGGATCTCAGAATTTCCCCTGTGACATCCGCCTTCCACGGGACGTTCCCTTTCATGAAGCGTTGCATCGCTCGTGCAAGAGATCCTAATGACGTGATGCCGATTGGCACAATTGTGATAAAAAAATTGTGGAGAACAACATGGAGCAAGAGTAGAGCCTCACCATTCTGGCGAATTGCCCGATGATGCTGGATGCAATTACCAGCGAAACGTCGTACTCAAAAATTGTAAATGTTGTGGTTTCACGCTTCAACACACCGATGGGCTAAAGTAGTGACACTTTTTTGCTGATTGGCCGTGTCGGGTGGTGGAGGGTTACGACACATTTCTAAATAACGCGATCTAACCCAAAAACGTTGATTATGAACATGAACAGTATTAACTTCGAAAGAATAGGAACTGCGTGGTAGGTAGAGCACACCTGGAAATGTCTCCTCGCCATAAGCCCTCGCCCTGTGTCTGGAAAGAGAAGGTGAGACAAAGCTGTCACCTCAACTGCTCGCAAAGCACACGTCAATCACTCTACTTAACCAGCAGATTAAATACAATCATTGAGGCACGTGAAGCAGCATTCTGTTTTACAAGGACGACATATCGATTCTAGATTTGAAGCTTTCCTGACTGCAAGGATTCAGATAAGCCCCTCCCCCCTTAACTTGTATTTAAGGGCTGGTCTTTTGGAATTTTCCTCACTTGATGCAGTAATTTTAGCTGTGACGGTCCCACCTGATGACGGAGACTTGTGTTGCCTCCGAAACGTCGTGATTTTTATTATTTTATTTCTATTATTACTTTTATTAATTTTAATTTCATTTTTTACCTACGTGACTTTACCGAAAAAACTAAGAATACGACCTATCGAGTCACTTTAAGTGGATAATATTTTAAACACATTTAAAATGTAACAAATCTGGATTAAATTGAATAATAACTTAAAAGAACAATTTTTATAATTCTCAGAAAAGGTGTATTGCATTTTTTAGAATTAAACATACAATATATTATGGAAAGGAAATTCACACGTGTCTGGAGCGCTGTTATATAAAAGCCATCCTAGGTCGCTCACTCAACCCAAACACCTCTTATCGACGCATAAACTCTGGCGTGTGGAGTTTGTATGTTCGTCCCCTGTTCTGCATGGAATTTCCTCTGAGTACTACCCATGGTAAAAATAAAAATTACACAACTGTAATTGGTATTGGCAAATATCCTAATGCTGAAAATTTACCCACAAACTATTGAATTCGCATTACACAAACCAAACTCGCTCCCGATTGCGAAACTTGACAGGACCCTCTAGAAGAGGTATTGATTGAGACTCGGTTGGACCTTCCTGATTAGACGGCAAGCACAGTTGTACCGTACTTCTACACGACCGCGTCTATTGCTTCCCGCCTTCACTAACAACCCCCCCTCACCCCCCAACGATTCGCGCAGGCGAGCGTACGCCGTCATCCTGCAGTGGATCGACAAAAGGGCTGCGAGTAGACACAAGGAGGAGGCGCGTGTTCACAAGGGCACCTTCCTGGGTGGGAGTACAGTACATGCTGTGGGAGTACAATACATGCTGTGACAGTTGGAGTACAGTATATGCTGACAGTGGGGGTACAGTACATGCTGTGACAGTGGGGGTACAGTACAGCACATGCTGTGACAGTTCGGGTACAGTACAGCACATGCTGTGACAGTGGGAGTACAGTACAGCACATGCTGTGACAGTTCGGGTACAGTACAGCACATGCTGTGACAGTGGGAGTACAGTACAGCACATGCTGACAGTGGGGGTACAGTACAGTACATGCTGTGACAGTGGGAGCACAGTACAGTACGGGTACAGTATATGCTGTGACGGTGGAGGTACAGTACAGTCTGTGCCAGTGGGGTGCAGTACATGCTATAACAGTGGGAGCACAGTACAGTAAATGCGATGACAATGTGGGGTACAGTCTGGTATATGCTGAGTGAGGGTACAGTATATTGTGGCAGCGGGGGGTACAGTAGAGTATGTGACAGTGGGGTACAGTACATGCTATGACGGTAGCCCCTGGCCTGAGCCATGCTCTATCCGCTGCTCGGGGAGAGAGTGAGATGGGGGGGTCGGTAAACTGTCCACGTTCCCGCGGCGAGCACACGCACCCGGCCACACCGCGGCCTGCAGGCTGCAGCGGCCGAATCCGCGCCGGCGCATCCATCGTCGCAGCTCCACGTGGCGCGGGTCGGGCCCCAGGGGCGCGCCACTCGGCCTCGGCGTGGCCGCGGGAGAAGCCGGCGTGGCCGAACCAGCCGCGGTGGCCTGCGACCTCCGCCGCCGTCGTCTCCTCCTCGCAGTGCGACCGGCGCTTCCCGCCATGATGCGTGACCCCTGACTCCTGACCCCCCCACACACACACACACCGCCCCACTCCCCCACCCACCCAAGAAACGATAGCATCCGGGTCACGACCCTCCCTCCCACCCCCTCTTCCCCCCCACCCCCTCTTCCCCCCCCACCCCCTCTTCCCCCCCCACCCCCTCTTCCCCCCCCACCCCCTCTTCCCCCCCCACCCCTCTTCCCCCCCACCCCCTCTTCCCCCCCCACCCCCTCTTCCCCCCCCACCCCCTCTTCCCCCCCCACCCCCTCTTCCCCCCCACCCCCTCTTCCCCCCCACCCCCTCTTCCCCCCCCACCCCCTCTTCCCCCCCACCCCCTCTTCCCCCCCACCCCCTCTTCCCCCCCCACCCCCTCTTCCCCCCACCCCTCTCCCTCCCCCACCCCTCTTCCCTTCCCCGCCACCCCCCCCCTCTTCCCCCCCACCCACCCCCTCCTCCTCACCCCCCCCTTGCTCCTCCTGACCCCCCCTCTCTCCGCCTCCCCCCTGGTCGCGTGGCAACGAGAGGACGCGTGACGTCACTGCGGCCTCTCGCACTGCACGGGCCTCGCTCCGCGGGTTGAGACTTCTAGAGGTGAGCGACTCTCACAACAACAACAACAACAAAACTCTCTCACAACAACAACAAGACTCTCTCTCACAACAACAACAAGACTCTCTCACAACAACAACAAGACTCTCTCACAACAACAACAAGACACTCACAACAACAAGGTTCTCTCTACGGACTCTCTGGTGACTCTAGGCCTTCTACTGACTCTCTGGGCCCTCTAAGTTGGCTTGTGGTTGTTGTAATAATTCCTGCAGTCACGAAAGCTCCAAAATTAAGATTGTTGTTGTTTGACTTGCATCCCACTGGGATTTTTGCACACAGCGTTGGTGTGCGGTGCTTTTTCTGGCATTTTTACTGGATTTTCAGTTTGCACATAGTCACTTTAAGATGTTTTCTTGTTCATGTTTTAGTTTTTTTCACCCGATTCAAGAGCCGAATGGCTCACAGGGCTACACCAAATACATGAAACTGAGAAACTGAAACTCTCGTTGCCTCTCCACTGACGCCTCTTCTCTGTCGGCGCTCTTGGACGTTCTGACGACTCATGGCACCGGCCTCACGGACACGCATGGTGGCTCTTGTTTTTGGTGGTGGCTCTTGTTGTTGGTGGTGGTTGTTGTTGTTTTTGGTGGTGGCTCTCGCTTGTCTGCTTGCGAAGCATGTGTAAGTCACAGCGGCGTTGTCCGCTGTTGACTTGTCGCACGGGGAGTTCTAGAAATGTCCATCGATGGCCCCCCGCGCCTCCCCTGGCGGAGGAGCGGACCACGTGCGTGGCTGCGTCTGTCGAGGTTGGCTTTGGTTGAGGTTGGGGGTGGTCATGGATATGTGGCAAGATATTAACTGCCTCGCTTGGTATACAGGAGGTCGTGGGTTCGATCATAACCCTGATGCTTGCGGTACAGTTGGAGTTTGCGTGTCTCTTTCCACGTGGTGAAATGTTAACTGCCTCGCCTGGTATACAGGAGGTAGTGGGTTCGATCCCAACCCTGACACCTGCTGTATAGTTGGAGTTTGCGTGTCTCTTTCCACGTGGTGAAATGTTAACTGCCTCGCCTGGTATACAGGAGGTCGTGGGTTCGATCCCAACCCTGATGCATGCTGTATAGTTGGAGTTTGCGTGTCTCTCTCCACATGGAGAAATGTTAACTGCCTTGCCTGGTGTACAGGAGGTCGTGGGTTCGATCCCAACCCTGACACCTGCTGTATAGTTGGAGTTTGCGTGTCTCTCTCCACATGGTGAAATGTTAACTGCCTCGCCTGGTGTACAGGAGGTCGTGGGTTCGATCCTGATGCCTGCTGTATAGTTGGAGTTTGCATGTCTCTCTCCACGTGGTGAAATGTTAACTGCCTCGCCTGGTGTACAGGAGGTCGTGGGTTCGATCCCAACCCTGACGCCTGCTGTATAGTTGGAGTTTGCGTGTCTCTCTCTCTACACGTGGTGAAATGTTAACTGCCTCGCCTGGTATACAGGAGGTCGTGGGTTCGATCCTAACCCTGATGCCTGCTGTATAGTTGGAGTTTGCGTGTCTCTCTCTCTCTCCACGTGGTGAGATATTAACTGCCTCGCCTGGTATACAGGAGGTAGTGGGTTCGATCCCAACCCTGACACCTGCTGTATAGTTGGAGTTTGCGTGTCTCTCTCCACGTGGTGAAATGTTAACTGCCTCGCCTGGTATACAGGAAGTCGTGGGTTCGATCCCAACCCTGACGCTTGCGGTACAGTTGGAGTTTGCGTGTCTCTTTCCACGTGGCAAAATGTTAACTGCCTCGCCTGGTGTACAGGAGGTCGTGAGTTCGATCCTAACCCTGATGCCTGCTGTATAGTTGGAGTTTGCGTGTCTCTCTCCACGTGGCGAGATATTAACTGCCTCGCCTGGTGTACAGGAGGTCGTGGGTTCGATCCCAACCCTGACGCCTGCTGTATAGTTGGAGTTTGCGTGTCTCTCTCCACGTGGTGAAATGTTAACTGCCTCGCCTGGTATACAGGAGGTCGTGGGTTCGATCCCAACCCTGACGCCTACTGCTGTATAGTTGGAGTTTGCGTGTCTCCACGTGGTGAAATGTTAACTGCCTCGCCTGGTATACAGGAGGTCGTGGGTTTGATCCCAACCCTGACACCTACTGTATAGTTGGAGTTTGCGGTGTCTCTCTCCCCGTGGTCGAGTGTTTTTTTGCCGGTTCCTCCGGGTTTTCCCACCACATTTAAAATCAACATCACGCGGTTAAAATATTTGGCTGCGATACATTTCCACGTGATAAGCTCGTTGGGCTATCACTTGTGGCCAGGTCGGTTATTAAAAAATAGATATGTAGCTCAGTGGGCCTTACTTGAGTTGAGTTCGTATAGTTTAGCTGTGTTCGTTGAGTGGCATTTGCTCGAGAAAGTTGTTTGGGTGTTGCTGTAGAAGACTCAAATGGCCGTGCCACTCACTCGGGTTTTTCTCCGGATCCTCCAATTTTTCCCTCTACATTTATTATATACAACACACGTTTAGAGTTTTTGCCAGTTATATATTTCCACGTGATGATGGTAAACCACTTCGTTGGGCTATCATTTGTGATGGCCACGTCACTTCTGAGAAAAGAGCTATGTAGCACAGTGGGCCTTACCTGCTAAAATAAATAAAAAAAAGAGTTGAGTTAAAATAAGTTTAGTTCGTATAGTTTATCTGTGTTCGCCGAGTGGCATCTGCTCGAGAAAGATGTTTTTGCGCTGCTGTCGAAGCCTCAAATTGGCCGTGCCGCTCACTCGGGTTTTGGTTTTTCTCTCCCCAGACGAAGGAAGGCCATGGTGCTGCTGCACGTGAAGCGTGGGGATGAATCGCAGTTCCTGCTGGAGAGCAACGCGCAAGCGCCGCTCGACGAGCTCACGGCGCGGGCGACGCGCATCTACAACGGGCGCCTCCGCGTGGAGCGGCTGTGCTCGGGTGAGGAACCCGGTGCCCGCCCAGAGTCGGGAGGAAGCTCGCTGGGTTCAGGAAAGGTTTTTCCATAGGCGGAGTTGGGGCCACCCCCCAAACTGGGCAATGCCCCCCCCCCCCAAAAACCGGACACCGTTATTAATTTATTTTCAGAAGTGTACAATTAAGATTGAAAACAAATTAATTATATGCATCCGCGAATCCTTTTGTGAGGGACAATATAAACCCCTGCCCCCGTCCCCCCCCCAAAAATATATAAGTCAAACTCCGCCTATGGGTTTTTCTACTATCGACCACATACAGAATTTTATCAATCGGATATTGGACCGAATAGTCATTTTTAACCGTGCGTCATTTGTTCCATGCTGTGTGTGATTATTTGTGCTTATCACCGCAACGTGGCGCGAACGTTCACCTGCGCGCGTTCTAAATTTCCTTTGCAACGTTATTATCCGTGCCACGGTCTGAGCTCAAATCGCTGGTCTGGCGACCCTTTAAAGTTCGTTTGGCGACTTTCCGCCGCTTAAAAGCGACGGCAACGCTTCCCGTGCGCTGCGCCCGTGCGTGCGAGGCAGGTGTGGAGGAGCTGGCGTCGCACGGGGCAGCACTGCCGCCCAACATGCAGGGCCTGACGGAGGAGCAGCTGGTGGAACTGCGGCTTCGGGACGAGTGGGCCGAGATCTGCGTGCCCAGCGGCGGCGCCCAGTTGTCCCCCGATCCCTGCGGGCGTCGAGGAGGCCAAGGTATCCCCCCGAGTTCATTCAAGGGGAGTTAGCCCACTGACAAATACGGAGCTATGAAGAAGGGTCCTTGCCTTTAACAAAACCATTCATACTCTATATTGTTTTCCTTTTAGGGCCATGATGTTATTTGTCAATGTGTTGAGTGTTATTTGTGCTTGTGCACCACTTCTAATGGCATATCACCAACAAGTGTGGTCAAACAACCTCTGACGACTTACATGTCTTGAGAGACCTTCATTCAGCAGTGCATTGACAGCACGGTGGCGAGATGTTAACTAACTCGCCTGGTATACAGGGAGGTCGTGGGTTCGATCTCAACCCTGACGTCTTTATATTTGGATTTTGCATGTTCTCCCCGTGGTCGCGAGGATTTTTCTCCGGATCCTCTGGTTTTTCCCTCCACATTTAGAAACATGCATTTAGAGTATTAGGCTGGTAGAAATTTCCACGTGATAAGCCACTACTTTGACCAATCAATTGTGGCCAGGTCGCTTCTAAAAAAGAGCTGTATAGCTCAGTGGGCCTTACCTGGTAAAATACTTTTTTTTTAAATAGTTTTAGCTGCAGTTACGATTTTACCGGAAAAAACCATCAGAGTGTGTGTATCTAGGGCAGTTATGGAAAGCCGACCAGGATCTAAAGAGGTGGTGGATAGCAGGTTTTCGTGCTGTTGTTAAAATTAACTACGTTGAAAATACATCATTAGACCTGCTTTGCCCGTACCAAAATACAATAATAGGGTTTTTCTTCTTTTTCTGGCAACAAAACTGAAACCTTTTTACAAGGATTCATGTTACTGCATTAACCACAATGACATCACGCACCTAGTGGGGGGGGGGGGGGGGGTTAGACATTTGTGACGATGTGTGACGAGAGGGGGGTGGGTTTGAGAAATGTGACGTCACGTCAAAATGCGCAACTTTAAATAAATATAGACAACAGAGTCTACTTAATTAAATAGACTTTTTAAGAAATGTTTTCTCCTACAACATCAGAGTGCAGCGCCACATTAAATACGCACTACAATGACAATAGTTTAAAGCGATTTAAAACATGTTTTATTTTTTAGGGGGGGGGGGCAGAGCTTTGTGACGTTATATTTGAGGGGGGTCTGACTTTTTGTGATGCCGTGTGACGATGTTGGGGGGGGAGGGTTAAAAATCGTCCAAAATCGTGTGACGTCATTTATGGACGGTCCCTTATTCTTGTACAGGTTAATTGAGTTTTCAGGTCCATATGGCGTACAGCCGTTTCAACACGGACAAAAGAATTGTTTTGTCTATTTGTTTGTGTTTCTCCCTTGTGATGGGGCTTTCTAAGATGAACGTTGAGATTTATAAGGGCACGGGGTGACCAATACGGTCAGAATTGGTCTGTAATAAGGTAGACACCGATAAGGGGTTGACAGGTATGTCATTGATCGCCCAGTTCAATGACGGGTGGATTTAACTCGGATTCGAACCTGGGATCTCGGTAATGCCGGCTTCATTCCTCTGACACAGCATATAGCACACAGTATTTAGATATATACAGCATGTGTCCATATTGCATAGCAAATAGAACTGACAGACCTGCACCATCTTAATATGTTTCCTGGGTGTCCCTTAATGTGTGTTAAGCACCCAATGAAAAGATGCAAGAGGTCCTGAGGAAAACGATACAAGAAGCCAAAGCACTTATATCAAAGGTAAATGTACTTCAGAGTAAGTCAAGAAATTCGGTTGAAAGTCATGTGAACTCGTGTCAATTGTTTTCATTACAAGTGGCAGTCAACCTTATACGTGGTGAGGTTATTGCCCATTCATTGCTGGCTGGTAGCACGTGTGATTTCGATTTGAAGCTTTCGTGACTGCAGGGATTCATATTCTTGGTTCTTTCGGTAAAGTCACGTAGAAGGGAAATAATAGAATAATAAAAATAAAACAATAAAATTCTCACAACGTTTCGATTGCAACACAAGCAATCAGATCAACTCAAATGAGTACCTGGTGTGGTGTGTAAACATCACCACTGAGAGACAAAGGCGGTTTGGCGTGGTGCTGGCCACTCACCTCCTCGTCTGCTGTAATTGCCTTCATAGGGGCTCGGTAACAGCACTTGCCCCAACAATCAATTCAGGCTATAGGGGGGATCTTTGTCTTGGTCTTTGTATGTTACATTAGTGCTATGTGTGTGTGTTTTAAACTGGGCTACATATGTGTATGTGTCATCTGCTCTGTGCTTCAGAACCAGGTGCAGGCGAATGTGTTTATGACGATGGAGATGGTGCAGGAGGCACTCGATCAGCTGAGAGGAGCCGTCACCATTGTCTATCCGATGCAGCTGCCCCCACACGACCCCGTGCGCATGGAGATAGAGGACAGGGCTGAGCTGGCCGGCATGCAAGTGCGTATGTGTGTGCATACTTCTGTACACAGTCCCATCAGTGAGCTCCTCCAGCGGGGGAGGCTGCATTGGCTGGATCATTCAGGTCGCATCCCCAGCCACCGTGTGTCCAAGGAACTGCTGTTTCGCCAGATAGAGAGGGCTAAATGGGCGCAGCATTGCTTACTGTGGAGATGGACTGATGTGGTATAAAGGAGGATGTGGAGCTGTTTAGACAACCGTGCTAATCGGAGGACTGGCACAAGTGGTGCCAAGATCGGCCTCTGTGAAACAGGCCCATGAAGGACGCCGCTACTGGGCAGTTGGAGGCAGTCACCCTCCAACAACAGCGAAGGGTGTAGGAGCAATGCTCACAACAACGAGCGGAGCTCCGGGCGGCTAAAACGCAGCAAGTTGGCACAGTGGGGAACACAAGTGACGCGTCTGCCAGTCATCTCAGCAAATCTATCTATAACACCTGGGTCTGTCCCGCTTTCTATGCCAGCGAGCCTTCGACACTTCACGTGGCCTAAAAGTGCACGTAGCCTGGCACAAGTGCTGTGGTGATGTGACTGCCACTTCGTGGTGAATGGTGGCTGTTTTTGTGTATGTATATATGTGGGAACATTGAAACAGTGCTACAAATATGGCGAACATAGTTGTATTTCTGGCCAGGGATAAATATCGGTGCAGGCTGGGGGGTAAATATATGGCTGCATCGGGCAGGACTTGATTGATTCACTATTATGGTTTGTATGGCTGTGTAAGGCGGGACTGCAGGTGATTGATGAGACGGAAGCTCAACTGTGGTGGGCAGGGAAGCATTTGCAGTCGGACAAGAAGCTTAGCGACTACATTGGCAAGAACGAGAAAACCAAGATCGTCATCAAGATTCAGAAGGTACAGTGGTGTCCAGGCCACTGCTAACACTTATCTCTGTTCATTACACACACTGCAGGCACCGTGATCAGTTATCAGTACATGAATTAAGATAACATTTGCAGGTTAAAGAATATCATTCTTGCTGTTAATAAAAGTGGGCTTGGGCAGGAAACGACACGATAAGGTATAATGGTCAGTGTTAGACAATTATGAAGAAAAGGGTTCAACGGGGGGATGTGTGTGTGTATATAATTGTGCATATGTGTATGCCTAAACAGCTTTTGTTCGGCTGGATAGAGGGGGCTAAATGGGCGCGGCACAGGTTAGAGAAGAGATGGAGTGATGTGGTACAGGAGGACGTGGAGCTGAGTGGCACTTGCCAATGACTGGTACAGCGGTGACAAGATTGGCCTCTGTGGAGGAGGCTCATGAAGGACGCTACTGGGCAGCTGGAGGCAGTCGCCCTTCAACAACGGAGGGCAGAGGAGCGATGCTCACAACAATGAGCGGATCGCAGGGTGGCTAGAGCACAGCAAGTTGCCACAGTAGGGGGCACAGGTGGTACATCGGTCATTTCAGTCAGGCAACCCATGGCATCTGGGTCTGTCCCACGACCTGCCAGCGGGCGTTCGACACTTAACGTGGCCTTAACGTGCACATAGCCTGGCACAAGCGCCGTGGTGACGTCGCCGCCACTTAGTGGCGAATGGCGGTTGTTGTTGTTGTGTGTAGATTGACTTAGCCTCAAATGAGTACCTGGTACGGTGTGAAAACATCACCACTAGGGAGACAATGCGGCCGGGCGTGGTGTTGGCCACCCACCCCCCTCGTGTGCCGTGCCAGCCTTCATAGGTGTTTTGCTAACAGCACTTGCCCCAGCAGTCGGTTAAGGTTATACGGGGAATTGTCGTCTTTGTCTTGTGCCAGCGAGGTCAGGGTGCCCCTGCTAGAGAGCCCATCGTGAGCGAGGAACAGCAGAAGCAAATGATGTTGCAAGCATACCGGCGGCAGGAAGAGCTCAAGGTACTGTGCACTCACGTCCTCAATTCCCCCCCCCCCCCAACACACAGACGCGTGTGTGTGAATGCCCTCCTGCATGCCGACATGTACCCACTTAAGTGGACACAACACCAACCATATTTGAGACAAAATCTAGATGCACTGGCTATGGCTGTGCCGCTGCCACACATGAGTACCGCGAGCTGTGTGCTGTAGTCTGCCGCTGCCGTTGCTGCCTCGACAGCTTGCTCTGGAGACCCCTAACGCGCGAGTGCACTTGTGTGAGTGTGGGTGTGCGCGCGTGCGTCTAACCCTAATCGCAGTCAAAACACTGCTCGCGGGTGGAGATGGCAGGCCTGTCATTGTTTCACCCGAAGGGGTGTAAGCGAGATGGAAATGATCGCTGCGGCTGCGGGCATGACTGCACGCCTTGTGGTGGTCTTCCACGCTGTCTGCAGCCTGTTTGTGCGTTGGTTGAGTCTCTATAAGTGACACCAACAGTACACGCTCACGTTGGGCTGAAACGGGCAGCACCACTTTTCACAAACCTCCAACTAACGTGACCGTCTGCGTGAATCATCGTGTGTATGTTGAACTTCTTTAGCACCATACATAGCCAGCCGTCCTAATCGTGTATTTGTGTGGCAACCAGTAGACGGTGCGGAGAGGTTCCACGTCACCAGTGGGCATTGCAGACCTTTGGATTTGTTGGCAGTGTTTTTGGAGGCTGGTAGCGCTCACAAATGTTTGTAACTGGGAGGTGGTGGAGTTGCCATTTGATGTCCCCTCCTACTCCCAACAAAGTCAACTCTCAATTATCCAGAGAAATGGGGGGGGGGGGGGGAAGCATGGCCCAGGTGAAACAAAGACACGGATAATGTAAACCATGTCAGTTAGGGTATATAGATGTGTTGTTGACCTACATAGAAGAAGGGGACAGTGGATATGTAACATCTGTCATCTGTTTTGTTTCACTATGAGACCTCCTTTACCAGTAGCAAAATATAGTAATAGGTTTTTACCCTTTTATCTGGTACAAAAACTTGCAAACATGATCCCTTGTATAAAGGTGTCAGTTGTTGCACCAGATAAAAGGGTAAAAACCTATTACTATATTTTGCCACTGGTAAAGGAGGTCTCGTAGTGTAAATGCTTACCCCGAGCTCTCAATACTCTGATAGTGAGCTGTCTTTGAGTTGTACGCCTTTTGGCGTCATCTGGTCCAATACCAATGGAGACTAGGCTCTAAGAAAAGCTGTCTCGGGTGTGGACCAATCAACTTCAAGTACAGTGCATCCATTATCATTATCAGAGTTGTTTCTTTTTGTTTGCATTTTGACTGCTTGTGTTGTGGTTATTGCAAACATGATCCCTTGTATAAAGGTGTCAGTTTTTGTACCAGATAAAAGGGTAAAAACCTATTACGGTTTTGTTTCTTTAAGGCACTGGTCCCTCACCAGTGAAGCATTGCTAATAACAGGATCAGTGTCCAGAAAATTGGTGAATTCGCGTGGAATACCCTCTTTTTTTTACTTCCAAGGCAACTAATCATTGCGAAGGAGTTGCCAATTACCCTCGAGAAGCGGCTGTCGAAGGCTCTCGTTCGTCGAGGCCCTCCCGCCAGCAGGGGCATAATGATGCTGTTTTCTGTATTTTTAAATCCTTTATATTAAGTTCACTTGCTTGCTTGCGCGCTTACGACCGTGCAAATCTTTCGGTCGTTTTTTAACCCACTTCCCGTGATCCAATCGAGCTGACATTTTGCACACAGACTCGTCGTGCGTGACAATTTATTTTCGTGAAAATGTTTTTCCATAACTTTACACTTTTTAGGAAAAAAAAAATTATATTTAATTACCAATTGCTTAATGGTGGCAGGCAATCATCTGAGCCATAGGTGGCAGCCATCTCAAGCCAGAGGACGAGAGGACTCTAGCCGCCACGCATATAAAGGATTTAGAGTGAAAAACTTTGTTTTTACGGGTTTATTTTTTTTCAGAGGCAAGGTTAATCCACAGCACGGATAATTTGCCAAACGTCAATTTATAACAATTATAACAATGATTAAATCGGGAAAATGTGTTTCACCGTTTCACCTTCCGTCTCTTCTCCATTTACCCTGGCAATGTTTACCGCCCCTTCATAGAAGTTGGAAGAATGCGAATCGGATGATCACCTGTCCTCAAACTGGGCCGACGCGCACGCCCTGAAGCGCTCCTTCCAGGGCCTGCGAGACATCTCCTGGAGACCCAAGTGAATCGGTCGCCTTTTGGCACGCGTGCACTGCTCACCCCCATCGCGGTGATCCAGGGCTAAGAGAACGCAGCTCAACTCGTTCACGAGATGATAACTCTAGGGGGACAAAGGGCTGTGTGTGTGTTGTTATTTAATAAAGCAATGTGAAATAAGACACCTTGCACCCTCGTTTATTACAGATTGATAATACTTCATATTAATTGTTTTGCATCCATAGAAACCTCATTGTGATGTGCTACAAGGTATGTGATTACTGCGCAAAACACCGTTGGGCAATGTGCACTTGCTTTTAGAGGGGGGAACATTCCAATAGATCAAGCACCCCCCCCCCCCCCCATTCATACGATCGATTGTGAAGAGAGCCGCATGCATACATGACAATCAGTGGGTGAATCGCATGTTATCAGAGTGGCCGAGCCGCCGTGGGTACACGGGACGATAAGAGATATCTTACCTCCCCCCACAGATGGTTCATCAAGTACTGTCGCCGATTCGGCATGTGCGCATTACTCAGCTGATGGCCTCAAAGCTGCGTGCAGAAGATCACCCTGTTGTACTTCTAAAGAACAGATGTAATTAAATTTTGAGCCAAGAATCTAGATTTGAAGTTATGAGCCAAGCCCAGGTTTTTGTCTCATCTAAGGCAGGGGTCTCCGGTCCGTGGCCTGTTAGGAACCGGGCAGCACAGCAGCAGGAGGTGAGAGCGGTGAGTCTGCGTGTGGCCCGCCCCCATTGTTTTATTGACCACTTCCGTCCGCGCCTCTTTCCTGCACTGCGCGCTTGTGACAGTTTTGGTAAGCCCGCAATCTGCTAACCCCTAGCCAAAATTAGTAAAAAAACAAACGTCGCTGGAGAACTTATTTGAAAAGGGGGAAAGACCCAATGATGAACCCCCCCCACCCCGGTCCGTGAAAAAATTGTCTTCCACAAAACCGGTCCCTGGTGCCTAAAAGGTTGGGGACCGCTGAATAAGGGGCTCACAGAGCTCAGATGCTTCAGGAGCTACAGCCAGGCGCTCGAGTGAGCATGGCAGCATTGGAGACGGAGTTCCAGTCAACTCACCAGCCCCATAGGAACAGCCAAGTGCTATGCGGATAGTACGTATGTTACATCACACTTGGCTGTGTGGTTTGAAAATTCTAACGTGTATTTTAGTGTAGAACAGGGTGCTTAAAGTAATGTAATAGGACCTCTCCCTGTGTGGGTTATCAGCCTTCGGAACTAAACTATTAAACATTTTTTTATTTTACCAAGTAAGGCCCACTGAGCTATATAGCTATTTTTTCAGAAGCGACCTGGTCACAAATGATAGTGCAACGAAGTGGCTTATCATGTGGAAATGTATAGCAACCAAATACTATGAAGGCGTGTTGATTTGAAATGTAGAAGTGAACACCGGAGGACCCTGAGAAAAATCCACGCGACCACGGGAAGAGACACGCAAACTCCAAATATGCAGGTGTCACCAGTGCCGGATTATCCGAGTAGCAAAAGTAGCATATGCTACGGGCCCCGCACTTTCAAGGGCCCCGCGCTATGATTTCAAGCTATCAATTCCGGTTCAGTGATTCTGCACTTGATCTATTACTATAGTACTATACTGCCTTCAACTTTTATGAACGACTGGGTGTTTAAGGTTAGCGATTTGTCGTATTATCTGGCTGTATGGCAAATGAAAAAATACATTTACTTTACTATGCAAGTTAAACACTTGTGTCTTAAGGTTTTTGGTATAATTTATGGCCCCTTTATAACATATGCTACAGGCCCCGCACTAGCTTAATCCGGCACTGGGCGTCAGGGTCGGGATCGCACCCACGACCTCCTGTATACCAGGTGAGGTAGTTAACATCTCGCCACACGTGTCGAGACCGGAGGCACGGTCACGAGGGGGATCAAGCCGGGCAGACCAGCAGAGGGGCAAGCATGGGGAGCGAAGAGGCTGCCTACAGCGTCACGTGGTTAAAACACGTGCGTACAAGCGAACCTGCCAAAGCTAAGAATCAGTGGTGTGGTCTCGCCAAGGGAACTGTCCGGTAATACTGGTAGGAACCTGGTTACACCAGCCCACAGGGGATTATTGTGTCCGTCTGTCCGTCGTGCAGGGAGGGGCTGGGTGGGGAGGGACTGGGTGGGGAGGGGCTGGGTGGGGTGGGGCTGGGTGGGGAGGGGCTGGTCACCCCGTGGTGCCCTTATAAAACTCAACGTTTAACCTACTCACGCCGGCTTGTGCCCGCCCTCACAGTCGGCCATATTTGCGGAATACACCACGCCGCCGTTGACCCTGGCCATTGACCGAGCAACCCAACGTTCCTACCAGCTCCCTCCGCAGGAATGTGTTTGTATGGAGAGTCGAGAACGGTGGTGCCGAATGTTGCAGAGGTTACTGCGCACTATAACGACAATAGTTTCAAGCAATTTCAAGCATGTTTTATTTTGGGGGGGGGGGGGGGGGGGGGGGGCAGAGGTTTGTGACGTCATATTTGAGGGGAGGTCTAACTTGTTGTGACGCCGTGTGACGAGCGGGGAGGGGGGGTCAAAAATCGTCTAAAATCGCGTGACGTCATTTATGGCCGCCCCCCGTAAAACGCACGCGGCTTGCGCATCCGTCGAGCGGCAACACCTCACGCCACGTGCCAACGCAACCGCCATTCGCCACGAGGTGACTGTGACGTCGAACCACTGGCGCCTGTGCCAGGCCAGGTGCACTTTGAGGCAATCGCGTGAAGTGTCGAAGGCTCGCTGGCAGGAGATGGCCTGTAGCTGCACCAGCTGTTACCCCCCTACTGTGCCAACTTGCTGCACTTTAGCCGCCCGGCACTTTACACACGTCCACCTACACACGTCCACCTACACACGTACACCTACACACGTCCACCTACACAAGTACACCTGCACAAGTACACCTACACACGTCCACCTACACAAGCAACACCACTACCGAGCTGCAGAAGCTATTAGCACGGGACTGCTCTCCCACCCCCGTCTCCCTGCCCCCCCCCCCGTCTCCCTGTTCCCCCCCCCCGTCTCCCTGTTCCCCCCCCGTCTCCCTGTTCCCCCCCCATCTCCCTGTTCCCCCACCTCCCTGTTCCCCCCCCCCACCTCCCTGTTCCCCCCCCCACCTCCCTGTCAACCCCCCCACCTCCCTGTTCCCCCCCCCACCTCCCTGTTCCCCCCCCACCTCCCTGTCCCCCCCCACCTCCCTGTCCCCCCCCACCTCCCTGTTCCCCCCCCACCTCCCTGTCCCCCCCCCCACCTTCCTGTTCCCCCCCCACCTCCCTGTCCCCCCCCGACCTCCCTGTTCCCCCCCCACCTCCCTGTCCCCCCCCACCTCCCTGTTCCCCCCCCCACCTCCCTGTCCCCCCCCCACCTCCCTGTTCCCCCCCCACCTCCCTGTTCCCCCCACCTCCCTGTTCCCCCCCCACCTCCCTGTCCCCCCCCACCTCCCGTCCCCCCCCCACCTCCCTGTTCCCCCCCCCCACCTCCCTGTCCCCCCCCACCTCCCTGTTCCCCCCCCACCTCCCTGTCCCCCCCCACCTCCCTGTTCCCCCCCCCACCTCCCTGCCCCCCCCCACCTCCCTGTTCCCCCCCCACCTCCCTGTTCCCCCCCCACCTCCCTGTTCCCCCCCCACCTCCCTGTTCCCCCCACCTCCCTGTTCCCCCCCCCCCCCCACCTCCCTGTCCCCCCCCACCTTCCTGTTCCCCCCCCACCTCCCTGTCCCCCCACCTCCCTGTCCCCCCCCGACCTCCCTGTTCCCCCCCCACCTCCCTGTTCCCCCCCCCCACCTCCCTGTCCCCCCCCACCTTCCTGTTCCCCCCCCACCTCCCTGTCCCCCCCACCTCCCTGTCCCCCCCCACCTCCCTGTTCCCCCCCCACCTCCCTGTTCCCCCCCCCCCACCTCCCTGTCCCCCCCACCTCCCTGTTCCCCCCCCACCTCCCTGTCCCCCCCCACCTCCCTGTTCCCCCCCCCCCACCTCCCTGCCCCCCCCCCCACCTCCCTGTTCCCCCCCCCACCTCCCTGTTCCCCCCCACCTCCCTGTTCCCCCCCCACCTCCCTGTTCCCCCCACCTCCCTGTTCCCCCCCCACCTCCCTGTCCCCCCCCTACCTCCCTGTTCCCCCCACCTCCCTGTTCCCCCCCCACCTCCCTGTCCCCCCCCCACCTCCCTGTTCCCCCCCACCTCCCTGTCCCCCCCCACCTCCCTGTCCCCCCCCCCCACCTCCCTGTCCCCCCCCCACCTCCCTGTTCCCCCCCCACCTCGCTGTTCCCCCCCCCCACCTCCCTGTTCCCCCCCCACCTCCCTGTTCCCCCCCCACCTCCCTGTCCCCCCCCCCCCACCTCCCTGTCCCCCCCCACCTCCCTGTTCCCCCCCCACCTCCCTGTTCCCCCCCCACCTCCCCTGTTCCCCCCCCACCTCCCTGTTCCCCCCCCCACCTCCCTGTTCCCCCCCCCCACCTCCCTGTCCCCCCCACCTCCCTGTCCCCCCCACCTCCCTGTCCCCCCCCACTTCCCTGTTCCCCCCCACCTCCCTGTTCCCCCCCCCCCACCTCCCTGTTCCCCCCCACCTCCCTGTTCCCCCCCCACCTCCCTGTTCACCCCCACCTCCCTGTTCCCCCCCACCTCCCTGTTCCCCCCCACCTCCCTGTCCCCCCCCCACCTCCCTGTTCCCCCCCCCCACCTCCCTGTCCCCCCCCCCACCTCTCTGTTCCCCCCCACCCCCCTTTCCCCTCCCCCCACCTCCCTGTTCCTCCCCCCACCTCCCTGTTCCCCCCCCCCACCTCCCTGTTCCCCCCCCACCTCCCTGTTCCCCCCCCCCACCTCCCTGTTCCCCCCCCACCTCCCTGTTCCCCCCCCCACCTCCCTGTTCCCCCCCAACTCCCTGTTCCCCCCCCACCTCCCTGTTCCCCCCCCCACCTCCCTGTTTCCCCCCACCTCCCTGTTCTCCCCCCCACCTCCCTGTTCCCCCCCCACCTCACTGTTCCCCCCACCTCCCTGTTCCCCCCCCACCTCCCTGTCCCCCCCCCACCTCCCTGTCCCCCCCCCCCACCTCCCTGTCCCCCCCCCCACCTCTCTGTTCCCCCCCCACCTCCCTGTTCCTCCCCCCCACCTCCCTGTTCCTCCCCCCCCACCTCCCTGTTTCCTCCCGCCCACCTCCCTGTCCCCCCCCACCTCCCTGTTCCCCCCCCCACCTCCCTGTTCCCCCCCACCTCCCTGTTCCCCCCCCACCTCCCTGTTCCCCCCCCCCCCCTGTTCCCCCCCACCTCCCTGTTCCCCCCCACCTCCCTGTTCCCCCCCCCCACCTCCCTGTCCCCCCCCACCTCCCTGTTCCCCCCCCACTTCCCTGTTTCCCCCCCCACCTCCCTGTTCCCCCCCACCTCCTCGTTCCCCCCCCACCTCCCCGTTCCCCCCCCCCACCTCCCCGTTCCCCCCCCCACCTCCCCGTTCCCCCCCCACCTCCCCGTTCCCCCCCCACCTCCCCGTTCCCCCCCCACCTCCCCGTTCCCCCCCCACCTCCCCGTTCCCCCCCCACCTCCCTGTTCCCCCCCCCCCCTCCCTGTTCCCCCCCCCCTCCCTGTTCCCCCCCCTCCCTATTCCCCCCCCCTCCCTGTTCCCCCCCCCTCCCTGTTCCCCTCCCTGTTCCCCCCCCTCCCTGTTCCCCCCCCCCTCCCTGTTCCCCCCCCCCTCCCTGTTCCCCCCCCCTCCCTGTTCCCCCCCCCCCTCCCTGTTCCCCCCCCCCCCCTCCCTGTTCCCCCCCCCCCTGTCCCCCCCCTCCCTGTTCCCCCCCCCTCCCTATTCCCCCCCCCCTCCCTGTTCCCCCCCCCTCCCTGTTCCCCTCCCTGTTCCCCCCCCCCCTCCCTGTTCCCCTCCCTGTTCCCCCCCCCCTCCCTGTTCCCCCCCCCTCCCTGTTCCCCCCCCCTCCCTGTTCCCCCCCCCCTCCCTGTTCCCCCCCCCCTTCCTGTTCCCCCCCCCTCCTTGTCCCCTTCCCCTCCTTGTCCCCCCCCCCTCCCTGTCCCCCCCCCTCTTTGTTCCCTCCCCTCCCTGTTCCCCCCCCCTCCCTGTTCCCCCCCCCTCCCTGTTCCCCCCCCCTCCCTGTTCCCCCCCCTCCCTGTCCCCCCCCCCCCTCCCTGTTCCCCCCCCCCTCCCTGTTTCCCCCCCCCCCTCCCTGTTCCCCCCCCCTCCCTGTTCCCCCCCCCCTCCCTGTTCCCCCCCCCCCCCTCCCTGTTCCCCCCCCCCCCTCCCTGTTCCCCCCCCCCCCCCCTGTCCCCCCCCCTCCCTGTTCCCCCCCCCCCCGTCCCCCCCCCCTCCCTGTTCCCCCCCCCACCTCCCTGTTCCCCCCCCCCACCTCCCTGTTCCCCCCCCCCACCTCCCTGTTCCCCCCCCCCACCCTGTTCCCCCCCCCCACCTCCCTGTTCCCCCCCCCCACCTCCCTGTTCCCCCCCCCCCACCTCCCTGTTCCCCCCCCCCACCCTGTTCCCCCCCCCCACCTCCCTGTTCCCCCCCCCCACCTCCCTGTTCCCCCCCCCCCCGTCTCCCCCCTCCACCTCCCCCCTCCACCCCCGCGCACCGATCCCCCCCCACCACCATCCCCCCCTCCCCCACGTGGAGCCCCTCACTTCCGGGAAGTAACCTGTCGCGCGCGCGCGCGTGCCCACGTGACTCGGCGCGACCAATGAGCGGCGCCTCCTCCTCCTGCTCCTCCTCGCTGCGGCTGCGTGGCGGAGCGAGCCGCGGGCTGCAGGAGAGACGCCGCGATGTCCGCCGCGGTGAGCTGCGGTCTCTACATCTCCCCTCTCTTCTCCTCTCCCCTGGAGCCTAACAACTTACTTGGGCCTCTTTGCTGCCCGATTAAAGAATGTGAATGCTCCTCCCCAGCTCCATTCTCGTCTCCCACTCGGTGCCCCCTACCCCAACTCATCTCCCACCCACCACCCCCCCCCCCCCACGTTGTTCCCCGTCTCTCCTCGCCTCTACCAGTCTCTCCTCGCCTCTCCCCGTCTCTCCTCGCCTCTCCCCGTCTCTCTTCGCCTCTCCCCGTCTCTCCTCGCCTCTCCCAGTCTCTCCTCGCCTCTCCCCGTCTCTCCTCGCCTCTCCCCGTCTCTCCTCGCCTCTCCCCGTCTCTCCTCGCCTCTCCCCGCCTCTCCTCGCCTCTCCCCGTCTCTCCTCGCCTCTCCCCGTCTCTCCTCGCCTCTCCCCGTCTCTCCTCGCCTCTCCCCGTCTCTCCTCGCCTCTCCCCGTCTCTCCTCGCCTCTCCGTCCCCGTGTGAGTCCACGAAGCCCCCCACAACCACCATCCCCCCCCCCCCCCCGGGTCGGACATCCCTCGAGCCGGCAGCGGCTCCGATCGCCGTCTGCCGAGGAACAGAGCCTTTTGTGCCGTGGTTATAACTAGTTGCCGCTCGTGCGTGCGATAGGCGATAATCGATTAACTCGCATCGAACGTGGCAATGCATCGGCACGGCTCGCGTTGTTGCAACTTCAGGCGGCGGCGGCGGCACGAACTCCACACTCCCTGTCTCTCCACGTGTCTCCCAAAGTGAACTCATCCCCCCACCACCACCATCACCCCCATCGCTCCCCTTGTCCATGCCCGTACTCTCACAGTGACTCTGTTCCCTTGCCCCCCTCACTGCCCCCCTCCCTGCCCCCCTCGCTGCCCACCCTGCCCCCTCCCTCCCCCCCCTCTCTGCTCTCCCCCCGCCCCCCCCTGCCCCCCTCCCTGCCCCTCCTTGCCCCCCTCCCTGCTCCCCCCTGCCCCCCCTGCCCTGCCCCCCTCGCTGCCCCCCCTGCCCCCCCTCCCTGCCCCCCCTCCCTGCCTCTCCCTGCCCCTCCTTGCCCCCCTCCTTGCCCCCTCCCTGCTCCCCCCTGCCCCTCCCTGCCCCCTCCCTGCCCCCCTCGCTGCCCCCCCTGCCCCCCTCCCTGCCCCTCCTTGCCCCCCTCCTTGCCCCCCTCCCTGCCCCTCCCTGCCCCCTCCCTGCCCCCCTCGCTGCACCCCCCTCCCCCCCCCTCCCCCCTCGCTGCCCCCCCTCCCTGCCCCCCTCGCTGCCCCCCCCCCTGCCCCCCCCTGTCCCCCTCACTCCGCCAGGACTGCCCGTCGTCACACGCTGCTGGTGGCCGTGCCCCTGCTGAGCACGCCGCGGAGCCGGCGGCTGATCGCCAGTCGGAGCCTGAAGCGGCTGACGACGACGGCGACTTGAAGGACCTCGACTCGGAGCAGTCGCCAGGCAACGGGAGATGCCCGGAGAAGATGACGAGCCCGTGCCGTCGTCATGGAGATGACGACGTCCACGTGGCCGGCATCGACCTCGAGCAAGTCGACGGTGGATGCCACCACCACCAGCAGCAGCAGCAGCAGCCGGGCACGGATCGTGCAGAAGACGACTGGACAACGTTGAGGGGGAACAGCAGCAGCAGCAGCAGCAGGAGCAGCAGCAGGAGGAGGAGGAGGAGGGGGGGGAGCGATGGGCAGCTTGGGGCGGCCTGCGACTTCGAGCCGCCGGAGGGGGGGTTTGGCTGGGTGGTCATGGTCGCCTCCATGTGGTGCAACGGGGCCATCTTCGGCATCCACAACTCGTTCGGGATCCTCTTCCTCGCCCTGCTCCAGTTCGGGGGCGACGCGGGCAGCAGCAGCAAGGCGTGTGAGTGGTGGGGGGTGGTGGGGGGGTGTGAGTGGTGGGGGGTAGTGGGGGGGTGTGAGTGGTGGGGGGGTGTGAGTGGTGGGGGGGTAGTGGGGGGGGGGTGGGGGGTGTGTGAGTGGTGGGGGGGTGTGTGTGGGGGGGGGTGAGTGGGGGGGGGGTGAGTGGTGGGGGGGGGGGGTGTGAGTGGTGGGGGTGGTGTGAGTGGTGGGGGTGGTGTGAGTGGTGGGGGGGGTGTGAGTGGTGGGGGGGGTGTGAGTGGTGGGGGTGGTGTGAGTTGTGGGGGGGTGTGAGTGGGGGGGGGGTGAGTGGGGGGGGGGGTGAGTGGTGGGGGGGCGTGTGAGTGGTGGGGGGGCTGTGAGTGGTGGGGGGGGTGTGAGTGGTGGGGGGGGGTGTGAGTGGTGGGGGGGGGGCTCGTTCACTTGGGGGGTGGTGGGGGTCGCTCACTGGGGGGGGGGGGGGGGGGTGTGAGTGGTGGGGGGGGGTGTGAGTGGTGGGGGGCGTGTGAGTGGTGGGGGGCGTGTGAGTGGTGGGGGCGTGTGAGTGGTGGGGGGCGTGTGAGTGGTGGGGGGCGTGTGAGTGGTGGGGGGCGTGTGAGTGGTGGGGGGCGTGTGAGTGGTGGGGGGCGTGTGAGTGGTGGGGGGCGTGTGAGTGGTGGGGGGCGTGTGAGTGGTGGGGGGCGTGTGAGTGGTGGGGGGCGTGTGAGTGGTGGGGGGCGTGTGAGTGGTGGGGGGCGTGTGAGTGGTGGGGGGCGTGTGAGTGGTGGGGGGCGTGTGAGTGGTGGGGGGCGTGTGAGTGGTGGGGGGCGTGTGAGTGGTGGGGGGCGTGTGAGTGGTGGGGGGCGTGTGAGTGGTGGGGGGCGTGTGAGTGGTGGGGGGCGTGTGAGTGGTGGGGGGCGTGTGAGTGGTGGGGGGCGTGTGAGTGGTGGGGGGCGTGTGAGTGGTGGGGGGCGTGTGAGTGGTGGGGGGCGTGTGAGTGGTGGGGGGCGTGTGAGTGGTGGGGGGCGTGTGAGTGGTGGGGGGCGTGTGAGTGGTGGGGGGCGTGTGAGTGGTGGGGGGCGTGTGAGTGGTGGGGGGCGTGTGAGTGGTGGGGGGCGTGTGAGTGGTGGGGGCGTGTGAGTGGTGGGGGGCGTGTGAGTGGTGGGGGGCGTGTGAGTGGTGGGGGGCGTGTGAGTGGTGGGGGGCGTGTGAGTGGTGGGGGGCGTGTGAGTGGTGGGGGGCGTGTGAGTGGTGGGGGCGTGTGAGTGGTGGGGGGCGTGTGAGTGGTGGGGGGCGTGTGAGTGGTGGGGGGCGTGTGAGTGGTGGGGGGCGTGTGAGTGGTGGGGGGCGTGTGAGTGGTGGGGGGCGTGTGAGTGGTGGGGGGCGTGTGAGTGGTGGGGGGCGTGTGAGTGGTGGGGGGCGTGTGAGTGGTGGGGGGCGTGTGAGGGTGGGGGCGTGTGAGTGGTGGGGGCGTGTGAGTGGTGGGGGGCGTGTGAGTGGTGGGGGGCGTGTGAGTGGTGGGGGGCGTGTGAGTGGTGGGGGGCGTGTGAGTGGTGGGGGGCGTGTGAGTGGTGGGGGGCGTGTGAGTGGTGGGGGGCGTGTGAGTGGTGGGGGGCGTGTGAGTGGTGGGGGGCGTGTGAGTGGTGGGGGGCGTGTGAGTGGTGGGGGGCGTGTGAGTGGTGGGGGGCGTGTGAGTGGTGGGGGGCGTGTGAGTGGTGGGGGGCGTGTGAGTGGTGGGGGGCGTGTGAGTGGTGGGGGGCGTGTGAGTGGTGGGGGGCGTGTGAGTGGTGGGGGGCGTGTGAGTGGTGGGGGGCGTGTGAGTGGTGGGGGGCGTGTGAGTGGTGGGGGGCGTGTGAGTGGTGGGGGGCGTGTGAGTGGTGGGGGGCGTGTGAGTGGTGGGGGGCGTGTGAGTGGTGGGGGGCGTGTGAGTGGTGGGGGGCGTGTGAGTGGTGGGGGGGCGTGTGAGTGGTGGGGGGCGTGTGAGTGGTGGGGGGCGTGTGAGTGGTGGGGGGCGTGTGAGTGGTGGGGGGCGTGTGAGTGGTGGGGGGCGTGTGAGTGGTGGGGGGCGTGTGAGTGGTGGGGGGCGTGTGAGTGGTGGGGGGCGTGTGAGTGGTGGGGGGCGTGTGAGTGGTGGGGGGGCTGTGAGTGGTGGGGGGGGTGTGAGTGGTGGGGGGGGGGGGCTCGTTCACTTGGGGGGTGGTGGGGGTCGCTCACTGGGGGGGGGGGGGGGGCACTGAACTTTTTCACACGAGACTTGTGTGTTCTCTGCTGCCTGTGTGTGGTGTTCATCGTCGGTACATCTGGATTTCCAATCCATATCAGAATCAGAATCTGTATTTATACAGGAGGAATCCGATGAGCTATTAAGCTCTTTTTCACAGATGTCCGATCGGGGCGGGTGAGAACGTTACAACAACAAACAATTCAAACACATGATAGTAGTGCAAATTACAACAATGGTAAACAAATCACCCGAACACATACCATTAAAACTAAACCATCTCCATCCTAACAGACAAACCCCAACTAAGGTATTAGTAACTTATATTTTAGAAGGAACCTGGCCGCACATGATTATCCCGACAAAGTGGCACCAGCATTTGGACATTCATATCACATGTATACGCGTGTCGGCAGTTCGGTTCTGTATCCCGGCACAGCAATTTAAAACACTGGGGGAAGAAAAATAAATGAAAAACAACTAAATTAAATCGCGACGTTTCGGGCGCAACACAAGCGTCCTTCTTCAGGTGGGGACAACGCAGCGAAAGCACCCTGCTTAAGTGACACACAGTGACACACTTAAGTGACACGCTTAAGTGACACACAGTTATACGCTTAAGTGACACAGTGACACAGTTACACGCTTAAGTGACACACTTAAGTGACACACAGTGACACGCTTAAGTGACACAGTGACACACTTAAGTGACACGCTTAAGTGACACACTTAAGTGACACACAGTGACACGCTTAAGTGACACACTTAAGCGGTTGTGCTTTCGCTACGTTGTCCCCCCCCTGAAGAAGGACGCTTGTGTTGCGCCCGTAACGTCGTGGTTTAATTTAGTTGTTTTTCATTGATTTTATTTTTTACCTACGTGAATTTACCGAAAAGACCAAAGAGTATGAATCCTTGCAGTCACGAAAGCTTCAAATCTAGAACCGGGGGAAGAGTTAAGGGGTCCAACTCGGACTTTAAGCAAAAAACATTGATACTTACAATTTTCGTTAATATATTTCCTGAAAGTGGGATGAGAGTCTGGCCGGTTTGTTAAACTTTAACCTTCAAAACTCCGGAGCGCTTGACCCAGATTCTACCGTGGCTAGGAGATGTTTAGCTACCTCGCCTGGTATGCAGGAGGTCGTGGGTTCGATCCAGACCCAGACGCCTGCTGTATATTTGGAGTTTGCGTCTCTCTCATCATCACGGTGGCTAGGAGATGTTAACTACCTCGCCTGGTATGCAGGAGGTCGTGGGTTCGATTTAGACCCTGACGCCTGCTGTTGTTTCTTTGGAGTTTGTGTGTCTTCTCATCATCATGGTGGCTAGGAGATGTTAACTACCTCGCCTGGTGTGCAGGAGGTCGTGGGTTCGATCCCGACCCAGACGCCTGCTGCTGTATATTTGGAGTTTGCGTATCTCTGTTTCCACGTGGTCGCGTGGATTTTTCTCCGGGTCCTCCAGTTTTTCCCTCCATATTTAGAAACATGCGTTTAGAGTCTTTGGCTGCTATAAATTTCCACACGACGATTAGCCACTTCGGTGATCTATTATTTGTGGCCAGTTCACTTCTGAAAAAAGAGCTGTAGAACTCAGCGGGCCTTATCTGGTAAAACACAGAAAAATAAATTGCGTGGATGCACCTTGACCACGTTTGGGGAATGTGCCATCCCAGTGGAATGCAGGAGGTCTCTGCCGCCATACCGTATTCATAATAATGTTATAATAATGCTGGTGCTTCACATTTGGGACTTTTGTATGGGCTATTGCTGCACTAGACGAGAACACGCCACATGCACCCAGATGTGGTTTTAATTGTTGAACTCTGTTAACAGTCAACTCCAGCATTGTTCAAGGCTGCAGTCCCGGTGTCCGTTCCTTTACACGGGGGGAGTCCTGATGATGATGAATTGGAGCTGGGCGGGAGTGTGTGATGAGTTGGTTTTGGGAAAAACAGAACTTGATGAAAAGCATCTGCATGGCAATATGTCCAAGGTATGTCATCGGCGCATGTTGCCTACTGTGACTTAATAGATCAGAAACACGGACACGTATTTGCAAGGTGAATGAAATATGTGCCAACAAGAGTAGAGAGATGCACGCTTGGAAATAGTGTGAAACAAAGAGGTAGGTCTGGATTAGATGATATCCACTGGTTATAGATATAATTGTAACTGCAGGATACACCGCTAGGGGGGACGGTGGGTGGGAGAGATTATTTACGAAGTGGCAAAGCAAGAACTCGCCCGAAAGCACGTTCCACTGCAGAGATGGAGCAATGAAATCGGCCCGTGAGCAGGAGCTGAGTGGACTTTTGCATCACAGGACTGTGATTATATGGCGACGGCTTTGGGGCACCAACAGTGGATATAGATCACGGCTGAGGTTGAATGTGATGAAGAGCCCATTGAGACCAGATGTCTCTTCTGCACGGCAGACTTGGGGAAAATTGGAACATTTAAGGTTGTAGAGTAACAAAGTAAAGTTCAGCGTTAAGCAACTTTACAGTACTGTACGTGGGTTCTGAACACGTTTTTGAGGTTAATTTATCTTTAACCAGGTGGGAACTCTAGAAACAAAGATCGTCTGATTTTTAAGCATTACCTGGGCCACAAAAATTCCTAACATCAAAAAGCGAGTGGTGACGCATAACCATGCAGATTGCAGCAATGTAAGAACGAAGATGAGAGGAACATTGGTTTGAGCTCATAGATGTCCCACAGTGTGCGGACCCGGCTTTGGCTGTCGTGCGGCTGGGTGCGTGAGGGTTTCCGGGCTCACCCGGGTCACGCCAGGACTTTCGGTGGAACTGGGAGCTGGGTTGGGCGAGATTCGGCTGGATGTCGGGTTGAGAGATGATTCAACCCGCCCCCTCCCTCCCACTGTAACTAACAAAGCCGCTGTTATGTTTTTAGCGCCTTTCTAAGTGGTGGTGGGCAGAGGAATGTTTCGTTAAGTTAAAGTGTAACGATAGATTGTTGGCATTGTGCCGTGGTCCGCACCACATGTGCCTTATTGCCAATTACTGTGCATGGCTCTGTCGACAGTGAGTGATTGTTTGGAAATTATGTTTTTAATTGGGTCAGATTCCTGAGTGCATTACTCACATTAAGCAACTTCCAGTCGCGGTGAGTGGCAGTGGATTTTGGGAGATTAGGGGGCCTTTGCATGCCAACGTTGTGCAGTTCCACGGCTACGTTGGACCCTGGCCGATGCCTGTGGAGCCAGAGGGAAGCCATCGGCTTGTGATAGAGAGAGGAAGACGCCATCCTGTTTTACTGTGCAGGTATCCCTCGATTTACGAACATTTAGCTTTTACGAAATTTTCATGTTTTACACAATTGACAAAGCACGAACACTTTGCGATTTGACGAAATCGAATTTCCACGTGAATGGAATTTCACTTGACAAGCGCCGTGAGGTCAAACAAGAACGACCCAGGAGGCTGTATGTCCATCCGCGACAGGGTCGTGGTGTCCCTGCGGTACAACAGTAACGTCTCCACATCGCCTTGCCAGTCCATTACAACAGCGGTCCCCAACCTTTCTGGCACCAGGTACCGGTTTCGTGGAAGACAATTTTTTCATGGACCAGGGGTGGGGGGGTTTCATCATTGGGTCGTTCCCCCTTTTCAAAAAAGTTCTCCAGCGACGTTTGTTTTTTACTCATGTTGGCTAGGGGTTAGAGCTTGTGGGCTTACCAACACTGTGACTGAGACGAGTGAGCAGTGCGGGAAAGAGGCACGGATGGAAGTGGTAAATAAAATAATGGGGGCGGGCCACGCACGGACTCACCGCTCACCACTATGCGGTGTGTAGAGTTTGTACACACACGGACTCACCGCTCACCAGTATGCGTTGAGTCCGTGTGTACACACACGGACTCACCGCTCTCACCTCCTGCTGCTGTGTGGCCCGGTTCCTAACAGGCTGTGGACCGGTACCGGTCTGTGGCCCGGGGGTTGAGGACCCCTGCATTACAACATGTATATCTCGATTTAAAGCGTTCGTGACTGCAGGGATTCATCTTCTTGGTGCTTTCGGTAAAGTCACGTAGAAGGGAAGTAATAAAATAATAAAAATAAAACATAATAAAATAATTCTCACGACGTTTCGGCCACAACGCAAGCAGCCGTCCTCAGGTGAAGACCAGGTCTGTCGGGGAGACAGCGTCTGAAATGGCTGCTTGCGTTGTGGCCGAAACGTCGTGAGAATTCTTTTATTATGTTTTATTTTTATTATTTTATTACCTCCCTTCTACGTGACTTTACCGAAAGAACCAAGAAGATGAACATGTGTATATCCTTTGGTGAGTTCCCTGAAACGGTTAATTATTAATGTTTTAAAATACTGATTATTCAATTGTTCTAATATTTGTTTTATGATTATTTTTTATTGTGAAAAGTACGGGTGTAACGGTGGCGAGATGTTAACTACCTCGACTAGTATACAGGAGCTCGTGGGTTTGATCCCTACCCTGAAGCCTGCTTTATATTTGGAGTTTGCGTGTTCTCCCCGTGGTCACGTGGAGTTTTGTCTGGGTCCTCCGGTTTTCCCCTCCACATTTATGAACTTGCGTTCAGAGTATTTGGCTGCTAGATATTTCCACGTGATAAGCCACTTGGTTGAGCTGACATTTGTGATAGCAAGTCGCTTCTGCAAAAAGTGCTATGTAGCAGCTTGGTGGGCATTACTCGGTGAAATAAAAAATAGTTTGGTGTTTCTTTTTTGAATAGGTTAGGAGTAGCGTTTAAATTACTCTCTGAACTCTGAAACGCCTCCTTAATTTTAGTATAAAATATTATTTTTTATTAAATTTCTTTTACGCGTTTTTTTTTTACCTATGCATCCCTATTTGTAAATCGAGGGTTACCTGTATTTCACAGGGCCTCAGTAACGACAAGTATGCGTCGCAACAATTCTGGCATCATTTGAAAGCCGTCTGGCTACTCCAAAATCCAGAGGAAAATGTAAACATTTGAAAAAAGTTCTGGTTAAGAAAACAACCATTTTTTTATACATATAAAAAAATCTTTCTAGATTTGAAGCTTTCGTGACTGCAAGGATTCATACTCTTAGGTTTTTTCGGTTAAGTCACGTAGGTAAAATTAAAAGAAATAATACAAATAAATAATAAAGTAATAGAAATAATATAAATAAAATAATAAATCACGACGTTTCTGCCCACTTCAGCATTTGTCTCGTGCTGTGGTTGTCCCACCTGATGACGGACGCTTGTGTTGCGCCCGAAACGTGATTTATTATTTTCTTTCTATTATTTATTTCTATTATTTATTTTTATTATTTATTTTTAATTTTACCTACGTGACTTTACCGAAAAAACCTAAGAGTATAAAAAAAATCTGTTAAACTCTATTCCTATTTGTGCAACAAACCCCCTGTGAATTTTGTTCAGAACCTGTTTCTTCAGTTCATTTATGGAGTCAGTGGGCGGACCCACAAGGGGGAATGGATACGAAACGTAAGCCGAAGCAGTGCGCGACGATGCGTGGGAGAGATGGCAGCTTCTATTGAGTCACACTGAGAGAGAGAAATAAGTATAACCCGTAAAAACAAAGTTTTTCACTATAAATCCTTTATATGCGTGGCGGCTAGAGTCCTCTCGTCCTCTGGCTTGAGATGGCTGCCACCTATGGGTCAGATGATTGCATTGCACCATTAAGCAATTGGTAATGAAATATAATATTTTTGTCCTAAAAAGTGTAAAATTTTGGAATTTTTTTTTCACGAACATTAATTGTCACGCACAACGAGCCTGTGTGAAAAATGTCAGCTCGATTGGATCACGGGAAGTGGGTTAAAAAACGACCGAAAGATTTGCACGGTCCTAAGCAAGCAAGCGAACTTAATATAAAGGATTTAAAAAGGGGGCACGTGGGCCAGAGAACGGAGAACAGCAGAAGCGCAAGCTCGATGTGGCGTCGTCAAGAAAAGGAACTGGGCTTGCAAAGATGGCACACAAAGAGATGTTGGCCAGTAGCCGGGACCAACGATGGCACGAGCGAGAAATGGCAAATAACAGCGAACATCGGTACAATAAAATACAACCACAGGGTCCAAAGTGTCAACACAAACGATGCAAGCAATCTGACATATAGAGGGTGCTTCAAAATTTTTTTAACGCTTCTGAGAATTTGCAACAATACGAAAAATGTGCTGCCTCCGGGCTCTGGAGACCACCTGGAGAAGATTCCAGGCAACGCGTTGACAACGATGACGAAACAAGTGGAGACTCTGACTTTTTAAAGCGATTAACATACATTTGTTATCATGTTACAGTGTATTATCCGTTCCTTTTCCACTAAAAACGATAGTCCCATCTAAGTGTTAACATTCTTTTGAAGCACCCTGCACATAAAAAGGTAGTGTTAATCTTCTTGGTTCTTTCGGTAAAGTCACGTAGAAGGGAAGTAATAAAATAATAAAATAAAACATAATAATTTATTATGTTTTATTTTATTATTTTATTACTTCCCTTCTACGTGACTTTACCGAAAGAACCAAGAAGATGAATCCCTGCAGTCACGAAAGCTTTAAATCAAAAGGTAGTGTTAATGTTTCATACAACAATCTTAGCCTGCTCGCTGTGTGCCGAGCTCTCTACGGATAGCCCTGTGTGTATGTGTGCGCGCGCGCCGTTAGCTGTGCCGTGCATTGCCGGTGCCGTGCGCTCTATAACCGCATGTGCTGTGGGTGGTGGTGTGCCGGCAGCGTTTGTGGGCGCGCTGGCCATGGGCATGCTCTTCCTGTGCGCGCCGGTCGTGAGTTTGTTCACCGGCCGCTTCGGCTGCCGCATCACGGCCGTGGGTGGGGCCACCGTGGCCTTCGCTGGGCTCCTGTGCAGCTCCTTTGTGAAGTGAGTTCACGCGCATCGCCCCCGTCCGTCCGTGCGCTTCACGCTCGCACGTGCCTACAGCCTGCTTGCCTCAATGTGCTTTCATGTAAGGCTGCTTTCCCGGGTCCGTATGTCTGACGTGTCTGGATTTCATTTTTCTTTCTCGATAGTGGGAAGCCCCTTGCAATTGAATGGCTCTGCCTCCACACTCACCCCTCTCCAATAGCACATGCCTGTTTTGTTGTATTGTAATAATACTCTTGGAGGCGGCTTGTGGAATCGGTCCTTTTATTTACTTATCTCAGTTCACAAGCACTCCCCGTTGCTGGCAGGCAACGGGAAGTGGGCAGACGGATCGCAAGAGACGCACCGCCACGTGGCACTCGGAGCCCCGCTCGCGCCTGGCCCCCTCTCTCTCTCTCTTCGTTCCTCCTCTGACCACGTGTCCCTCATCTCTCCCCTTATTTAATGCCTGGGTCACGTGGTACGCTCCAGCCAATCCTTAATAGCCTGCGCTGAATGTTCCAGATTCCCCATCAACTCCCGGGACCACGCCCCTGACTTGTCTTCCCATTGGCTGAAGCCAAGACCAGCAGAACCAATCACCCTAGCTGACATCCCTCGATCACGCCAGGGCCATGCTCCCAGGCTCTCCCCCCATTGGCTGTAGAGCAGGACCGGCAGAGCCAATCACCACGTGAGCCGGACATCGGCTCTCATTACAGTATTATCAAAAGGGGGATCGGATCACGCATCAGGTTTATTGTAGGTGCTGGAGCGGATAAGCACCACAGGGGCCAAAGAGCCACGTGATTGAGTCAAAGATCAACAAGAGTTCCGTATTATTAGCATCGTTCACGTAAACTACGCAGGCTTTCTAAAACGACCTTGGCAGATGTAGCCCGACTCTAAAGACTTCTTACCCGGCGGTGCGGTGGTTGCTGTTTGTAGACATCTGTGAGATGTGCTTAAAGATTGTGGCTTTCTGTGGTCACGGCCTGCAGACAGCTGGACCTGCTGTACCTCACCTACGGGGTGGTGTTCGCCGTTGGTGCCGCCTTCGCCTTCCAGCCCTCGCTCGTCATCCTGGGCCACTACTTCAAGCGCCGGCTGGGGCTGGTGAACGGCATAGTAATGGCGGGCAGCAGCCTGTTCACCGTGGCGCTGTCCTACATCATGAAGCACATGCTGGCCTCGCTTGGGCTGGTGCTCACTCTGCAGGCGCTCGCTGCGCTCATGCTGCCGCTCATCGTTGCGGGTTTCGCCTACCGGCACGACCCCCACCCCCCCACCCCCCACCCCCCCCCCCCCCCCCGCCCTTCCACGTTGCCGCGTGCGTCTCCTCGTGCTTTGTACCCCAACGGGGGGCCCAAATGATTCCGGTCGCCACCGTCCAGCCCACAGTTCGGTGGGGACTGTCGCGATTCAAGAATCGATTTGTGTTCAGTGTTATCGTAGGGGCCTGTTTACAAATCCATGTTCGGCTCATGACCAGGTGGTTCATCACTCTACCGGTAATTACCTGGCAGAAGAATCTGAAGGTTAAAGTTCAACAAACCGGCGGGACTCTCTTCCCACTTTCAGGAAATATGTTCACGAAAATTGCAAATATTTTTGCTTAAAGTGCTGTGTTTGAACAGTTGCTGCTGTGCGCTATGATGTTGACTGACGTACTTAGAGTGGTCATGGCGCAATGGTCAGCGCACTGGAATTTCAATCCAGAGGTCGCAGATTTGATTCCGTCTCTGCAAGGAAGTCGAAACAATGGGGCAAGCGTCTTACAACCACCCCCCTGTCCCCACCCATCGGTGTACCAGCAGAAACCACGTTGGATCAGTTTAACACGTAGGCTTTCGCGACCGATATTATCCACGATAGAGGTTCAATCGGCAGGTCGCACGTGGTGGCGTAGAGAGCGGGTCCTCCCACCACCTCCAAATACAACCGCTGGTCGGGGAAGAGTAGACCAAATATCCGCTCGAGCTCGCATGAGTAGAGGCCGTTCCGCCGGCATGGGCCTGAGCACATGGTTGGTTATGTACGGTGCGAAAGAAGTTATACATACATACAGCTGCAGTTGCAGGGCTGCACTTTTAACTGTTAAAAATAATGCATTTAGTAGCTGCAGAGAGCATAAAGAAATCGAATATATACAACGTATATAAATCTAACACATTCCTGCGGAGGGAGCTGGTAGGAACGTTGGGTTGCTCGGTCAATGGCCAGGGTCAACGGCGGCGTGATGTATTCCGCAAATATGGCCGACTGTGAGGGACGGGCACAAGCCGGCGTGAGTAGGTTAAACGTTGAGTTTTATATGGGCACCACGGGGTGACCAGCCCCTCCCCACCCAGCCCCACCCCTCCCACCCCCCACCCAGCCCCACCCTCTCCACCCAGCCCCTCCCCACCCAGCCCCTCCCTGCACGACGGACGGACACAATAATCCCCTGTGGGCTGGTGTAACCAGGAGGTTCCTACCAGTAAAATGTTCACTTCTTGCACATACAATTCAGTGACTGCGTCGTGAGTTTAAGTGTGACACTGCTGCTCTGTGGGTCTCTCGTAAACAGTCTGTTTTTCGAGAGGATTACTGCACCACCACAAGCAATAATGTGTCAAATGTCCTCTTCAGTAAACTGGATAAAGGCCACTACTTTGCTGTGCACTATTCCTCGACTTGTCAAAAGCCTCTAATACTGTAGATCATGATAGTCTTCTTAAAACACTTGGTCAACTAACATTTTCAGAAGGTACGTAAAACTGGTTTATGAGTAACCTAGCAATTCGGCTGACATTTATGCACTTATGCAATTTGTACTTCTTTACTTTATATTTAGTTACTTATTTTGATTGACTTGATTTCCTTTTTCCTATCATGCACGTGTGTTTGCATGTTGTAAATCTCTGACGACCCCCGCGTCCGCTGGACATCTGTGGAAAAAAATACTTTCATAACCGCCATCGGATGCCCTCCCAGGAATGAAACGAACAAAGATTCTGACGACACATTTCACTGCTGTGATCTCTCTGTGCACTTGCTCACCAGCTGTGATCTCCCCCCCCGCCCCCCCTCTCTGTTCAGGCCCCTGATGCCCAGGCTCCATGTGGAAGGGGCTCGGACCAATGCTGCCCCCTCTGGCTGTGGCCGCTGCCCTCCTTTGAGAATAAAGACGTTCTGCGTCTGGGTGTCCGGGGTCCCCATTGCTCTCTTCGGATATTTTGTGCCGTACGTCCATCTCGTGAGTTCTTGGGGATTTGTCTCCCGGTTTCTTGTTTTGTTTGCTTGCCCGACGAGTAATTGATAACCTTCGATTGAAAGCTTTCGTGACTGCAGGGATTCATCTTCTTGGTTCTTTCGGTAAAGTCACGTAGAAGGGAAATAATAAAATAATAAAAATTAAACATAATCATTCTCACGACGTTTCGGCCACAACAAGACGCTGTCTTTCCGACAGACCTGTTCTTCACCTGAGGGCGGCTGCTTGCGTTGTGGCCGAAACATCGTGAGAATTATTTTATTATGTTTTATTTTTATTATTTTATTATTTCCCTTCTACGTGACTTTACGGAAAGAACCAAGAAGATATATTAATGTTATAACACTAATAATAACATTAATGGTGAATAAAGTTATCGTTACAAATGAATATACTTACCAGTGCCACAGACCGGCTGAATTGCACGGAGTGATGATGTCATGGCAGCAGGCGTGTTGCTTGGGGGGGTTATCTTCCTGGCTTCTGATTGGTTGTTGCAGTGTGAGTGGCGACGTCATCCCTAGCAACCACTGCCGCTCCCATCGTCGTGCGATCTCACTGAGATCCCATATTTCCTTTGAATTATTACACGTTTCTTCCGGAAGGCATTGCGGATCTTACCGCAATCGCTTCCTGCTGGACACATTTTTGCGGGCACCTTCTAGGCACTTTAAGATGTTTTTTTGTTCATTTTTTTGTTTGTTGTGGTTGCACCCGATTCAAGAGCCGAATGGCTCACAGGGCAAAACCAAATAAATGAAACTTGAAACTTGTACTCGGGATCCCCTGTTCTGCATTGCCGAGGATTCACGTGGCGTGCCGTGGGGCGTGCCGCGTGACAGTCCGTGCGCCGTGCCGTACCGGCGAGTGCAGATGAACTACGTGAAGGAAAACCTGGATGCGGAGGCTGCGCAGCACGATTACGTGCTCATCATCTGCATCGCTGTATCTTCTGGGCTGGGCCGCCTCGGCTTCGGTTGGCTGGCGGACATCATCCCCGGGGTCAAGAAGGTCTACTTGCAGGTGCCGCGCGCTGCCAGCCATCTCCACGTCGTGACCGTGCCTTCGCGCGTACGCGACCTCTCGCTTGCACTGCGAGCCAGCGGAGGGATCGTATTGTGGCGGTGATGCGACGGTGTCGTTTAAGGGTGCCGGTGAGGAATCTGGCGCCGCGCATTGCCGGGCACGCCCCGCGGAGCCGTGCGCGCGCGTGCGCTCACGTGACCTGAACGCGTGTCCGGGCCGCGCAGATCGTCGCTTTCCTGGCGGTGGGCCTCATGTCGGCGCTCATCCCCATGTGCTCCTCGCTGGGTTCCCTGGTGGCGGTGTGCATCGTCATGGGGCTGTTTGACGGCTGCATCACGTCGCTCATGGCCCCCATCTGCTTCGAGCTCGTGGGACCGCACCACGCCTCGCAGGCCATCGGCATCGTGCTGGGCCTCATGTCTGTGCCTATGACCGTTGGGCCTACGGTGGCAGGTGAGGTATGCAGGGTGTGTGCTCACGTGTGCTTGCGTGTGGTAGAGTAGTGGTTAGCTCACAAACACAATGGCCAGACATTTACATCATTGGAACCTCATTTGCCAGTAAAAAATATGATAATTGTTTTGTTTACCCTTTTATCTGGCAACAAAACTGACACCTTTTTTACAAGGAGTCATGTGTGCATTGACCACAATACCTGCAGTCATGCGTGCGCCATTTGGCGTTATCTGGTCCAACACCATGTGAGACTAGGCTCTAAGGAAAGCTGTTTCGGGTGTGGACCAATCAACTTCAAGGACAGTGCATACATTATCAGAGTTATGTTTTTTGTTTGCATTATGACTGCAGGTATTGTGGTCTATGCAAACATGACTCCTTGTAAAAAAGGTGTCAGTTTTTTTGCCAGATAAAAGGGTAAAAAAACAATTATCACAATGACCAGAGTTTGATTCCCGCTCTGGAGAATATTGGAACTGTTCCTGGGCCTCCCTGAGGTTGACTCAACCGTAAATGAGTACCTGGTGTGGTGTGTAAACTTCAGCACTTGGGAGATGAAGGCGGCCGGGCGTGGTGTTGGCCACTCACCCTCGTGTGTGCTGTGCCGGCCTTCATAGATGCTGCTAAAAGCACTTGCCCCATCAGTCTGTTAAAAGCTCCATGGAGGGGATCTCCGTATTTGTGCGCTTGCATGGACAGCAGTGAAATCTTAATTTGATCTTGATCTTAATTTGATTGCTGATGATGGCGAACATCAGTAGCAAATATCTGATTTGGTTCTGGGCCTCCCTTAGATCGACTTGGCTTGAGCATTTTTGTGCGGGATGTAAAATGGGCGTGCTACTGGCCACACTATCCCTCGTTGTGCCTCGTTGCGCCTTGCTGGCATCAATGGATGGTTGCTAACAGCACTTGCCCTGACAATCTGTTAAAGGCTGCACGGAGGATTGTTGTCGTTGTGCTTATATGAGTATAAATGCGAGTGAGTGAACGAGCAAGAGCGTGTGGGGTTTGCGAGTGGAGAGTGAGTTGGGGCGGCGAGGGTTCCGTAACTAGACCTTGCTTGTCTCTAGGTCTCCTCCGGGACTTGACGGGCTCCTACGACATCCCCTTCTACCTGGCGGGCGTGCCGCCGCTAGTCGGCAGCGGCGTGCTCTGTTTTGTGCCGTACGTGGCCGTGCGTGCGCCCAAGGAGGAGCAACAGGGCCCCGAGGTGGGGGGGGCGCGGGGGACTCCGCTGACTCCCGGCGGCAGCGGGCGACACGGCGGGGTCAAGGGGGCAGCTCCTGCTCAGATCTCCGGCCGAGGACAACGCTCCGCTGCCCGCCGGCCCGTGAAGTCAATCCGAGCTCTGTTAAGAAAGCAGCGCGAAATGTCATCGTCGGTAAAAGGAAGCGTTTTCATTTTTTCGTCGTGGAGTTAAACGTTTCCGCGTAGAACACTAACCGTTTGACCTCTATTTAATGTTCATCCCACATTTTTTTGTTTTGGAATCATCTTGTACGGCCTAAAAATTTCACGGTGTTTCTTGACATCTCGACATCCCAAATACCTGCGGGCCCATGCTGTGGGTATTCTGTCGAGTTGTTCAGTGCAGGAGCTCGCGATGTTTTTAGATGAGCCGATGTCTGTGGGATCGTCGCTTCGAGTCCAGGCTGATCGCAAAGAGTGCCGGGCGCAAGTAGCATGGTGCGCACAACTGCGCGTGGCGTTCCCCTCGCGATGATGTGACACTACGTCGCTCCGGGCCCCAGTTGGCTCACAGCGCGACGCTGATTTTTTTTGTTGTTTTTAAAGCATGACATTTTTAGACGCACTGTGAGCTTTTAAAGCCCTTTTTGTATTTTTTAATGGATTGCATTTTTGTAGTAGATTCAGCTGTAGGTAGGTTTGGTTTACAAGTCTCTACACCGGTGACGGTAGTGTAGAGCTTCGCGTATACTTTAGGTTCGTCCGCACAGTGTTATACTTAGTTGCCGGAAATCCTCAATCGAGCTGCAGACTCTACTAGGGTCCAGCTCCTCCTTGCTCAGTTGATGCAGGGCCAACTCATCAATAAGATGACCGCTGTGATTTCCTATCAAGTGGTACTGTGTACACGTTATCGACCTACGGAGGGGATGATAGGGCGAGTTGACCCTTGACTGTGATTTGAACTCAACACCTCATGATTGCGAGGTATGCGCTGTTAACCGAGCGTGAGGGATTGGCCGTTATGAATTGATCGCCTTGATTCCTGCCGAGTTATGCTTGCAGTATTCCCTCATCATTTGCCAGGGATACGTTCCGACGATGCTTGTGAATCTCACATTTTTTTGTGAGTTACCTTATCAATGAGCAAATAAAGACGTTAAATTATCATAATCAAAAAAACATTGGTAATTAAAAAGAAATATCAAATATTATAAATAGATGTGAAAGCAACTCATCGCTTGATCTCTCATCACATTATCTTTTCACTACATCTCTTCACTTCACCGCATCACATTCTCTCTCATCACTTTTTCTCCCTCTCTATCGCTCGATGGTGTCCGTGCAGAGTTTCAGATGCGATTCGTGGATAGCCAAAATCGCGGATAGCTCGTTCGTGAATAACGAGGGAATACTTTACAAGCGGCAAAGTGGGGGGGGGGGGGGGGGGTCTCATGCCCCCCCCCCTTCCCCTCTCAATAGTTTCCTACCTCAAAGCACTTCTGAGTTAGCTTACAAAGCACCTGGACTCGCTTGCCTCTCACGTTGCACTCAACTCTGCAAGTTGCCCGGTGCGTGCCTCAACAAAGTAGCCACGATGCTCCGTCAAACCGTGTTAAGCGCTTGAGTAGATGTTTTTGTATCGGTATAAATTGCTGTTAAAAATTGAGAATGAGTCAATTTGATACGTTCAAATAACAATACTTATTTTATTACATTACGTTTTATTTGTTTACCCATGGGCGATATGCCGCTGTTTCCTAATTGTGTAATTTGCAAATAAGTTTTTGGTTTTACTTGCCAAATCTTGACCATGATGCCATTGCGCCATAGCCTATTCTTCTTTTGAATGATGTCACGGGATCTTTAACTTACACTGGTTAATACATCCTGTTAAGCCACATGACATCGATAACTGTACAACCATTCAGTTCCATCGTGAATATCCTCAACCTCTGTTCTGTTTTCTTTTCGTTTCAATGATTTTCCATCGGGGAGCTGTGGGTTGAGGAGTGTATCTGTTCTTGTGCCTCGACTCGTTTCTACGACCATCACAAAACCGTGATCTCTCTGTGCCATGCATACACGCACACACGAGAAGCAGCTATAAATGGGCTGGTCTGCGCAGCAACCGATACAGGGTTCTTACACAGAGCTTTCAGTCTGGTCCATGGACTTGTGTACACGCTTTCTACCGCTGTGGACAAGATGTGAAAGATTTTGATGTAAAGCTTTCGTGATTGCAGGGATTCATCTTCTTGGTTCTTTGGGTAAAGTCACGTAGAAGGGAAATAATAAAAATACAATTAAATAAACATAATAAAATAATACAAATAAAACATAATAAACATAATAAAATACAATGTATTAAATAATGTTTTATTTTTATTATTTTATTATTTCCTGTCTACATGACTTTACCGAAAGAACCAAGAAGAAGGTGTGATAGGCCACCAATCGTACGTGGCGTGTACCTTATTAAGCACGGTTCCTCCATCTCTCAACACTGCTGCCATCACTGCCACTCTGAAAGACCCCCAACATAACCTTGTATTCATCATCAAGCCCCTTGGGAGAATCTAATGCTGGTCAAAGGCTTCTCCGTACCCCTCTTCACAGCCTACACCACCCAGTCCACCCCCGTGTCACTTCTGTCTCCCCTCGAGTGCCGTCGAACTACGCGCGTGGCTGGTAATTATTCCCTGACTGCTGCTGCTGTTTCTGTGCATCTCTATACAAGTGTCTTCTCAGAAACCTGTCTGTGCTATTGTTCCACGAGGTTGCCATTGGATTTTCTCAATGTGTCCGTCGATCCACTTGGAAACAACCATCCCTGGTTCAACACTGCCCAGCGTTGCCATGGTACTGATACCCAGTTATGGCGTTCGCCAACCCCCCCAGACCACGCTGTCGTATCCTGATGTAGTCTCTCGCCTTGGACTGGTTTGTGCTTTTTCCAGCTCAATATCCCCAAAAGTGGAAATATCTTATGCAACAAGTCTCTACTTGGTGAAACATGGAATTCAAGCCAAAAACGCAAGCCTTAAACTTCGTAAATAAATGTAAAGCAGATTGATTGTAAACGGATTACGTTTTTGTTACGGTAACTGTTCTTCCGTGCAATTCAGAATGAAATACGAAAATTGAATGAAATCACGGCGTCGTATGCCTGTGTATATGGCGTGAAAAAAAAAAACAGTTTACCGTTCATGCTCGACATTTGTCCACATGCTTGTAAAGCTAATCATTCAAAATCCTTATTCTTTTGTTCTTTCGGTAAAGTCACGTAGGTATAAAATCAAATAAAGCACGACGTTTCGATCGCAACACAAACGGTCGTCCTGTTGCGATCGAAACGTGATTTGTTTTATTTTATACCTACGTGACTTTACCGAAAGAACCAAAGAGTATGGATTCCTGCAGTCACGAAAGCTTCAAATCAAGATTAAAAATCCTACAAAAACGTAAATGAAGGAAAGAAAACAGGGAACATTCTTGCCAGTCAATTATTTTTTTACACTCGCAAAGATTTAGCACGAATTGGTACTACCACCTAAGCTAGCAAAGCTTTTAATGGCACCAATGTGTTTATCTAAGAGAGTTTTTTTTCTCCCCCCTCTTCAAATAGCCCACTCGCTTGAAATGGTTGTATAACGTAGCTCACGAGTATGAGCGACGTAAATAAATTGGAAACATCTTCTTGGTTCTTTTGGTAAAGTCGCGTGCATTTACCGAAAGAACCAAGAAGATGAATCCCTGCAGTCACGAAAGCTTTAAATCGAAAAATTGGAACCTCTCAAAGCGATTTCCACCACGGGTGGTAACGACACGTGAGGTGTCTGGCCTCGTGGACGTCTGCATAGCTGGCTGTGTTCAGGCTGTTGCTCGCTTGGCCGCATTTTTCCCACGTGCTTAACGTTACCTCCAACCCCCTCCTTGTCATGTGCACGCAGCGAATCGTTACACTTGAGCTGTGGGTGTTTACGTGAAGATGTTCTTAAAGGAGCTCGTTTATAACCTCTTGTACTTTTGCTAGAAATGTGAAAATCCTTTGACAATAAATTTCATTTGAAACCCACCGAAGTTCTCGGCTTGTTGAATATAATGCCACACGTTGGGCAGTGCCGGATTAAGATAGTGCGGGGCCTGTAGCTTATGTTATAAAGGGGCCCTAAAATGTTTAATATTAAAGCACCATTTTTTTACTTGCACGATAAAGTTATTGTACTTTTTAAATCCTTTATATTAAGTTCGCTTGCTTGCTTGCTTACGACCGTGCAAATCTTGCAGTCGTTTTTTAACCCACTTCCTGTGATCCAATGGAGCTGACATTTTCCACACAGACTCGTTGTGCGTGACAATTTATTTTCGTGAAAATTTTTTCCCAAAATTTTACACTTTTTAGGACAAAAAATATATTTAATTACCAATTGCTTAATGGTGCAATGCAATCTGACCCATAGGTGGCAGACATCTCAAGCCAGAGGACGAGAGGGCTCTAGCCGCCACGCATATAAAGGATTTATAGTGAAAAACTTTGTTTTTACGGGTTATGCTTGTTTCATTTGCTATACAGCCAGATAATACGACAAATCGCTAACCTTAAACACCCAATCGTTCATAAAAGTTGAAGGCAGTATAGTACTATAGTAATAGAGCAAGTGCAGAATCACTGAACCTGGAATCGATAGCTTGAAAGCGTTTAGCGCGGGGCCCCTGAAAGTGCGGGGTTTGTAGCGTATGCAGCCACTTTCGCGACTCGGATCATCCGGCACTAACGTTGGGCCCTAAGTACCCCGAATTAGCTGATTTCACATCGTGATAGACGGTGAGCCACGGGCTAAAGCGGGTTCCGTGAGTGACCACGGAGACGAGGGTAGAAGGCGACACGAGACGGCAAGACGGTCGTGCGCGTGTGTTTCAAGTTCAAGTTCAAGTTCATTATTAGTTTTTTTCGGTAAAGTCACGTAGGTAAAAAAACTCCACCTTCTCCAACCATTATATAAACGGAGTGGTAGCTTCTGCAATCTCTCATTTACTTGATACAGCTGTCGTGGCTGTGACGGTACCACCTGAAGACGGAAGCTTGTGTTGCCTCCGAAACGTCGTGATTTTTATTTTATTTTACTTTTTAATGTTTTTTACCTACGTGACTTTACCGAAAAAACCTAAGAATATGAATCATTGCAGTCACGAAAGCTTCAAATCTAGAATTCATTTATTAGGTATAGCCCTGTGAGCCATTCGGCTCTTGAATCGGGTGCAACCGCAACAAACAAAAAAACAAAAACATGAACAAGAAAACATCTTAAAGTAAATATGTGACTATGTGCAAACAGAAAATCCAAGAAAAGACAGCAAAATATTGCAGAAAAAACACCGTACACCAACACTGTGCAAAAATCCCAGTGGGATGCAAGTCAAACAACAACAACCACAAGACAACTTAGATTAAGGCCATCAGTCTTACTCCGTACTACAACAAACAAACATGGTCAAACCAGTAAACTTTTCGAAATCACCAAAATAAAGCCACGAAAGCCATGAAAGCCATGAAACAGTGTGAATGCGTCTGTCCGAGACCCACAACGTCGCAACCTCCTGACTTTGGACGTTCACTCCACGAAGACGCGGGCGGTAACCACGAACCGAACCAGAAAGCCAACGGGCCGCAGATGCGCACGTCCCCCCCATGCGTTGATGGGCAATAAGACGAGATAGAGGAGTGCAACTGGGGCCACGCAACCCAAACTATGGGCCGTCCATAAATGACGTCACGCACCTGGGGGGGGGGGGTAGGGTCAGACATTTGTGACGATGTGTGACGAGGGGGGGGGGGTTGAGAAATGTAGCGTCACATCACAATGCGCAACTTTAAATAAATATAGACAACACGTTCTACTTAATTAAATAGACTTTTTAATAAATATTTTCTCCTACAACATTAGAGTGCAGCGCCACATTAAATACGCACTACAATGACAATAGTTTAAAGCGATTTGAAGCATGTTTTTTTTGGGGGGGGGGGGGGGCACAGCCTTGTGACGTCATATTTGAGAGGGGGGGCTTCTGACTTGTTGTGACGCCGTGTGACGAGGGGGGGGGGGTCTAAAATCGTCCAAAATCGCGTGACGTCATTTATGGACGACCCCTAAGGTCTGAATTGGTCTCTAATAAAGTAGGCGCTGATAAGGGGTTGACAGGTATGTTAATGTATTAATATACATTGCAATGGATATCCATTACCAGTCACCCTTCGACACTTCACGTGGCCTCAAAGTGCACCTAGCCTGGCACAAGCGCCGCGGTGTTGTAAGCACGTGTCAGGATATTCCCCCTCCCCCCCCACCGTCCCCACGTGGTGTTGTAAGCACGTGGTGTTGGTCACGTGGTGTTGTAAGCACGTGGTGTTGGTCACGTGTGGTGACATCACGCTCAACAGGAAGTGTGGGTCTGGCAGCTCAGCGTCGGCTTGCGCGCCGCCGGTGAGGAGGGGGTGAGGAGGGTGAGGGGGGTGAGGGGGTGAGGGGGTGGGGGTGAGGGGGGTGAGGGTGAGGGGGGTGAGGGTGAGGGGGGTGAGGGTGAGGGGGGTGAGGGGGGTGAGGGTGAGGGGGGTGAGGGGGGTGAGGGTGAGGGGGGTGAGGGTGAGGGGGGTGAGGGTGAGGGGGGTGGTGAGGGTGAGGGGGGTGGGGGTGAGGGGGGTGAGGGGTGAGGGGGTGGGGTGAGGGGGTGGGGGTGAGGGGGGTGAGGGGTGAGGGGGGTGAGGGTGAGGGGGAGGGTGAGGAGGGGGTGAGGGGGGTGAGGGGGGGTGGGGGGGGTGAGGGGGTGAGGGTGAGGGGGGTGAGGGTGAGGGGGTGAGGGTGAGGGGGTGTGAGGGTGAGGGGGGTGAGGGTGAGGGGGGTGAGGGGGTGAGGGGGTGGGGGTGAGGGGGGTGAGGGTGAGGGGGGTGGGGGTGAGGGTGATGGGGGTGAGGGGGTGAGGGTGAGGGGTGGGGTGAGGGGGGTGAGGGTGAGGGGGGTGAGGGGTGAGGGGGTGAGGGTGAGGGGGTGAGGGTGAGGGGGGTGAGGGTGAGGGGGTGAGGGGGGTGAGGGGTGAGGGGGTGAGGGTGAGGGGTGAGGGGGTGGGGGAGGGGGGTGAGGGTGAGGGGGGTGAGGGTGAGGGGGGTGAGGGTGAGGGGGTGAGGGTGAGGGGGGTGAGGGTGAGGGGGGGTGAGGGTGAGGGGGGTGGGGGTGAGGGGGGGGTGAGGGGTGAGGGGAGGGGGTGAGGGTGAGGGGGAGGGTGAGGGGGGGTGAGGGGTGGGGGTGAGGGGGTGGAGGGTGAGGGGGTGAGGGTGATGGGGTGAGGGTGAGGGGGGGGTGAGGAGGGGTGAGGGGGTGAGGGGGTGAGGGTGAGGGGGGTGAGGGTGAGGGGGGGTGAGGGTGAGGGGGGGTGAGGGGGGGGGTGAGGGGGTGAGGTGAGGGGGGTGAGGGTGAGGGGGGGTGAGGGGGGGTGAGGGTGAGGGGGGGGAGTGAGGAGGGGTGAGGGGGGTGAGGGGGGTGAGGGTGAGGGGGGGAGTGAGGAGGGGTGTGAGGGGGGGTGAGGGGGGTGCACGGGTCGAGGGGGTGAGGTGGTGAGGGTGGTGAGGGTGGTGAGGGTGGTGAGGGTGAGGGGGGTGAGGGTGGAGGGGGGGGGGTGAGGAGGGGGTGAGGGGTAGGGGGTGAGGGTGGTGAGGGGGTTAGGGGGGTGAGGGGTGAGGGGGGGTGAGGAGGGGGGTGAGGGGTGAGGGGGAGGTGAGGAGGGGTGAGGGGGTGAGGGGTGGGGGGTGAGGAGGGTGAAGGGGGTGGAGGGGTGAGGGGTGCAGGTTGAGGAGGGTGAGGGGTGGTGAGAGGGGGTGAGGGAGGGTGAGGAGGGGTGAAGGGGGGGTAGGGGTAGGGGGAGGGGGGATCGGGGGGTGAGGGGGAGGGGGGTGAGAGGGGTGAGGGTGAGGGGGTGAGGGATGGGGGGTGAGAGGGGGTGGAAGGGGGGTCGGGGTGAGGAGGGTGTAGGATGGGGGTGAGGGGAGGGGGGGGTGAGGAGGGGGTGAGGGTGAGGGTGAGGGGTGAGGGGGTGAGGTGAGGGGGGTGAGGAGGGTGAGGGGGGTGAGGAGGGTGAGGAGGGGGGTGAGGAGGGGGGTGAGGGGGGTGAGGGGGGTGAGGGTGAGGGGGGTGAGGGGGGTGAGGGTGAGGGGGGTGAGAGTGTGAAGGGGGTGAGGAGGGTGAGGATGGGGGTGAGGGGGGTGAGGAGGGGGGTGAGGGGGGGGGTGAGGGGGGGGGTGAGGGGGTGAGGGTGTGAAGGGGGTGAGGAGGGTGAGGAGGGCGGTGAGGGTGAAGATTATTCTGGTGAGGCGAATCAAACTGCTACCGAACACTGCTGCTGCATTGTCTGATGTTGCTGTCAAATGCCGTTGACCAATGAGTAGTAGTGATGTGATAGTGCGTTGACAGACATCGCCTTACAATAACAATCATTATACTACTACTAATAACAATCATGGTTATCGGTGACAGATACTCGGGGCCAGCACGGCTCTCTTGTTTAGTGACCCGTGCCAGCACGGCTCTCTTGGTTAGTGACCCGTGCCAGCACGGCTCTCTTGTTTAGTGTCCCAGGCCAGCACGGGTCTCTCTTGTTTAGTGACCTGTGCCAGCACGGCTCTCTTGGTTAGTGACCTGTGCCAGCACGGCTCTCTTGGTTAGTGACCCGTGCCAGCACGGCTCTCTTGTTTAGTGACCCAGGCCAGCACGGGTCTCTCTTGTTTAGTGACCTGTGCCAGCACGGCTCTCTTGTTTAGTGACCCGTGCCAGCACGGCTCTCTTGGTTAGTGACCCGTGCCAGCACGGCTCTCTTGTTTAGTGTCCCAGGCCAGCACGGGTCTCTCTTGTTTAGTGACCTGTGCCAGCACGGCTCTCTTGTTTAGTGACCTGTGCCAGCACGGCTCTCTTGGTTAGTGACCCGTGCCAGCACGGCTCTCTTGTTTAGTGACCCAGGCCAGCACGGGTCTCTCTTGTTTAGTGACCTGTGCCAGCACGGCTCTCTTGTTTAGTGACCTGTGCCAGCACGGCTCTCTTGGTTAGTGACCCGTGCCAGCACGGCTCTCTTGTTTAGTGACCCAGGCCAGCACGGGTCTCTCTTGTTTAGTGACCTGTGCCAGCACGGCTCTCTTGGTTAGTGACCCGTGCCAGCACGGCTCTCTTGTTTAGTGACCTGTGCCAGCACGGCTCTCTTGTTTAGTGACCCGTGCCAGCATGGCTCTCTTGTTTAGTGACCCGAGCCAGCACGGCTCCCAGCGGTCACGGAAACACCGGCTGAATACGCCTCGAGTGCTCGGTGAAAGCGACGAAGGCAACGTTCTTTCCACCCCAGCAGCAGCAGCAGAGAGTTCGTTGTGGGCTGATGCCGCCACTTTGTCTGTCTCTCCAGGTGGCGTCATGGCAGACGCCTGTCCGATCATCAGCTCGGTGCAGAAGCTGGTGCTGTACGAAACTCGCGCGGTGAGCGGTGGACCACGTCCCGTCATCATCGGCCTTGTGTTGTCTCGCGACGTGCAGTAGGGGGCCGTCCATAAATGACGTCACGCACCTGGGGGGGGGGGTCAGACATTTGTGACCATGTGTGACGAGGAAGGGGGGCGTTTGAGAAATGTGACGTCACATCAAAATGCGCAACTTTAAATGAAAACGGACAACACGTTCTACTTAATTAAATATACTTTGTAATAAATGTTTTCTTCTACAACATCAGAGTGCAGCGGCACATTAAATACACACTATAATGACAATAGTTTAAAGCGATTTGAAGCATGTTTTATTTTTTGGGGAGGTGGGCAGAGCTTTGTGACGTCATATTTGAGGGGGGGGGTCTGACTTTTTGTGATGCCGTGTGACGAGGGGGGGTGTGTCAAGAATCGTCCAAAATCGCGTGACGTCATTTATGGACGGCCCCTAGACTCGAAGAGACACACACACACACACACTAGGTTCCAATGCCAACTCCACTAGGTGCAGATCAAATGTCGGACTGAGTATAACAAGATCGCTGTGACTGTCTTCAGAGTTCTTCGTGGGCTGGTGCCTGAGTTAATTACTCCACACGTCAACTCTTCACACAAAGACAAAGATCCCACATATAGCCTTGGCAAACTGTTGGGGCAAGTGCTGATTGCGATCGCCTATGAAGGGCGGCACGGCACACGAGGGGGTGGGTGGTCAGCACCACGCCCGCCCGCCTTTGTCTCCCACGTGGCGATGTTTACACACCGCATCAGGTACTCACTGAGTCGATCTAGGGGAGGCCCGTGACCGGTTCAGATAATCGTCACTGGTGTTGGCCTTGAGCGGGAATTGAACTCGGCTCGCTGGGTTCGTAGCAGGGGCGGTTTCTTCATTAGGGCGATTGGGCGACGCACCACCAATGTCATTCAACCACAGAGTCACGCTAGCCGTCACTGCAGCCTCTGGATATAGTCCAATCAGCGTCATGTCACGTTCTGTGGAGTACCGCCTCTTTTTGGGCGATTTCACTCCGGCTGAGAATCGCCCCGAGTGGCCCTATAGACTTACATTGAAAGATGTTTTTTTTCGAACGGCGGGCGCTCCAATGCATTCTCTATGGCTTCCGGGAGGGCTCGCCCTAACGTGCTTACGTCATCATACGTGCTAACGTCATCATACGTAAGCACGTTTCATCCAACAATATAATTTATCGCCACCAAGTGGAATCTTTAATAGAATAAACTTGAGTGGTTTGTTTTAATAGTGAGTATAGAAACAAACAAGATGTATTGTAAGAATCACTTTATTTTTCATTAATATTAAAGAAGTGAAGTTGCCTTTACATGCTTAAGCTGTTAATTTATCCATTGCATGGGTGGACCTTATCCTTATCAATCATCCAGACATTTGCCCCCCCTGAGAGATTTTGCAGGAGCCGCCACTGGTTCGTAGTGCAGCGTAGCGCTAACCGCTACACCATTGCTTCCCACTTCGCACAAAGACAAATATCCCCCGTATAGCCTTAACATAATGGTGGGGCAAGTGCTGTTAGCGAGCACCTCTGAAACTATTACCACACACATCACACTTTTCTCCCTGCAAGACCCCCTTTGCTCTGCAAATCTAAATCTCCTGGAAAAGCCTAAACCTTATTTTAATTACTGTATTTTTTAAATGTATAATGCACATATTTGTTTTTCTCTCAAAATCGAAAGTTTATTTAAAAGTTTCTGGAAATGCAGCTGCAAAAGAGATAGTATATAATTGAAGACTGTATTGTATAATTGACAGGTACCTGGCCACGAATTGAACCTGGGAAAGTGCAATTGTAGCACGGGGTATAGCAAGTGCCACGCTTTCCTTTGCACATTCATGCACAAACACACAGACACAATACCGTGTACAGTCGTGCACAGACACGCGGGGGCATTTGAACGTGTGTTAGTAGAACACACAGACTGCAGACTGAGTTTGAGGAAAACAGACGTAGGACATTGAAAACAAAACACGGACACGTGGCAGAATTTGCTGGGCCGGATTAACGTTGCGGCAAGAAACCGATGCTGTCCGAGAGCCGCGTTGGTATGTTGCGTTGACAGGCGCGGTGGGACTCGGTTTGTTTCAGAGGTTCTTCCTCGTGGGCTCCAACGACGCAGGTTCCAAGTTCCGAGTGCTCAAGATTGACCGCACTGAGCCACGTGAGCTGAGCCTCAGTGATGACAAGGTGCCTTTCATGTACTCAGCACGTGTGTTCCCTCCCCGTGCACTGCGTACTTTTCATGTGTGTATCCTCCCTGTGTACTGTGTACTCTGTTGGTGCTAAACAGTTCAGAATATGTGTGTGTTCCCTCCCTGTGTACTGCGTACTCTACACTAATGTTCCCTCCCTGTGTATTATGTACTCTACACGCGTGTTCTCTCCCTGTGTACTATGTACTCTACACGCGTGTTCTCTCCCTGTGTACTATGTACTCTACACGTGTGTTCTCTCCCTGTGTACTATGTACTCTACACGCGTGTTCTCTCCCTGTGTACTATGTACTCTACACGTGTGTTCTCTCCCCGTGTACTGCGTATTCTACACGCGTGTTCACTCTCTGTGTACTGTGTACTCTACACGTGTGTTCTCTCCCTGTGTACTGTGTACTCTACACGTGTTCTCTCCCTGTGTACTGCGTACTCTACACGCGTGTTCCCTCCCCGTGCACTGTGTACTCTACACGTGTTCTCTCCCTGTGTACTGCGTACTCTACACGCGTGTTCTCTCCCTGTGTACTATGTACTCTACACGTGTTCTCTCCCTGTGTACTGCGTACTCTACACGCGTGTTCTCTCCCTGTGTACTATGTACTCTACACGTGTGTTCTCTCCCCGTGTACTGCGTATTCTACACGCGTGTTCTCTCCCTGTGTACTGTGTACTCTACACGTGTGTTCTCTCCCTGTGTACTGTGTACTCTACACGTGTTCTCTCCCTGTGTACTGCGTACTCTACACGCGTGTTCCCTCCCCGTGCACTGTGTACTCTACACGTGTGTTCCCTCCCTGTGTACTGCGTACTCTCCACGTGTTCTCTCCCTGTGTACTGTGTACTCTACACGTGTGGTTCTCTCCCCGTGTGTTGTGTACTCTTCATGTGTTCCCCTCCCCGTGTACTGCGTACCTTACACGTGTGATCCTGCTCCCCGTGTACTGCGTACCTTACACGTGTGATCCCGCTCTCTGTGTATTGCGTACTCTTCATGTGTTCCCCTCCCTGTGTACTGCGTACCCTACACGTGTTGATCCCTCGGTGTGTCCTGCACACCCTGTGACATGTGTTCCCCGCTTGTGTGACTGTGCACACACACGTGACCTATTTGCTTGCTGTATAAATGCTGCCTCCTCACGCGCCGTGCACATGCCAGTGAACGTCGTGCGCATTTTGACCTCCGTCAACCCGCTGAGCGGCAAAATGCATATTGAACGTAATAAAATAATTCTCACGACATTTCGGCCACAACAAAACGCTGTCTTTCCGACAGACCTGTTCTTCACCCGAGGACGGCTGCTTGCGTTGTGGCTGAAGCGTCGTGAGAATAATTGTATTATGTTTAATTTTTATTATTTTATTATTTCCCTTCTACGTGACTTTACCGAAAGAACCAAGAAGATGAATTGATAACCTTTCAAATGAACCCTGGGGCCTGAGTGCAGAGCAGCTTGTGCAGTTGCCAAGGTTAAATAAAGTCAACCGATAATTCGTAATAAATATTAACAAATGTATATTAATGTTTCGATTTAAAGCTTTCGTGACTGCAGGGATTCATCTTCTTGGTTCTTTCGGTAAAGTCACGTAGAAGGGAAGTAATAAAATAATAAAAATGTTTTATAAATAATAAAAATGTTTTATTTTTATTATTTTATTACTTCCCTTCTACGTGACTTTACCGAAAGAACCAAGAAAATGCATATTGTGTCCAGTGTTTTGAGTTTCACATCGGATGCAGTGGCCCCACACGTTCATGTGGATTTGTAATGCTGGCAGCTGTTCGAAAATATCTACGATGCTCACTGTACCACTCCAGCATGTCGCCAGACTTCAATAGACGTGGTCCGTGCTGCGTTCCCATGAACGCACAGAGCCCGGTGGTGGGCCTAGCTCATGACGCAGGCGAGTGAGCTCTGCCTGCATTTTTACATGCCATGTAGCTTGCTGCGTGATCTGCTCAGTGGCTCATTTTGCCAGCGGGGCTGCCTACTAAATGGAGATTGATTCAGATTGTGAAAATGCTAAATTCGTTGCACGCTGTTCAGTTGATTTGCTTATTTATACATTTTCATAATTTTTACAAAAATTTGTTTTATATATACGGGGCACTGTTTTACCCACCCACGTTATTTCGAAGGACACTGACGCTCGCTGTTGCGTGGGATCTTCTTGGTTCTTTCGGTAAAGTCACGTAGAAGAGAAATAATAAAATAATAAAAATAAAGCATAATAAAATAATGTCTTCCCGACAGACCTGTTCTTCACCTGAGGACGGCTGCTTGCATTGTGGCCGAAACGTCGTGAGAATTATTTTATTATGTTTTATTTTTATTATTTTATTATTTCCCTTCTACGTGACTTTACCGAAAGAACCAAGAAGATGAATCCTTGCAGTCACGAAAGCTTTCAATCTAAATGTTGTGTGTGACCTGTGCTTGATGCAGCACGTGTATAGCGAGGCAGAGGTGCGTGATCTGTTGGGCCGCCTCGACCTGGGCAACCGTGCTCGCTCCGGCGCGAGAGGGCCCCTCCTCGGCCTCCCGGGCCTTTCTCGTGCCACAACTGCGCACGGCATCGTCGGTAAGACTCGGCGCTACGGTAGCGAGCATTTACCCGTGTGTGTCTTGCGTCGTTCGCCGTGTTGCTAGCCGAGTTGTAGTTGCGTTGGCGCTCTGCTGTGCGATGTTCAGTGCGTTGTGTTGTGCTGCATCGGTTTGCTGTGTTGGGAGCTGCATTGCGGTGTGTTTCGTTATGCACCGTGTGCCGTGGTGAGTGCTTTACTGGGATCGTGTTCCACAGTTGTGTGCTGCATTGTGCGTTGCCTCCTTAAGGGTTTGTGCGCTTCCTGGAGGGCTACTACATGGTGCTCATTACTAAGCGTCGCAAGGTGGCCGATATCGGGGGCCACAGCATCTACAAGATTGAGGACACCGTGATGACGTACATCCCCCACGAATCTGTGCGCGTCAGCCACCCAGATGAAGCCAGGTACCTTTGGATTCCTCCTTTTTTTATTCAAGCGCCAAACCCCCCCCCCCCCTCTCCCACGTCTATAACCGAGTCGAAAGCTGTCTTTCATTTTTCGATTTAAAGCTTTCGTGACTGCAGGGATTCATATTATTGGTTCTTTCGGTAAAGTCACGTAGAAGGGAAATAATAAAATAATAATAAATTAACCAATTAAATTATCATGACGATTCAATTGCAACACAAGCAATCATCATCAGGTGTGAAACCCACAGCAAGAAATTTTATTTTATTATATCCCTTCTACGTGACTTTACCGAAAGAACCAAGAAGATGAATCTGTAAACTACTACAGGGAAGAAAAACAATTGACACCGGATGTCATTGAATCTATAAGCCTGTGTGGAGCTTTAATGTTTGGTATAATTAAATGTATTACATTAGGAGTGTTACTCTCTGCTTTAAAAAAAATATCAAACACTTGTGGTTTGGCGCCAAGAGCGCTTTCACTGAGCTTATGGAATGTCAGCTGTGCAGTGGGTGAAACTTGTGACGCGTTATTCAATGGGTGTTCTCACACACGACTTCACTTTTCTTGCACACGTGCGGATAATCGGTTTCTCTGAATCGGGTCAAATCACGAGTATAGTTCGGTTTTCACACCATTAAGCGCAAGGCTATCACGTAGGCACTGTGCTTCACGTAGTCTGCAGTAGTTTTGCGGTAGGGGAGAGCGAGGTTACATTTTCACCATGTCGACACACAATGGCCTACTCTTTGAATGACATCGCGGGATCTTTACCAGCCACTGTGAAGCGGACAATGTTTGTTTTATGGTTACTATGCTCGAACTATTAACCAGGGCGGCCCGTGGGATCCTAAACCGCGAACCTCTAACAAACCGCTGAGCCGCGTCACTAAGATCTACCCACCCCAGGTGGCACCATCAAGCAAAGCGTCTGGTCTGGTCTGGTCCCATGGACTCAGTACAGCTGCAGGAAGCATGGTCATGCTCTGAGCAGAGTTTGCGATGCTCAGATTGGGAGTGTTTCATCCAGGAATAGAATCGCTAACATGGTTCTTGCTGTGTTTCAGATATGTGAAGATTTTCCAAAATGTGGACCTCTCAAGCAACTTCTATTTTAGGTAATGCACTTACTTGTATGTAGACAACAAGGACATAGTTTACAAATACAACGGTAAATAAGAGTAACAGATTCTAAATCTTGCTCATGACTTCAGCATTACTGTATTTTATGTCAGGATATGCAGTGCCTTTTTTGACTGTGCACTGCAATGGCTTATTGAGAAAGGCACCCTTTCTTATTGTATTGTTAATTACGGCTGTTTGCCAGTGATATGAAAGCTCCCACAATACCTCGTGAATAATGACCACGGCTACTGATTTTCTGTAACAGCTCCTGCGTGTCGTCTTCTTCACCACAGCTACAGCTACAACCTCACGCACTCGCTCCAGTACAATCTTACAATGTTGGGTACGGCGCTAGACACCCCCCCCTCCACATCCGCAACCCAAGCGTCCGTCCTCCCACTGAGCCACCGCGCCCCGCCCAGCAGCTTTGACATCTTCGAGGAAGAGGGGTTGGCCCCACACCACTCGCATGGTACGGGGAGTCACTCACTCCATATGACACGGGGTGTGTCACTTCCCCAGTGTCCGTCGTTGTGTGCTGTGTCACCTCGCCAGCGCCCGTCGCTTTGTGCTGTGTCACTTCCCCAGCGTCCGTCGCTGTGTGCTGTGTCACTTCCCCAGCGTCTGTCGCTGTGTGGTGTGTCACCTCGCCAGCGTCCGTCGCTGTGTGCTGTGTCACCTCACCAGCGTCCTTCCCTGTGTGGTGTGTCACCTCGCCAGCGTCCGTCCCTGTGTGCTGTGTCACCTCGCCAGCGTCCTTCCCTGTGTGGTGTGTCACCTCGCCAGCGTCCGTCGCTGTGTGCTGTCACCTCACCAGCGTCCTTCCCTGTGTGCTGTGTCACTTCCCCAGCGTCCGTCGCTGTGTGCTGTGTCACCTCCCCAGCATCCGTCCCTGTGTGGTGTGTCACCTCGCCAGCGTCCGTCGTTGTGTGCTGTGTCACTTCCCCAGCGTCCGTCGCTGTGTGCTGTGTCACCTCCCCAGCATCCGTCCCTGTGTGGTGTGTCACCTCGCCAGCGTCCGTCGTTGTGTGCTGTGTCACCTCCCCAGCGTCCATCGCTGTGTGCTGTGTCACCTCCCCAGCGTCCGTCGCTGTGTGCTGTGTCACCTCACCAGCGTCCGTCGCTGTGTGCTGTGTCACCTCCCCAGCGTCCGTCGTTGTGTGCTGTGTCACCTCGCCAGCGTCTGTCGCTGTGTGGTGTGTCACTTCCCCAGCGTCCGTCGTTGTGTGGTGTGTCACTTCCCCAGCGTCCGTCGTTGTGTGCTGTGTCACCTCCCCAGCGCCCGTCGCTGTGTGGTGTGTCACTTCCCCAGCGTCCATCGCTGTGTGGTGTGTCACCTCCCCAGCGTCCGTCGTTGTGTGCTGTGTCACCTCCCCAGCGCCCGTCGCTGTGTGGTGTGTCACCTCCCCAGCGTCCGTCGCTGTGTGGTGTGTCCCTTCTTCAGCGTCCGTCCCTGTGTGGTGTGTGTCATCTCGTCAGCGTCCTTCCCCGTGTGGTGTGTGTCACTGTGTGCTGTGTCACCTCGTCAGCGTCCGTCCCCGTGTGCTGTGTGTCACCTCGCCACATCCTTCCCCGTGTGGTGTGTGTCACTGTGTGGGGTGCGCAGGCAGCAGGTCCGGCGTGCGCTGCGCTTCGTGCAAGAAGTATGTGTGGAACAGTTTTCTGCTCGAGACCTTCCAAGGGAGCGTCCATCCAGATTGGGTCCTGCACATCACACATGGATTTTGTGCACAATCCAGTATCCTGTCCTAACCCCGTGCCTCTCCCCTCCAATCAATCGATAGAGTCTCCTGTGGAACTTCAACGGCATGTCGAGCACTGTGCGGCGCTTGTGTCCGAGCATTTTGTAAGCGTAACCGGCCAAGTGGCTTGGTGGTACAATGAGCAGGTCGCAATCGGAAGGCTGCAAGTTAATATCCTGGTTGGGAGTTGACTCAGCTCATCTGACCTCCAAAATCAGTACCACTTGGTTGTCCTATGGATAGGCACGCTCCCGCCACAGGAATGTGGAATTTCCATTACTTGCTCAGGGCTCTAAACTGGAGATGAACACCACATGAATGTTGATATGAGCACGGAGTCACTTTTGTGACGAGACGGTGTGGGGGAGTGGAATTAGCACGGTCGGCTACGTACGGTGCAAAGGAAGTTCACCGTTTGTGTGGCAGGTGTAAGTCGTGCAGAGACTTTGTGTGTTTCCCTTGATCTCCGACCTTCAGAGCTCGTCGTGTACGGACGGCCAGTCTACATAACCCTCATCGCGCGCCGCTCTGCTCGCTTTGCCGGGACAAGATTTCTCAAGAGGGGAGCAAACTCCGAGGTGCCGGAAATTTCCACTACGTCGCGTCTAATCGTTCGCCGACTCGTTTAAGCCGCTCCGCGGAAGCCGTGCGCCGCGGTGACACCTGTGATGGCGACAATTTTGTCACCGCACCAGGGGGATGTGGCGAACGAGGTGGAGACGGAGCAGATCGTGCAGGACGCCTCGGTGATGACCTTCGCCCACGGCCGCTTCTCCTCCTACGTGCAGCTGCGTGGCTCCGTGCCGCTGCACTGGTCCCAGGATATCTCCTCCATGATCCCCAAGCCACCCATCACGCGTGCGTCCTGCCCGTGCACTTGCTCTTCGCTGCCCGCATCTTGTCCCCGGCGATGACTTGCCGCAGTTTTCAAGAGAAACGCATCAAACCGCGAGATGTGTTTTGTGGGCATTTGGTCGTCAGCTCGCCCGATGAGCTAAAGCGACGATGATTGGCGAGTTTTAAAACCGGTTGCGTCCATGGGACGATCTGTTTGGCTGTGTCCGGTCATGGAGGTTTCTTAATGACACAGATGCGGTCATGAGATCATTTGGAGGTCTAACCCAAAATCAATTACCCATCATGATAATGACTTGAAAAAACCTACGTTATTAATCTTCTTGGTTCTTTCGGTAAAGTCCGGAGAAGGGAAATAATAAAAATAAAACAATAAAATAATATATGATTTTGTTATGCTTTATTTTTTATTAATAAAATATTATTTTACAGTGATACCTCGGTTCACGAACTTATTTCGTGAAATGACTCTGGTCGTGAACGAATTGGTCGTGAACGGAGGCACATTTTCCCATAGGGTTCAATGTAAATCCGGTTAATCCGTTCTGACCTTTTTTTTTGGTTTTTGAAGCACAAAAATATGAAACAAATGACAATACACATTGCTGTAGTACTGCATAACCCTCCGGAAATGAGAGACCACATTATCATTCATGAGATTTAACACTCTGTTCGTGACAGCTATGTTGGGGTGGTGCTTTTCAAAAAAGTCATGGCACTCATTCCATTTCTGCATAATGGATTTTTCAAGGAGAGATCGTTTCGGGGGGCTGTGGTCAACGCTGACGAAAATACGTGGAAAAAAATCCATCGCTCGGGGTTTTTTTATTTTTAGGTGAAGAGGGATGACTGTCACAGCTGGCGCATGTGTGCCTCTCCGCTCATTCCGGGGTGCGCGCGCGTGCATGCGCGTGCGCGCGTGCGTGCGTCCGCGCGCGCGTGTAGCCTGCGCGTGAAGGGCAGAAGAGGCGGGCGCACCACGTGTCGCGAGCCCACGAGGAGGAGGAGGAGGAGGCGGGTACTCCCTCGGCTGATTTTGCATTGCTCACTCCCGTTACAATAAATCACGACCATGTGACAGCCTGAAATTAGCATAAAAATGGGCGCGGTTCCTGTTCGTGAACCGAAGCGGAGTTCGTGAACCGAAGCATATTTTTATGAAATTTTCTGGTCGTGAACCGAGTTGTTCGTGAACCGAACCGTTCGTGAACCGAGGTATCACTGTATTAGACTTTATTTTTATTATTTTATTATTTCCCTTATACGTGACTTTACCGAAAGAACCAAGAGGATGAATCCCTGCAGTCACGAAAGCTTTATATCAAAATCTACGTTATTAAGTTATGTCAACTGTGATTGCTGCTGTTGCTGTTTTTTTAAAGCAAATATCCAATGCTAGCTGCTGTCTTGCCCTTGTTTCCCAGTGGATCAGGCAGACCCGTACATGCTGGTGGCCGGGCTGCATTTTGATCAGATGCTGCAGCGATTTGGTTCCCCCATCGTCATCCTCAACCTGGTCAAGGTGATCCTGGAGGCATTTCGTGCGCAGAGCACCGTACACCTCGTACATGCCGTGGCAGTGCCATGTACAAGGCACACCTGTGCCAGGAGATGTACTAAACTAAAAAAACATATTTATTTTAGCAGGTGAGGCCCACTGAGTTGTATAGCTTTTTTCAGAAACGACCTGGCCACAAATGAAGTCGCTGAGCATGTGGAAATTTACAGTAGCCAACACTCTAAACGCATGTTTCTAAATGCGGAGGGAAAGCCCGGAAGACCACGGGGAGAACATTCAAGCTCCAAATAGACAGGCGTCAGGGTCGGGATCGAACTCATGACCTCCTGTAGACCAGGCGAGCTAGTTAACATCTGGCCACCGTGTGCGTGTGCATGGAACCCAGCAAACCCCAGTCTGCTTTACACTCACGACCAGTAACAAAAGTGGCGGATATTTGAATCGATCCTAGGCCTCTTCTATGTCAACTCAGCCTTAAATTAATACCTGGTTTGGTGTGCCATCAACTCTGGGGAGGCGAAGCTTGTTGGACGTAGTTCTGGCCACCCACCCCCTCGCGTGCCGTGCCTGCCTTCGTATGTGCTCGCTTACAGCACTTGTCCCAAAATTCTGTTAAGGCTATACAGGGGGTCTTTGTATATTTATAGAGGTGCGTGTGTGTGTGGTGTAGCATCATGTGTAAGTGCACATGTATGCATCTGTGTGTGTGTGGGGAGCGGTGGCGTAGTGGTTAGCGCTCAGCGCTACGAACCCGGGGACCCGAGTTCGATTCCCGCTCAAGTCCAACACCAGTGACGATTATCTGAATCGGTTCTGGGCCTCCCCTAGGTTCTACTCGGCCTCAAATGAGTAAACATCGCCACTAGGGAGAGAAAGGCGGCCGGGCGTGGTGCTGGCCACCCACCCCCTCGTGTGCCGTTCCGGCTTTCATAGGCGCTTGCAAACAGCACTTCCCCCGACAGTCTGTTAAGGCTATACGGGGGATCTTTGTCTTTGCATGCTGGTGTGCGTGCGTCCTTTGCTTGTGCGAGAAGCGTCACGAGAAGCGTCGCCATGAGAGCCTGCTGAGCGAGGAGCTGCTGGCGGCCGTCGGCTACCTGAACCTCTTCCTCCCCCCTGAGCACCACATCCACTATATCGCGTGGGACATGGCCAAGTACAGCAAGAGGTGGAGGCCACGCGCACGGCTCGCACCCGACAGCTTTTACGAGCTTCTTGGTTCTTTCGGTAAAGTCACGTAGAATGGAAATAATAAAATAATAATATAATTCTCACGACGTTTCGGCCACAGCGCAAGCAGTCGTCCTCAGGTGAAGACCAGGTCTGTCGGGGAGACAGCGTCTGTCTTATTTTATTATTTTATTCTTTCCATTCTACGTGACTTTACCGAAAGAACCAAGAAGATGAATCCCCGCAGTCACGAAAGCTTTAAATCAGCTTTTACGATGTGTACGGGGCGCACACACCGACTCGTGCGCCCGGTTGTGGTCGTGTTCGTTGCGGCGATCGTTGTGGATGTGCTGCTTAGGTTTGTTTTTTGTCGATGTTTTTGTTGTGTGCTGCAGGAAGCATGTGAACGTGCTGGACAAGCTGAGTGACATTGCGGAGGGAGTTCTCAGGAAGACGGGTTTCTTCATGAACAAGCGGAGCTACTATTGCAACGCTCTGCACCTCGAGGAGAGGTGAGGGACAACCAGGGATACACCCGGCACCTGGTGGAGGAGGTGAGTCTCGTGGGGTTAGTGTTTAACTGCGTCTCTGAATCTCTGTGTGTGTGTGTCGGTGAGCAGATTGGATGAGATCGGGGGACTAAGGATGGCTGGTCGACAGTTACAGGTGCTCGCTCATAACCCTGTTGTCAGCTCTGTACACCACATTGAGAGAGCAGTGGAGCAATTGGAAATGTACAACACGTGAGCACGTGGTGCTGGATTTATTGTTGCATCGCAAGATCACGGGAGGTGGTGGCGGTGGCATGGGGAGGGCTTCATCCGGCTGTGGATTAATCATGACTGTTGATGATAAGATAAGGACATGCTGTGGATAGTGTTGGCAATGACAGTAAACTGAAAGCTATATATTGGAGTATTTTATGCTAGTTTTGTGTGTGTGCGTTTTTTGTGTGTGTGCGTTTTTTATGCAAGTTTTCAAACGTTTTCTATCAAGGCATGCGCAAAGTAATATAGTGTTATCGTGTGTGAACAGACAGGAGTACTACGGACTAACTGCGTCGACTGTCTGGACCGCACCAACACTGCACAGTTCATGGTTGGAAAGTGTGCGCTCGCATATCAGCTGTACGCTCTGGGAGTGCTCGGCAGTCCACAGCTGGAGCTTGACACCGACGCTGCCAGGTATGGAGTGCACGCACGGGCTACCATGCACATGCGCACAGCTACGTATGGAACCCTGAACACACTGCACACAAATCTTGACTCAAAGCTTTCGTGACTGCAGGAATTCGTATTCTTTGGGTCTTTCGGTGAAGCTACGTGGATAGAAAAATAACAAAATTATCACGGCGTTTCGATCGCAACACAAGCAATCGTCAGCAGGTGAAAAAATATAGTGAGAGAGCTGCCTGATGACGATTGCTTGTGTTGCAAATCGAAACGTCATGATAATTTTATTATTGTTCTATCTACGTGGCTTTACCGAAAGACCCAAAGAACACTGCGCACACTTTGAGTGCATACACCTACACGCATGTGTACATAGCATCTGCGGCTATGGGTTGGCATTTTCAAGATCAAGATGTCAACACACCTCTGCAACGCTCTCCGCCGCTGCAGATCCTGCAGCTGCTGCACAGTTGGCAACGAGACCTTCAGGATCTGCGCTAATAGTATCCCAGCGCCTGCTCTTAGGTCTTTCCCTTGGTCAACGGACTCGTGGAGACCATATTCTTGGGTTTTTTCGGTAAAGTCACGTAGGTAAAAAATTTAATTAAAATAAAATAAAAATCACGACGTTTCGGAGGCAACACAAGCCTCCGTCTTCAGGTGGAACCGTCACAGCACGCTCGCTGTATCAAGTAAATGGAGACCACTCCACAACCACTGCTGCCTCATCATATCTTCCAAGCTATGCTAGTGTAATTATTTATTTTAACTTGGAAAACTTGCCTTGGAAAACATCATAGGCAGGTGGGCCCCTGCCTATGATGTTTATTTTGTTTCCTTATGTTGTTGAACTTCATCAGCAGCATTGCATGTGGGAATGAACAGGAGTGCCCAAAGAAATCCCACACGCTGAGAAAAGGGCGGATACTCAAAGCTGCCGCAGCCTGCCATAAATCTGCTCACCATAGCACCAATGGCTCCAGTCTCGCGTGATCCAACTCGCTGGATTAAGGGCACATGCCTTAAGACGTCCTAATTCTTAGTCTTGCGCTCAGGTTAGCAATGACATCTAGCACAGCAAAGATGTCTCAATTGTGACCTCAAGTTGGATGCTGTTCTAAAGAGCAAGGCAGTATGCGAGCGAAGTGTTCGCACACAAACAGCACCAACCACGTCACCACATCGCAGAGATCATATCCACTCTGGTCATACACCCTGCATTGAGATTTGGGCATACAATTGAGGTTTTGTGCTTATAATAATCATACATTTCTTCACCTGAGGACGGCTGCTTGCGTTGTGGCCGAAACGTCGTGAGAATTATTTTATTATGTTTTATTTTTATTATTTTATTATTTCCCTTTTACGTGACTTTACCGACAGAACCAAGAAGATGAATCTCTGCAGTCACGAAAGCTTTAAATCGAAATTTAATCGTAAATAATTACATTTATATAGCGCTTTTAATCAAGGAGCTCAAAGCTTTGCACAGGACACAGCAGTAGCAGACACTCAGCATAAAAATTATATTATAAATACATTACAAAAATAATTTACTAAATTAACTAAAAATGTCATAAGCGGAAGCATATAAATGTGACCAGCATGTGCACACAACTGTCGCCTGTGCATTGAGACGTTCCTTGTGGCTATTGGATGTTGTCGTGTTACAGGATACTGGAGGAGTTGTACGAAGACCATGGTGACACGCTGGCCCTGCAGTACGGAGGCTCCCAGCTGGTGCACCGTGTCAAGACTTACCGCAAGCTGACGCCGTGGACCTCACACTCGCGGGACATCATGCAGACGCTCTCCCGCTACTACAGCAACGCCTTTTCAGGCAATGCCAATCGCAATGCACACGGCTAGACGCTTTTCAGGCAATGCCAATCGCAATGCACATGGCTAGACGCTTCGCCGTGCGTGTGGGGCCTGCTTTGCATTCATGTGCATGTGCCCTGCAGGAGTATATGATGCATACCTGTCAACCCCTTATCAGTTGCCCTACCTTATTACAGACCAATTCAGACCTTATTGGTCACCCCGTGCTCTTGTAAATCTCAACGTTCATCCTACAAAAATATTTTTTGTGCCCGTATTGAAACGGCTGCATGCCGTGTGGACCTGAAAACTCAATTTCCCTGTACAAGAATACAGGTAAACCGTATGGGATGACAGGTATGTGATGCTAATCAATGAAAAATGTTCTCGCAAACTGGACTTTAGACCATGTATGTGATATTTTTTGGCTCCTCGTTAGACTGATACACAACTGTGTGGTTGTGCGTGTACGAAATGACCGACGATGCATTGCGCGCGATCCACCCACGTGACTGCTGCAGCCACGAGTAGCATCGCGACGCGCTGCAATCCACGACTGCAAATCGTTTCGTACTCTTCGCGTGCGTGGACTCGCATACGGGTTGTGTTCGTGACCCGACCCCCCCACCCCTCTCCCCCGCTGCGCAGACGCTGAGAAGCAGGATGCAATGAACCTGTTCCTGGGGATGTTTGTGCCTCGGGATGGGAGGCTGCATCTGTGGGAGCTCACGACGGATTACTACCTCCACCACACGGATGCCACCCGCCTCCCTTCCGCGCTGCGCAGGTGTGTGCCCTTCCGTCCGCTGAATCCGCATGTTGAATCGTTGAAGCGGATAGGTGAACTCTGCAAATGGGGAGGATTCTATTCTAGATTTGAAGCTTTCGTGACTGCAAGAATTCATACTCTCAGTTCTTTCGGTAAAGTCACGTAGGTAAAAAAAATTTGAAATTCAAATTAATAAAAATAAAATAATAAAATCACTGATTTTATTCTTTTATTTTAATGAAGTCACGTAATTAAGTCACATAGGTAAAAATCAAATAATAAAATCACTGATTTTATTATTTTATTTTAATTTTAATTTCATTTTTTTACCTACGTGACTTTACTGAAAGAACTGAGAGTATGGGGAGGATTCTAGTCGATTTTGTCCACGATTCTCACGGCCTGGGTCTTGTGCAGACTGTCGAATTAGATTTCCTGTTGTGCGCCCCAATCCCACGGCATTTTCTCCTGTATGCGTCCATCGTGTGTGTGTGTTTCCTCCGTCTCGGCTGATTTTCAGTCGCAGGATCTATCCATCTTCTTGGTTCTTTCGGTAAAGTCACGTAGAAGGGAAGTAATAAAATAATGAAAATAAAACATAATAAAATAATTCTCACGACGTTTCGGCCACAACGCAAGCAGCCGTCCTCAGGTGGAGAACAGGTCTGTCGGGGAGACATTCAGACGCTGTCTCCCCGAAGGACCTGGTCTTCACCTGAGGACGACTGCTTGCGTTGTGGCCGAAACGTCGTGAGAATTATTGTATTATGTTTCATCTTTATTATTTTATTACTTCCCTTCTACGTGACTTTACCGAAAGAACCAAGAAGATGAATCCCTGCAGTCACGAAAGCTTTAAATCGAAAGGATCTGTCCATTCATAGGGATGTATTCTCGTCACAAATTTCCAGCTGATGTTCACTTGCTTTTATTTGTAGTGATTTGCGGTGTTTCCTGTCTCTCCTGTTAGTCCCACAAGATGCAATTTCACATTTCGTCTCAAGACTGCGGCTATGCAGTCTTGCGTGCCCTATTGGAGGCGGCTGCTCATGACATCGGCGTATGCTTCGATTTAAAACTTTCGTGACTGCAGGGATTCATCTTCTTGGTTCTTTCGGTAAAGTCACGTAGAAGGGAAGTAATAAAATAATAATAATAATACAAATTCAGACGCTGTCTTCTCGACAGACCTGTTTCTTCACCTGAGGACGGCTGCTTGCATTGTGGCCGAAACGTCGTGAGAATTATTTTATTATGTTTTATTTTTATTATTTTATTACTTCCCTTCTACGTGACTTTACCGAAAGAACCAAGAATATCGGCGTATGCGTTGGCACCGGTTGGCAGGGACACGTCCTTGTGACAGAGAGCTCTTTGGAGTCTAGGCACACTGAACACGTGCCACAAGCCAATGAATTGGATGTCATTCCCTTAAGGGATTAAATGGACCCCCGTTCCCTACAGGTTTGGTGGCACACCCCTGTAATTCTACACTGTGGAGGTGAGGGTTGGTGGAAAGGGAAACATGTTGCGCGACTTCCTTTGTGGGCATCAAGGTACAATATCCTGGCTCGCGAAGCCGAATGGAGTATAGCAAAGTGTTGACCGATGTCATCTGTCCAGTGTGGAACGATGCAATGCCCCGATCCACAAATATACGAAGGAGACGTCACAGCGATGATCTGCTATTCTAGATTTGAAGCTTTCGTGACTGCAAGGATTCATTATTATTTATTTCTATAATTATTTATATTATTTATTATTTATTTTATTTTTTACCTACGTGACTTTACCGAAAAAACCTAAGAAGATGATACGCTACTCTGCTGCACCAGCTGACATGGTTGTCTGGCTTGAGCCACCTTAATGTGAATTTGTAGTTGTTGATCTGCATCTACATCGGCCATACGAAAAGAGGATATGTCCCTTCTGTATGGAATGGAGTGTTGCCCTCTTGCATGTGTGGGTTTTCTCCGAGTCCTCCGGTTTCCTTCCGCATGTATGAAGACTCACTAATTGGTTGAAAACATCTTATTATGTAGAGAACTGCAGAGCAAGTGTTGGTGTTGCCTGGAAACCTTTCAGCTTGGTCTGTGGTTCCTCTGCGCCCGTGAGACCCAATCTGTATGAATGACGCTGCATCAAGTTAATCATGACAATCATTAGATTATGTATGTGACAGATGCGAAGGTGTGTTAGCACTAGAAAAGAGTGAATTTTATGTTAGATCCCACAGCCGAAATGGTAGAAGATGTTAACGCAGTGTGATAGTCTTAATACAGGGTTTTACATCACTTCTGTTGTGCGTTACACAGACCCTGCACGTATTAGTAATAATATGAGTAATATTTTCCCAGAACATGTCACTGAGTCTCAAGACAATTGTTCAGGAGGTTTCTGTGTTTGGTTGTTTGGCCACTTCCTTTAAGGAATGTTTGCCTTGTGGGAGGAAACCATATACAGTAGACTTTCGTGTAAGAATAATTTTTACCCTTTCTGGCAACAAAACAGGTGTTAAGATTTTGATTTAAAGCTTTCGTGACTGCAGGGATTCATATTCTTGGTTCTTTCGGTAAAGTCACGTAGAAGGGAAATAATAAAATAATTAAAATGAAACTAAAATTCTCACGACGTTTCGATTGCAACACACAAAGCGCAATCATCGTCAGGTGTGAAAACCACAGCAAGAACATTTTTTTTGCAAGAACATTTTCTTGCTGAATATGAATCCCTGCAGTCACGAAAGCTTAAAATTGAAACCTCTAAAAACAGTTAATTCGTCGTTATTCTCGGACATGTGTGTATTGCAAGTCACGTGCTTAAACCGAGAGAAAATATGCGGCTCCGGTTAATCCGAAATGCACGTGATCGCCTCTACAGTGCAGTAGTTGCCATACCTTTACAACAGTGGAGGCGGTTTGATTGATGTTGATTGGCGTGGCTCTGCTATCCACTTCGTGGAGCCGAGTTGTCTGCGTGGGCAAATATGTTTTTTGGCATCGAGATCCGTGGAACATTTATATTTTTGGATTATCCGGAGATTTTGAATTATCCGCGGCCGTCCTCCCCGTCATTAGCACGGATAATCGAGAGTTATCCTGGATACTCAAAAGCTCAGCACAGATAATTCCATCTCCTGGCCACCGTGTGTGTAGCTTAAGCCTGCAACAGCTGGTACTCCCAGAAACTAGGATTTTCAATCCGCTCAGCTCCCGAGATCCGGCGGGAACGGGCGCGTTCAGCGAAATGTGCGTGTTTCTGTGGCAGCTACACCCGCTGGTGGTCTCCGGTGCTACTCTCATGTCTTCCACTGCCCTACGTTCCACGTGAGTCTCCCCCGCTCGTCGCCGGCATTTCGGGAAGCTGAGAGTTGGTTTCGTGGGGTAAGATCAACATCATTGGATCCTGATTTGCCAGTAAAAATATGATAATTGTTTTTTTACCCTTCTATCTGGCGTCATCTGGTTGCAACCCATGTGAGACTAGGCTCTAAGGAAAGCTGTCTCGGGTGTGGACCAATCAACTTCAAGGACAGTGCACATTATCAGAGTTGTGTTTTTGTTTGCATTGTGACTGCAGGTATTGTGGTCCATGTAAACATGACTCCTTGTAAAAAAGGTGTCAGTTTTGCTGCCAGATAGAAGGGTAAAAAACCAATTATAAGATCAACATGTTTTTGTGGCCAAAGTCGTCAAAGTCCGCCATCCCTACTACACACGAAATTGCCAACGCTCTCTCTCCTCTCTGCCAGATCCCTCAGCTGCTGCGCAGTATGCTGACACACAGCCATCTCAAAGATCTGCCCTCGCAGTAATCCCGCCTTCCATAGCCTTAGGTCTTCCCTTTGTCGCCACACCTGTGGATACCACTCCAATGTCTGTGTTGGCAATTTTCCATCCCTCATCTTTCATGCGTCCCACCCAGTGCGGCCTATATTGCATAATTACATTTACAACAATTCTGGATTTATATCTTGCCACAACATTGCTAGCATCCATCTCGGCCACCCGAGGTCAATTGTAAGAAACGTTTTTTTTAGGTTCCTATGAGACCAGCTCTCTGATCCATACCGTACTATTCCTGTTTAAAATATTATTGTATTTATACTCAAACGCGTTATTCTGTTTTTTTATTCGAAAGCCCATCAAAAATATGCCCTTACAAAGCAATGTCTCTTGACCTCCTGCGTTAACGCATCTCTCCTCCTCCCGTAACTTACAGCTCTTCTGCAGGATGCCCACTTCTAGCTACCAGTAGCAATTTCGTCTTTGGAGACCCCAGTCTCCAGCCGCAGTGCCTAACACCGCCGGCATTGGACAATTGGGGTGAATCTGTGCAGATCACTTGAGGATTTGCGTAAAGTGCCATTTTCATTCCGTTTTAATAAAAGGCACAGTTACAAGAATCGGTGCGTGGATTAACTGGGTAATTAAAAGACACATAAAGCAGTGCCGAAGAAGAAATATTTTAGCCATGGGACCTTTTTGCCAGTATAAAAAATTCCGAAAAATACGAATAGGTTTGGGGCCGTCCATAAATGACGTCACGCACCTAGTGGGGTGGGGGGGGGGGGGTCAGACATTTGTGACGATGTGTGACGAGGGGGGGGGGTTTGAGAAATGTGACGTCACATCAAAATGCGCAACTTTAAATAAATATAGACAACACGTTCTACTTAATTAAATAGACTTTTTAATAAATGTTTTTTCCTACAGCATCAGAGTGCAGCGCCACATTAAATACGCACTACAATGACAATAGTTTAAAGCGATTTGAAGCATGTTTTATTTTCAAAATGGAAATATGGTTTTGGGGGGAGGGGGTGGGCAGAGCTTTATGACGTCATATTTGAGGGGGGGAGGTCTGACTTTTTGTGACGCCGTGTGACGAGGGGGGCCCGTTTTACGCTTTCTGGCAATAAAACAGGAGATGTTAAGATGCTCAAACACCACCTAGACACCTTTTGCAAGGCAACTGTGAACATCTGTAAACAAACATGTCCTGATAATATCTGCATTGTCTTTGTACTGTTGGCCTTTTGGTGATCTCTGGTCTAACGCTGGTGAGACAAGGCCATGAACAAGACTGTCTCTGGTGTAGGACAATCAGTTTCAAAGACAGTGCATATATTATATCAGAGCGTGTTCGTTTGCATGTTTTGTGTGGTTAATGTAGATTTCATGCCTTGCAAAAGGTTTCTATTTGGTGTTTAAACATCTTAACATCTCCTGTTTTATTGCCAGAAAGCGTAAAAGCTATTCGTATTTTTCGTAATTTTTGATACTGGCAAAAAGGTCCCATGGCTAAAATGTTTCTTCTTAGGCACTGCTTAACGTGGCTTTTCATTACCCAGTTAATGCACGCACCGATTCCTGACTCTGTGCCAGAAAGAAATACTTTCATCGGTGTACATTGATCAACTTTGATGAGAAACATGAACATTGATCGAAAATATTTATTGACGGCTGTAAAATGGTGCAAAGAACCATGGAGAGGTAAAATTTGTCAAAACTAAGAGCAGCTGCGGGGACGATAGGGGGGTGGGGGGGGGGGTTGAATTGAACTGACGTAAGATAATTGACGTTGAGCCCGATCTCCTGCAGGTGCAGGACAAGAGACGGGTAATCAGCCCGCGGGGTCCGATTGCCTGGGCGAAGGCGCCGAGGAGGAGGATGAGGAGACGGACGTTTACACCGAGTTCTTCCAGCCTCATCAGCTGACCTGCCTCGAAGAAACCTTCGCCTTCACGATGCCTTGCTCCACCCGGTGAGTGGCCTGCACCGCCACCTCGGCCAAGAATGATGTTTGGAGTTCTAAGATGATTTTGGTTTCACCAGGTGAGAACTCAAGAGACCCGGGATGAGTCTCATTTTCGAGCGTTACCTGTGGAAGTAGTCTGCCAGCGGGGGGGGGTGGGGGTGGGTGATGTTTGCTGCTATGTATAATTCCAGTTGAGATAATTTGTGGGTGATCATTGATTTTGCCATATTTGGATCCTGACGCCAGCATACAATGGCCTAGTCTTCCGAATGACGTCAACAGTAATACCCAGGGCAGCCGCTGGATTCGAACTGTGAACATCTGCAACAAGTAGCTAACGTGTTGCCACTCGGCCACGTCACTGCCTAAGGTAAGCAGGTTATCTTGGCCAATGCTGTTGATCCGAATTAAAGTTTGTTACTGTGTGAGTTGAGGTTGCAGTGTCGGTCTGAATGGATGTTGCTGTGTTGTTTCAGAGACTTCATGCCCAAGGGGGCGTCCATAAATCCAAGCCCATTCATCGTGCGGAAACCTGAAGAGACCAGCAAGAGCTCTCCTTCGCTGAGGTGTCCTGGTTTTTACGCTTAAAGGATGCGTTCACTGTGTACACACGTGACTTTTATGTATGTTGTGCGGTTATCAAATCAATCTCGATCAAAATGTTATCGTGGCCAAGCCATCGATTGCCAACACACCTTGGCAATGCTGTCAACCCTTCGCCGGATCCAGCAGCTGTTTGCACAGTAGACAATCGACCCTCAAGATGTGCCCTAAACATTATCCCACCATCTGTGCTGAGGCCTTACTCTTTGGTCTTTGAAATCGGCCCTCCCCATCCCGCACGTACCACACAGTGCAGCCCTTGTTCCTCATGACATCTACAAATCTTGGTCTGCCATGCGCTCATCCAGACTACTGTGTTGCATATCCTATCTTGCCATGATATGCAGTCCCTTGCATCCATCCCAGACACCTGTGCTCAAATGCCAAAGACTTTTTTTTTAGCTCCTTTCGGTCCAGGGGGCCCTGGTATGGAACAGCTTACGCAATTCTACGCAGTTCTATAATATTCTTGGTTCTTTCGGTAAAGTCACGTAGAAGAAAAATAATAAAATAATAAAAATAAAACATAATAAAATAATTCTCATGAGAGAACTCGTGAGAATTATTTTATTATGTTTTATTTTTATAATTTTCCTTTTACGTGACTTTACCGAAAGAACCAAGAAGATGAATCCCTGCAGTCACGAAAGCTTTAAATCGCAGTTCTATAAATTGCGTCGCGAGAATTTGTCCCAATTCCGATTCACTACGGGATTGACACGTGGGGATTGCTTAAATTTCCATGAAAACATAGGGGCGGTTACTTGCGTCCACACACACTATTGCGTCCACACGCACACGCACGTGCGTGCTCACAAAGACAAAGATCCCCCGTATAACCTCTACAGACTGTTGAGGTGAGTGCTGTTTGCGAGCACCTATGAAGGCTGGCATGGCGCACGAGGCAGTGGGTGATCACCACAACGCCCGACCGCCTTTGCCTAGTTTCGATGTTTTACACATCACATCGGATAGTTATTTGAGGCTGAGTGGACTGAGGGGAGACCCAGCACTGGTTCACATATTCCGTCACCGATGTTGGCCAGGAGTGGGAGTCGAACTCGGGTCGCCAAGTTCTTCGCTAATATAGCCTCCTACACGACCACTCTCCTAAATACACAAACACAATCACAAATACACACCCAGACACATGCACACATCCACACTCTTACACACTCAACGTACAACACACACAGGTGCACAATCACATACAAATACTCTCCCCGCACAGACACACACTGTCACAAACCGACAAAGGAAAAGATCCCCATATCGCCTTTAAACGGGCTGTTCATTAACACCTATTACGGTCGGGCATTGCACACAATAGATGCATTAAAAACCCACAAAAACACTTCTCTGCCACACTAGCACATGAACACATTCCTACGCACTCAATTGCACACACACATGCTCATACACTCGCACATATAAGCGCATGCAAAATCACATAATTAAAAAAAACATTAACATTTGTACAATGTACAACTTACCTCGGTAACAGACTGAAGCGGTGAAATCACGGTGGCCATATTGCACGGGGACTTGATGCGCCGATGTCGGCCATTTTACATCAGGGTCGCTTTTCCTTGCAGCTGATTGGGTGGCGTAGCGGGAGTGATGGCAACCCCTCGCCCCCCCGGCGACCGCTGGCGTGCATCCATCTTCGCACCTGATCGGAACGCGCACACAGACGCTCAACGTTTCGGGCGACGCAATTTCGCAGCCGACACAAAATCGCTGCCCGGTTGATCTTGTGCAGATTTTCTGTGCTCAGGCCCCTCAGCTCTGTGATCCATAGAGTAATACGGACCCATTTTCCTTACACTCGTTAACCGTGTTTCTCTGCTCTCTTCCAAAATGGTTTGCTTAGCCCATCAAAAACCTCCACCGCTAAAGCAACGTGCCTCTTTGACCTCTTCCTCACAACTTCCTGCATAATGAACATTGCTGCCTCAGTATACAAAGTCCCCCACCACCACCACCACTGTGGTTATGGATAAGAGAATTGTGCGTAGATGTTATGCTCGTCTTTTTAGTACAAAGCGTATTGTAAAAAAATATGCAATGGCTTACTTTAGTGATGTGTTGCCAATTCACCGACACCCTTCTAACTTGATCCCTGCTGGGGGGTGCTGGGGGGTGCTGACTGCCCGCCCCGCCCCTCCCTGCCCATGTGCTACGTAGCATTGCGAGCACCTGGCGATGTGCTTTGACAAACCACTCAGGCTAAAAGGGGGGGGGGGTGGTCCTCTGTTGGTCTGTGTCTGCAGTAAGGCACGTGAGGAAGGGCTGGGGGCGGTGCAGCGCAAGACGGTGGCGAGCGCTCCACCCCCGGCCCCCCTGGAGGACACTCCGTCCAGCAGCTCGGGGGACGACTCGGCATCGGACGCCGACGATGAAAACTCGGCGTCCGTGCGCGGCTCCCCGGCCCGTCCCAACCGGCATCCCGGAGAATGTGTGGATCCACGGCAGGTCAGAGTCGCCGTCCGCGTGGCCTCCTGTGTGGATCCAGGTCAGAGTCGCCGTTCCGTGTGGCCTCCTGTGTGGATCCACGGCAGGTCAGAGTCGCCATTCCGTGTGGCCTCCTGTGTGGATCCACGGCAGGTCAGAGTCGCCGTCCGCGTGGCCTCCTGTGTGGATCCACGGCAGGTCAGAGTCGCCGTCCGCGTGGCCTCCTGTGTGGATCCACAGCAGGTCAGAGTCGCCGTCCGCGCGGCCTCCTGTGTGGATCCACGGCAGGTCAGAGTCGCCGTCCGCGTGGCCTCCTGTGTGGATCCACGGCAGGTCAGAGTCGCCGTCCGCGTGGCCTCCTGTGTGGATCCACGGCAGGTCAGAGTCGCCGTCCGCGTGGCCTCCTGTGTGGATCCACGGCAGGTCAGAGTCGCCGTCCGCGTGGCCTCCTGTGTGGATCCACAGCAGGTCAGAGTCGCCGTCCGCGTGGCCTCCTGTGTGGATCCACGGCAGGTCAGAGTCGCCGTCCGCGTGGCCTCCTGTGTGGATCCACGGCAGGTCAGAGTCGCCGTCCGCGTGGCCTCCTGTGTGGATCCACGGCAGGTCAGAGTCGCCGTCCGCGTGGCCTCCTGTGTGGATCCACAGCAGGTCAGAGTCGCCGTCCGCGTGGCCTCCTGTGTGGATCCACGGCAGGTCGGAGTCGCCGTCCGCGTGGCCTCCTGTGTGGATCCACGGCAGGTCGGAGTCGCCGTCCGCGTGGCCTCCTGTGTGGATCCACGGCAGGTCGGAGTCGCCGTCCGCGTGGCCTCCTGTGTGGATCCACGGCAGGTCAGAGTCGCCGTCCGCGTGGCCTCCTGTGTGGATCCACGGCAGGTCGGAGTCGCCGTCCGCGTGGCCTCCTGTGTGGATCCACGGCAGGTCAGAGTCGCCGTCCGCGTGGCCTCCTGTGTGGATCCACGGCAGGTCAGAGTCGCCGTCCGCGTGGCCTCCTGTGTGGATCCACGGCAGGTCAGAGTCGCCGTCCGCGTGGCCTCCTGTGTGGATCCACAGCAGGTCAGAGTCGCCGTCCGCGTGGCCTCCTGTGTGGATCCACGGCAGGTCAGAGTCGCCGTCCGCGTGGCCTCCTGTGTGGATCCACGGCAGGTCAGAGTCGCCGTCCGCGTGGCCTCCTGTGTGGATCCACAGCAGGTCAGAGTCGCCGTCCGCGTGGCCTCCTGTGTGGATCCACGGCAGGTCAGAGTCGCCGTCCGCGTGGCCTCCTGTGTGGATCCACGGCAGGTCAGAGTCGCCGTCCGCGTGGCCTCCTGTGTGGATCCACAGCAGGTCAGAGTCGCCGTCCGTGTGGCCTCCTGTGTGGATCGTGTGGAGGGTGTCGGCGGGGAGGGTGCGACGGACGAGGAAGATTGAGGCATTTCGATTTAAAACTTTCGTGACTGCAGGGATTAATCTTCTTGGTTCTTTCGGTAAAGTCACGTAGAATGGAAATAATAAAATAATAAAAATAAAACATTATCAAATAATTCTCACGACGTTTCGGCCACAACGCAAGCAGCCGTCCTCAGGTGAAGAACAGGTCTGTCGGAAAGACAGAGTCTGAATGACTTCACCTGCTTGCGTTGTGGCCGAAACGTCGTGAGAATTATTTTATTATGTTTTATTTTTATTACTTTATTATTTCCATTCTACGTGACTTTACCGAAAGAACTAAAAAGAAGATTGAGGCACTCGCACGTCGGTGATTTGTGGCGTGCGTGGCCTGCGTAATGGATCGATTCCTGTCCTCTAGTGACTCGGGGAGAATGGTTCATGCTTTTGTGTTCGCCCGACTTGATCAGGCGACAGACAAAATTTGGCTGTCGCCTGATGAAGCTAGTTGCAATTACTGGCGAAACGTCGTATTTAGTTTGGAAATGTTGTGGCTTGGCTCTCCAACACACAGGTGTGCTGTACCTGTGACGAATTGGCATGTTCTGTTTACGTGACAACCCTCACTAGTTGGCTGTGTCGGGTGGTGGCGGGTTTTAACGACACATTTAGATATTTACACGATCTAACCCAAACAAACCTCTATTATGGATTTATTTCTATTTGTCCTGGAATTTAATAATATATCCCCCTGCTTCCCACATGTATCAATATCCATAATTGGAGTTGTGACCGCACATTACAATCGAAGCCCACAGGACCTTGGGCAACGGTTGGGCCCGTTCTAGCAGCCATCCTGCTCGTCTTTGGCTTCCTGCGCCTCTTGAATTATTATTAATTCTGAGAGTGGTTACAAATTCTACATTTTTATTACGGAAACATTGGGGAAAGATCAAAGGGTAGCAGGGCATGAGGACGAGATATGGCGTCCGTCGCAAATCAATCAAGCATCTGCAATAGCTTGGAGCTGTAGTTTTCAGATTCGCGTACAAATCCTGTGTTTGCAGCAGAGAGGTTCGTTAGCCTGGGTATTCAATTGAAAAAGTCATTGGCGAATGTGAATTGCAGCGATTGTCTTTGACTTTCCTAAGCAGGTGATATACCCTTCGGCGCAGAGTGTCTACGGAGTCGACATCACGAAGCAGCTCAGTCTGCAGGACCAAGAGCTGTATGCCAAGTGAGTTCACCACCTTATTGAATGACAACCAAGTTTCGCGACTTCACACGGAATTGACGTAAATCAGAGGTCGCAAACGGGTTTTGATTCCTTACCCGTACCCGTACCAGGCCGCACCAGGGTCGCAAACGGGTACCCGTACCCGATACCCGGCCGGGTACGGGTAGCCGGGTATCGGGTAGGGTACGGGTATTGGGTACCCGATTGCGACCTCTGGGATGAAGCCATGTTGCAGGCACGGGTGGGTTGATTCTAGGAACTTGAAGCATGAGAAGAGACAAGACGTTGGGAAATGAGTGACAAAGTTACTCACCAGTGACTCACGGTCTACCCGTACCCGTACCCGGCCGCACCAGGGTCACAATCGGCTACCCGATACCCGGCCGGGTACGGGTAGCCGGGTATCGGGTAGGGTACGGGTATCGGGTACCTGATTGCGACCTCTGACGTAAATGTCTAAAACGCGCAAGGCAACGGTACGCAAATTGTTAGCGCAGAGTCTGCTTGCTTTGCACGTTTTCATCACCGCTGTATGTTTCGTTGCAAGGTTTGTGAAGCTGGGCGTTGACCACAAGTCGACGGAGCCGAGCGTGCGTGTGGCCTCCATCCTGGATGTCTCTAAGCTGCTGTGAGTCCACCCACTCGGCACTCGTTTGCACCAGGCCCGCGTCACCCTCTGCGCTCGTACTTAATTCTTTGTATCGTAGAAGTTAACGCTGACGTAATTACCGCTTTGGGTTACAATAAAACATTCGGAGCGATGGTGACGGGACGTTATGCGTGTGTGTGGCACGCAGGACTCCGCTATCGGTCTTCCCTCCCGCGAGCGTGCGCCGCGTGTCTCCTCCGCGCGTCTCCGCGCCTGCGCTGGACGTGTACGAGGCGCACGTCCGTGCCGCGCGAGGCCACACGCTGGAGCCCCGCAGGCACGACCTGGTGCTGTACCGACAGCACGTGCGGAACCGCTACATGTGAAGCGTGCTCTACGTGCTGCCGCTACACGTGACACGCACTGCATGCAGCTGCTACGTGTGACGCACACTCTACATGCAGCTGCTACATGTGAAGTGCACTATACATGCAACTACTACACGTGACACGCACTCTACATACAACTACTACATGTGACACGCACGTGACATGCATTCTTCATGCAGCTGCTACATGTGACACGCGCATGACATGCATCCTTCACGCAGCTGCTACATGTGACGCACACTCTACATGCAGCCACTACATGTGACACGCACTCTGCATGCAACTGCTACATGTGATATGCACTCTTCACGCAGCCGCTTGATGTGACGTGCAGTCTACATGCAACCGCTACATGACACGCACTCCGCATGCAGGCGCTGCATGTGGTGTACATTGCACATGTCGCCACTGCATGTGACACACTTGACTTTGTTTTTTTGCACATCCTTTTGGCCGCACTGTCTCCTTGGAGTGTGTATGCATTTCCGCAGCATTGAATCAATACAGCACAGGTAAACTCTGGACCCGTTTCAGCATTCATTTTGTTTCTTAAGCAGGCAGGCTTAAACGAATACTGATAAAATTCCAGATCTTTCTAGGCAATGACCCTCTCTGTTGGATATGGGTCCTGAATGATTTAAAATGTCAATTGAACCGACAGCCAATCGGGGCGAGGCTGGAGCCAGGGCCAGTCATCTCACCGCCGTACAGAGGTCGCAACCGGGTACCCGATACTCGTACCCTACACGATACCCGGCTACCCGTACCTGGCCGGGTACAGGTAGCCGTTTGCGACCCTGGTGCGGCCGGGTACGGGTACGGGTAAGCCGCGAGTCACTGGTGAGTAGCCGTTTGTCACTCATTTCGGGTAGGGTACAGGTACGGGTAGGGAACGGCTACCCGTACCCAGCCGGGTACGGGTACGGGTACCCATTTGCGACCCTGGTGCGGCCGGGTACGGGTACGGGTAAGGAATCAAAACCCGTTTGCGACCTCTGCCGTCGTATGACATGCCACATGAGGATAACATCGTGTTTCATGAGTGTCGCGAACACGTTTCTTGTCACGCAAGGTACACGGCATTGCGAACCCACCCGCCCCCATTGTCGTGATTGGTTACAGCAGGTTTGATGTGTATTCTTAGGTTTTTTTCGGTAAAGTCACGTAGGTAAAAAAATTCAAATTAATGTGGCGGTGCTGGAAGGGAGTTGCTTCTATGGCTTTGCTGCCCAGTTTTTATAAAGCTTTGTGTTTTTTCCCCGTTCACTAGTTTTGGAGAATTATGCTTTTGGGTCGAGTTGTGAATGTCTTGTGCAAGATGTGTCTGGGAGTGTGGGGGGAGCGTCGGAGATTCCATTGCACCACAACTTTGCATCTCCCTTTGACCCCCCCCCCCTATGCAATTTATACCGCGCAAGTGAAGCACGCATCCAAGACACAAGAGGTTCAGCTCTTTAAACTCATGACGGAGAGACGAGTTCCAGCGCCGTACATATATCTGAGGGATGTTCCTAACCGGACGGTGTAAGGCGCAACTCCAATGCATTTTATCACTTCAGAAGCGTACAACGTAGAAACGAGTGCCATACGATGTATGAAAGGTCTCGACGAGACTAATCTAACAGTGTATTGCAATTGTTTGTCAGTCTTGAACTTTGTCCGTTGAAAACGTCCGGTGCCGGTAAGTAAAAAAAAAAAACACGAAGCTTTGTGGGTGGATTTGCACTGCAAATCTTTATTTCTTCACGGATTTTCAAACAACAAAGTACTGCGGCGAAGTCCCAAGCTGGCCTACGCATTTACACCATTGAAGGTTTGGTGAAAATCGGTGCAGAAATAGTGCAACGCACTGCGTTTCCTTAGAGTGCGCTTCAAATCCGCAAAAAAACAGCCCGCAATCACTTAAATACAAACTTGCCGCTCTGGACCCACAAGTTGCGTTTATTGGCATATAGAAGATATATTTATCGACACCATATTGCTTTTTTTAAGGCATCTCACTTGCAGAGCTAATGAGTCTTAATTCCATTGCTGGGAGTCCCAAAACCACACTGGAGAGACCCAATTTCAAAGCGGGAGGTGGGGGGGGGTCCCAATTCCAAAATCGAGCAGTCCAAATTCCACATCCGCGAGTCCGAATCGGGACTCCAGAAATTGAATTTGGACTCCTGTAACCAAGGGACGGACTCGGACTTGAAATCGGCACCAGGCATTTTGTAAAAACAGCGGGACCCAAATTGCTGTGCGATTGGGAGCCTCTGAAACACGTTGAGCGCGATGCTGAGGGGTGGGAACTTCACATCTGTCCCACCGAAAAACCCAAGCACCTGCCCCCGGGTCCCCGCTGTTATCGGAGACCCCTCAGCTCTCCGTGGCTCTCTGCAGTGACGGAACTGGGACAAAAAACAAGTATAACCCGTAAAAACAAAGTTTTTTTACTATAAATCCTTTATATGCGTGGTGGCTAGAGTCCTCTCGTCCTCTGGCTTGAGATGGCTGCCACCTATGGGTCAGATGATTGCATTGCACCATTAAGCAATTGGTAATTAAATATAATATTTTTGTCCTAAAAAGTATAAAATTTTGGAAATTATTTTTTGACGAACATTAATTGTCACGCACAACGAGTCTGTGTGGAAATGTCAGCTCGATTGGATCACGGGAAGTGGGTTAAAAAACGACCGAAAGATTTGCACGGTCGTAAGCAAGCAAGCGAACTTAATATAAAGGATTTAAAAATCGGTCCAAGTACTTGTAACAAGTAAACCCGTAAAAACAAAGTTTTTCACTATAAATCCTTTATATGCGTGGCATCGGGGCGGCTAGAGTCCTCTCGTCCTCTGGCTTGAGATTGCTGCCACCTATGGGTCAGATGATTGTCTGGCAGCATTAAACAATTGGTAATTAAATATTTAAAAAAAATTCCCTAAACAGTGTAAAATTTTGTATTTTTTTTTTCACCAAAAAGCATTGTCACGCCCAACGAGTCTGTGTGCAAAATGTCAGCTCGATTGGATCACGGGAAGTGGGTTTAAAATGACCTAAAGATTTGCACGGTCTTAAGCAAGCAAGCGAACTTAATATAAAGGATTCAACAAGTAATCCCGTAAAAACAAAGTTTTTCACTATAAATCCTTTATATGCGTGGCGGCTAGAGTCCTCTCGTCCTCTGGCTTGAGATGTCTGCCACCTATGGGTCAGATGATTGTCTGCCACCATTAAGCAATTGGTAATTAAATATTTAATTTGTTTTCCCTAAACAGTGTAAAATTTTGGATTTTTTTCACGAAAATTACTTGTCACACACAACGAGTCTGTGTGGAAAATGTCAGCTCGATTGGATCACGGGAAGTGGGTTAAAAAACGAGCGAAAGATTTGCACGGTCCTAAGCAAGCAAGCGAACTTAATGTAAAGGATTTAATAAGTATAACCCGTAAAAACAAAGTTTTTCACTCTAAATCCTTTATATGCATGGCGGCTAGAGTCTTCTCGTCCTCTGGCTTGAGATGGCTGCCACCTATGGGTCAGATGATTGTCTGCCAGTATTAAGCAATTGGTAATTAAATATTTAATTAGTTTTCCCTAAACAGTGTCAAATTTAGGAAAAAAAATTCACGAACATTAATTGTCTCGCACAACGCGTTTGTGTGCAAAATGTCAGCTCGATTGGATCACGGGAAGTGGGTTAAAATGACCTAAAGATTTGCACGGTCTTAAGCAAGCAAGCGAACTTAATATAAAGGATTCAACAAGTAATCCCGTAAAAACAAAGTTTTTCACTATAAATCCTTTATATGCGTGGCGGCTAGAGTCCTCTCGTCCTCTGGCTTGAGATGGCTGCCACCTATGGGTCAGATGATTGTCTGCCACCATTAAGCAATTGGTAATTAAATATTTAATTTGTTTTCCCTAAACAGTGTAAAATTTTGGATTTTTTTCACGAAAATTACTTGTCACACACAACGAGTCTGTGTGGAAAATGTCAGCTCGATTGGATCACGGGAAGTGGGTTAAAAAACGAGCGAAAGATTTGCACGGTCCTAAGCAAGCAAGCGAACTTAATATAAAGGATTTAATAAGTATAACCCGTAAAAACAAAGTTTTTCACTCTAAATCCTTTATATGCATGGCGGCTAGAGTCTTTTCGTCCTCTGGCTTGAGATGGCTGCCACCTATGGGTCAGATGATTGTCTGCCAGTATTAAGCAATTGGTAATTAAATATTTAATTAGTTTTCCCTAAACAGTGTCAAATTTAGGGAAAAAATTTTCACGAACATTAATTGTCTCGCACAACGCGTTTGTGTGCAAAATGTCAGCTCGATTGGATCACGGGAAGTGGGTTAAAAAACGACCGAAAGATTTGTACGGTCGTAAGCACGCAAGCAGGCAAGCAAGCAAGCGAACTTAATATAAAGGATTTAAAATATATTCGCCTGTGGAGGACACGGGGATCGATCCCGCAACCTTTGGCATGGGAAGCGAGGGCGCTACCAACTGCGCTACTCCACCACGGCCTGTGGAGGGGTTACGCTCTGGGCACTCTGACGTTCAGCCAAAGCCATGAATGCGTTCTATTTTAATATATGTAAAATAAAAATTTTTGCCTAAAAAGTGTAACATTTTGGGAATTTTTTTTCACGAACAATAATTGTCTGGCACAACGAGTCTGTGTGGAAAATGTCAGCTCGATTGGATCACGGGAAGTGGGTTAAAAAACGACCGAAAGATTTGCACGGTCCTAAGCAAGCAAGCAAGCACGCAAGCAAGCACGCAAGCACGCGAACTTAATATAAAGGATTTAAAAACACCGACCCAATTTGGGGCTATGGGCAATAATTTAATATTTTTTTAATGGGGTTGTGCGGGACACTGCGTAGTACTGGTAGCGAGACGGTGCGACGTGACGACGCGTGAGTGATTTTAGCCGAGCGATCTCATTGGGCCCCTTTGGGGCTGGGTCCACAACAACAAATGGGGCCGGTGAGGAAGAATCTTCTTTGGGGCTGCCCGATACGGTGGGGACCTGGTGGCAACCAGAGGGCGGAAATAAGCAATGAAGCCTGCACATTCGAGGCAATACAATATTTTAATAAAAAAAATAGATTTCTATTTTAATTTTAAATAAAACAATTATTTTAATTACACTTAATGAATTTACATTTCTAATTGAAACATTTTAATGAAAGTCTATGTTTTAAAATATTTATTTGAATTTTTATATTTTTTAAAAATATATTGATATTTAAAAATATATAGATATTTTTTGCTCCGATCACATTTTTCACTTCCCCTCCCCCCACCCGGCCATTTGCCCCTACGGACTGCTGCCCTATGGCCAGGCCGGGCCTGCCTGGAGCCACAATTAGTGATTAGGGTTTAGGGTTATGGCTATAGGGTTAGGGGAATAGGGTTATGGCAATAGGATTGAGGTTGCTATATGTGCACTGTAGGTTAGGGTCAGGACTATCGGGTTAGAACTATGGGATCAATCTTCTTGGTTCTTTCGGTAAAGTCACGTAGAAGGGAAGTAATAAAATAATAAAAATAAAACATAATAAAATGCTGTTGTGGACATGTGCACTAAAGGTTGTGGTCAGGGCTAAATGGTTAGGGCTATAGGGTCATTGATTTAAGGTTGTGGTGGATACGTGGCACTGTAGGTTCTACACACGCCACGTGATCGCCTCTTGTGGACAAATGCACGACTACAGCTGCTGCATTGCAAGGATCAAAATAAACGAGCGGAACGACATCCCTCCACATAAACAATGTGGGTGGGAGCTGGGGGGTAACTCGGTTGGGTGCTAGGGGGTGAGGTAGGTGGGGTGGAGGTTAGCTCGGGGGTTAGGTAGGTGGGGGTGGGTAGGTAGCTAGGGGGTTCGGTCGGGGTAGGTAGTGGGGGGAGGGTAGGTAGGTGGGGGGGTGAGTAGGTGGGGGGTGGGTAGGTGAGGGTAGGTAGCTAGGGGGTTAGGTCGGGGTAGGTAGTGGGGGGAGGGTAGGTAGGTGGGGGGGTGAGTAGGTGGGGGGTGGGTAGGTGAGGGTAGGTAGCTAAGGGATTAGGTAGGTGGGGGGTGGGTAGGTGAGGGTAGGTAGCTAAGGGATTTGGTAGTGGGGGTGGATAGGTAGCTCAAGGATCTTGACGTGCCCAATCTTGGAAGCCTGGATCTGCTTGAATGGGCTATCCCCGCCTTCGCTAGCCCACACTGACCAGCGTGGTGAAGTATGGCTTAACATGATGCAAGAGACGACGAGATGGGACCAGGTGATGGTGGAAGCTGTTGCGAGACAATGGAGGTAGGACAGTGTCGGATTAAGTTCGTGCGGGACCTGTCGCATTACGAATATAATGAGTCAAGAATGTCTGTGTGTCCCGCGCGTGACGTCACTCCACATGCCGCACCCCCCGTCATTAATATTCATGAGCGGGTGGATTTTTACCCTCGGTGCAGTACACGTGCACTACTGTGTATCTTGTAGAGTGTAGAGTGCAGTGCATGTGCAGTGCACTCTGTGTACATCCTGTATAGTGCAGTACACGTGCACTGTGTGTATATCCTGTAGAGTGTAGAGTGCAGTACACGTGCAGTGCACTCTGTGTACATCCTGTATAGTGCAGTACACGTGTACTGCGTGTAGAGTGTAGAGTGCAGTACACGTGCACTGCGTGTAGAGTGTAGAGTGCAGTACACGTGCAGTGCACTCTGTGTACACCCTGTATAGTGCAGTACACGTGCACTGCGTGTAGAGTGCAGTACACGTGCAGTGCACTCTGTGTACATCCTGTATAGTGCAGTACACGTGCACTGCGTGTAGAGTGTAGAGTGCAGTACACGTGCAGTGCACTCTGTGTACATCCTGTATAGTGCAGTACACGTGCACTGTGTGTATATCCTGTAGAGTGTAGAGTGCAGTACACGTGCAGTACACTCTGTGTACATCTTGTATAGTGCAGTACACGTGCACTGTGTGTATCCTGTAGAGTGCAGTACACGTGCACTGTGTGTATCCTGTAGAGTGCAGTACACGTGCACTGTGTACATCCTGTAGAGTGCAGTACACGTGCACTGTGTACATCCTGTAGAGTGCAGTACACGTGCACTGCGTGTAGAGTGTAGAGTGCAGTACACGTGCAGTGCACTCTGTGTACATCCTGTATAGTGCAGTACACGTGCACTGCGTGTAGAGTGCAGCACACGTGCAGTGCACTCTGTGTACATCCTGTATAGTGCAGTACACGTGCACTGCGTGTAGAGTGTAGAGTGCAGCACACGTGCAGTGCACTCTGTGTACATCTTGTATAGTGTAGTACACGTGCACTGCGTGTAGAGTGTAGAGTGCAGTACACGTGCACTGTGTGTATCCTGTAGAGTGCAGCACACGTGCAGTGCACTCTGTGTACATCCTGTATAGTGTAGTACACGTGCACTGCGTGTAGAGTGTAGAGTGCAGTACACGTGCAGTGCACTCTGTGTACACCCTGTATAGTGCAGTACACGTGCACTGTGTGTATCCTGTAGAGTGTAGAGTGCAGCACACGTGCAGTGCACTCTGTGTACATCCTGTATAGTGCAGTACACGTGCACTGCGTGTATCCTGTAGAGTGTAGAGTGCAGTACACGTGCACTACTGTGTATGTTGTAGAGTGTAGAGTGCAGTACACGTGCACTGTGTGTATCCTGTAGAGTGCAGTACACGTGCAGTGCACTGCACTTCTTGTGTGAATCTCTCAATCCCGAGGCTGGGAGTTTAAACCCCAGTCGGGGTGGGGGGCAACTCGGGCAATCTCCTCTCCTGGGTCAGCGGAACGATCGCGACACTCGGCTGGGAGACAACAGCGGCCGTCTTACGGGAAGGGCAAACATCGTCCTCCGCCGGAGGAATGTGGAATTTCCCACCGAGGAGTTTTCTGGACCGCGATGTGGGCAGATGCGCGCGCGCCATCCCAGGAGCGTGACCGCCGCGTCTCTGAACCTCATCCTGACATTTGTAAGCTCGCCAAAGAGGAGCTGCACTTGTTTTTCCTGCCCCAACACCACCCACCCCCTCGTGCTATTGCTCCGAGTAGACCCCCCCTCCCTCCGATTTGACGGCGCCGTCAAATCTCTCGCCAGAAATAGCGACAACGCCGCGCTATTTCCGTCCACGTAAGCGGGCCACACCAACAAGCCTCCCACCTCCCCCTGTGACATTTCCCTCTGCCTCCTCTGCCCCCCCCCCCTTGCCGCCTCCTCCTCTGCTCGGGAGAGGTGCGTGGCATGCCTGTTGGCGCATTGCGTTTTCGTGTTCCGACCACGTTACGAAATCGTAATGTGCGGGGAACTGGTCACCTTCCCACCCCACCCCACCCACACCGCTCACTGCGCATGAAACATAAAAATTAACCCGTAAAAACAAAGTTTTTCACTATAAATCCTTTATATGCGTGGCATCGGTTTTATTTTATTATTCATTTCTGTTTTTCTTGAGTAAGAGTTTCATTTTGATCACATTGGTATTTTAAATTTAATATGAAAAAAAAATCCTAAAAAGTGGAAAATTTTGGGAAAAATTTGGATCACGGGAAGTGGGTTAAAAAACGACCGAAAGATTTGCACGGTCGTAAGCGCGCAAGCAAGCAAGTGAACTTAATATAAAGGATTTAAAAACATCCTGAGCCGTTTCTCAGTCAGCCCTTTGGGTCTACGGCCCAGGGTCGGCAACGTTTTTCGGCTCCAGTGTCGCATGCGGCTCTTTAAACGACTGCATTGCGGCTCTTGAAATATTGAGGTGGGGGGGGGGGGAGTTACGGATTACGAAAAAAAAATGGATCTTCTTGTTACGTTGGTTGCTGACCCCTGACCATTGGAGTCCAGTTTACCATGGGAGTCCAGTTTACCATTGAATTCCAGTTTACCATGGGAGTACAGTTTACCATGGGAGTCCAGTTTTCCATGGTGTCCAGTTCACCATGGGAGTCCAGTTCACCATGGGAGTCCAGTTTTGCCATGGGATTCCAGTTTTGCCATGGGAGTCCAGTTTACCATGGGAGTCTAGTTTACCATGGAAATCCAGTTTTTCCATGGTGTCCAGTTTACCATGGGAGTCCAGTTTACCATGGGAGTCCAGTTTACTATGGGAGTGCAGTTTTGCCATGAGAGTCCAGTTTTGCCATGGGAGTGCAGTTTACCATGGGAGTCCAGTTTACCATGTGAGTCCAGTTTACAATGGGAGTCCAGTTTTGCCATGGAGTCCAGTTTACCATGGGCAGGAGTAGGAAGACTGCGGCTCTTTAAGGTCTGATTCGTGCCTCCGTCTCGTATTCAAACTTTGCATTGCGGCTTTTGACAGAGGTTTTTTTAATATACCAAATACAAAATAACTGGCTCTTCTTGTCATTTGCTCGCCGACCCCTGCCCTAAGGTCACAACTGTCCGGCATAACAGCAGCGGTAAGGTTCGACACAATAATCAGCGACCACATCTCGGCACGAATAAAAAAATCCCCGGCTCGCATCGCGACGGGTCCACTCGCGGGTTTTCATTTGGCCGAGAAATTCTCGCGCCTGAGGTCCCTTTCCGCAATTGCGTCACGATAGGAAGAACTTACCTGGCGCTCACCTCCGTTGGGGAGCCACAGCCAAAGGTGGGCGCTTCCACATTAGCATGGCAAGGGCGAGTTGACCCGTGACCACTTCGTTTCACCAGGACGCACGTACCTTGACTTCCACCTGTGCGTATGTTGAACTTATTTCGCACGGTACGCAGGCAACCGTGCTAATCGGAGCAACAGCACGAACGAAGTGTTAGGGTTGATTTATTGGAATGTTTTCACGAGGCACGTGGGAGGGAACACATCGAGACGGACGTCGTTAACGAAGGCCGCAGGTCATTTGAAAGCAATGCATCAGCATCATAAGTGGGTGAGTGTGTGCGCGTGAACACCAGTCAGGCACCGAATCCTCAATTCCCCCTACACGGTTCACCTGGTTCATTGGGGAAATAACTAAAACTAAACACATTTTTTATTCATATTATCAGGTATATAGCTCCTTTTCAGAAGCGGCCTGGCCACAAATGATAGCTCAACGAAGTGGCTCATCGTCATCACGTGGAAATGTATCGCAGCCAAATACTCTAAACGCGTGTTGTTGATTCTAAACGTGGATGGGAAATAAAGCACCCAGAGAAAAATCCACGCGCGACCACGGAGAGAGAGAGACACGCAAATCCAAATCTACAGCAGCAGCAGGCGTCAGGGTCGGCATCGAACCCACGACCTCCTGCACACCAGGCGAGGCAGTCAACATCTCCTAGCCACCGTGATGATGATGCGAGAGAGAGAGACACGCAAACTCCAAATATACAGCAGCAGGCGTCAGGGTCGGGATCGAACTCACGACCTCCTGCACACCAGGCGAGGGAGTTAACAATGAGAGAGAGAGAGACACGCAAACTCCAAATATACAGCAGGCGTCGTCGGGGTCGGCATCGAACCCACGACCTCCTGCACACCAGGCGAGGTAGTCAACATCTCCTAGCCACCGTGATGATGATGCGAGAGAGAGATACACGCAAACTCCAAATATACAGCAGCAGCAGGCGTCAGGGATGGCATCGAACCCACGACCTCCTGTGTACCAGGCGAGGTAGTCAACATCTCATCAGGGTCGGCATCGAACCCACGACCTCCTGTGTACCAGGCGAGGTAGTCAACATCTCCAAGCCACAGCGGCGCCACCGGCGGGTTTTCGCCTAATTTTTTTGCTGCGAAATTAAAAGTCCAGAATGTTTCTGTCGTCTTTCCGCCAATATTGTTGGGGGCTGCAACATCCGTCAACGACTCGGAGCCAAAGGCAGCGAGAGACGTGGGAGAAGTGCGCGGGATAGGAGTAGGAGGGTGGTTGGGGGAGGGATATTAACAACCAGAGACCACGCCGAGCTGCAGTGGCACATCGCGAACCGATTCATTGATTGTTACGAACCAACAGAAGCTAAAGTGATAACAAAATAAATGTGGTTATTTACAGTTTTCGTGGTGTTGATGAACCGGTGCTTTTTTGAAGAGAGTGAGAGATAGTGTGAGTGTGTGTGTATTTATTTATTCGCGCACACACGTAGAGGTTGTTGTACACGGCGTGGCACGTGCGACGACTTGACAGATGCAACCCCTCTTCTTGGCTCTTTCGGTAAAGTCACGTAGAAGGGAAATAATAAAATAATAAAAATAAAACATAATAAAATAATTTACACCATGGGAACCTCATTTGCCAGTAAAAATTTGATAATTGGTTTTTTACCCTTCTATCTGGCAACAAAACTGACACCTTTTTACAAGGAGTCATGTTTGCATAGACCGCAATACCTGCAGTCATAATATAAACAAAAGACATAACTCTGATAATGTGCACTGTCCTTGAGGTTGATTGGTCCACACCCGAGACAGCTTTCCTGAGAGCCTAGTCTCACATGGGTTGGACCAGATGACGCCAAAAGGGCACTGCAGGTATTGAGGTCTATGCAAACATGACTCCTTGTAAAAAGGTGTCAGTTTCGTTGCCAGATAGAAGGGTAAAAAAACCAATTATAATAAAATAATTATCACGACGTTTCGGCCACCAACGCAAGCAGCCGTCCTCAGGTGAAGAACAGGTCTGTCGAGAAGACAGCGTCTGAATGACACACCCCAGCTGCAACCCCCTCCGACGTCCAAAGCACTGCGTGATCGCCTCCGTCGATGCTCGCGCCGCCGATCTTCAACAGCGACTTCCACTCCACCCGGAGGAGTCGTTGCGCCAAACACTGAATCAGAAACGTGTGCACCCATTGACCACCTCGCCCGGCATGCACGAGGTCGTGGGAACGAAGCACAATCTTGACGAGGAGTTCGCTCCAAGCTTGGTGGGAATGACGAACGCACGCACAAAGAGCAGATCATTTTCTTTTTTTGTATCCTTTATATTAAGTTCACTTGCTTGCTTGCTTGCGCGCTTACAACCGTGCAAATATTTCGGTCGATTTTAACCCACTTCCCGTGATCCAACGGAGCTGACATTTAGCACACAGACTCGTTGTGCGTGACAATTTATTTTTGTGCAAAAAAAATTCCCAAATTTTCCACTTTTTAGGAATTTTTTTTTCATATTTAATTTAAAATACCAATGTTATAAAAATGAAACTCTTACTCAAGAAAAACAGAAATGAATAATAAAATAAAACCGATGCCACGCATATAAATGATTTATAGTGAAAAACTTTGTTTTTACGGGTTAATTTTTTTACTTTTTATTTTCACCAGGTAAGGCCCCACTTCGCTATCCTAGCTCTTTTTCAGAAGCGACCTGGCCACCGCAACTGATAGCAGCTCAACGAAGTGTCTTGTCACTGTCAACGTGGAAATGTACAGCAGCAAAAAACTCGAAGCGCGCGTTGATTTTAAATGTGGAGGGAAAAACCGGAGGACCCAGAGACAAACAAAAATCTGTGCGACCAACGGTGGGAGAGAAAGAGAGAACCTGCCAACTCAAAGTACACAACGGGCATCAGGGTCGGGATCGAGCCCACGACGTCATGTATACCAGGCTCAGTGGACCTTACCTGGGAAAATAAAAACATGTTTATAGTTTAGTTTGTTTTAACACGTCGGCTTTCGCAACCAATATCCACGATTCAACTTTTTTGGGTTGGATCTCGTAAACATAACGGCAGTTTCCCTCCACAAATCTGGCTGTCGCCTGATGATGCTAGTTGTAATAACTGGCGAAACGTCGTACTCGGATTGTAAATGTGTTGTGGCTTTGCT
>NC_083784.1:5771437-5821806 GCF_015708825.2 Lethenteron reissneri
GGGGGGTGAGGGGGTGAGGGGGGTGAGGGTGAGGGGGGTGAGGGGAGGGGGGTGAGGGGAGGGGGGGAGGGTGAGGGGGGTGAGGGGGTGAGGGTGAGGGGGGTGAGGGGGGGGTGAGGGGGTGGGTGAGGGGGTGAGGGGAGGGGGGTGAGGGGGGAGGGGGTGAGGGGGTGGGGGTGAGGGGGGTGAGGGTGAGGGGGGTGAGGGTGAGGGGGAGGGTGAGGAGGGGGGTGAGGGGGGTGAGGGGGGGTGGGGGGGTGAGGGGGGTGAGGGGGGGTGGGGGGGGGTGAGGGGGGTGAGGGTGAGGGGGGGTGAGGGGGGGAGGGTGAGGGGGGGAGGGTGAGGGGGGTGAGGGTGAGGGGGGTGAGGGTGAGGGGGGTGAGGGGGTGAGGGGGTGGGGGTGAGGGGTGAGGGTGGGGGGGGAGGGTGAGGGGAGGGTGAGGAGGGGGTGAGGGGGGTGAGGGGGTGGGGGTGAGGGTGAGGGGGGGAGGGTGAGGGGGTGAGGGGGGTGAGGGGGGTGAGGGTGAGTGGGGTGAGGGGGTGAGGGGGGTGAGGTGAGGGGGTGAGGGGAGGGGGGTGAGGGGGGTGAGGGGGGGTGGGGGTGAGGGGGGTGAGGGGGTGAGGGGGGGGTGAGGTGAGGGAGGGTGAGGGGGGTGAGGGTGGGGGTGAGGGTGAGGGGGGTGGGGTGAGGGGGGTGAGGGTGAGGGGGGTGAGGGGGGTGAGGGGGAGTGAGGTGGGGAGTGAGCGAGTGATGTGGTGGTGAGGGTGGATGAGGGGGGTGAGGGGGGGTGAGGGTTGAGGGTGAGGGGGGTGAGTGAGCTGAGGCGTGAGGGGGGTGATGGGGGGGGTGATGCGGGGGTGAGGGGGGTGAGTGAGGGTGAGGTGGGGGTGAGGTGAGTGCGTGGTGAGTGTAGGGGGGGTTGAGGTGACGTGGGTGAGGGAGGGGGTGAGGGTGGCGTGAGGTGAGTGAGGGGGGTGAGGGTGAGGGGGGGGGTGAGGAGGGGTGAGGGGGGTGAGGGGTGTGAGGGTGAGGGGGTGGGGGTGAGGAGGGGTGAGGGGGTGTGAGGGGGGTGAGGGTGAGGGGGGTGAGGGTGTGTGAGGGTGGTGAGGGTGGTGAGGGTGGTGAGGGTGAGGGGGGTGAGGGTGAGGGGGGGGGGTGAGGAGGGGGTGAGGGGGGTGAGGGGGTGGAGGGGGGTGAGGGGGGGTGAGGGGGGTGAGGTGAGGGGGGGGTGAGGAGGGGGTGAGGGGGGTGAGGGGGTGAGGGTGAGGGGGTGAGGGGGTGAGGGTGAGGGGGTGAGGAGGGTGAGGGGGTGAGGGGGTGAGGGGTGAAGGGGTGAGGAGGGTGAGGGGGGTGAGGAGGGGGGTGAGGAGGGGGGTGAGGAGGGGGGGTGAGGGGGGGGTGAGGGGTGAGGTGAGGGGGTGAGGGGGGTGAGGGTGAGGGGGTGAGAGTGTGAAGGGGGTGAGGAGGGTGAGGATGGGGGTGAGGAGGGGGGTGAGGGGGGTGAGGGGGGTGAGGAGGGGGGTGAGGAGGGGGGTGAGGGTGAGGGGGGGGGTGAGGAGGGGGTGAGGGGGTGAGGGTGAGGGGGTGAGGGGGTGAGGGTGAGGGGGGTGAGGAGGGTGAGGGGGGTGAGGAGGGTGAGGAGGGGGGTGAGGAGGGGGGTGAGGGGGGTGAGGGGGGTGAGGGTGAGGGGGGTGAGGGGGGTGAGGGTGAGGGGGGTGAGAGTGTGAAGGGGGTGAGGAGGGTGAGGATGGGGGTGAGGGGGGTGAGGAGGGGGGTGAGGGGGGGGGTGAGGGGGGGGGTGAGGGGGTGAGGGTGTGAAGGGGGTGAGGAGGGTGAGGAGGGCGGTGAGGTGAAGATTATTCTGGTGAGGCGAATCAAACTGCTACCGAACACTGCTGCTGCATTGTCTGATGTTGCTGTCAAATGCCGTTGACCAATGAGTAGTAGTGATGTGATAGTGCGTTGACAGACATCGCCTTACAATAACAATCATTATACTACTACTAATAACAATCATGGTTATCGGTGACAGATACTCGGGGCCAGCACGGCTCTCTTGTTTAGTGACCCGTGCCAGCACGGCTCTCTTGGTTAGTGACCCGTGCCAGCACGGCTCTCTTGTTTAGTGTCCCAGGCCAGCACGGGTCTCTCTTGTTTAGTGACCTGTGCCAGCACGGCTCTCTGGTTAGTGACCTGTGCCAGCACGGCTCTCTTGGTTAGTGACCCGTGCCAGCACGGCTCTCTTGTTTAGTGACCCAGGCCAGCACGGGTCTCTCTTGTTTAGTGACCTGTGCCAGCACGGCTCTCTTGTTTAGTGACCCGTGCCAGCACGGCTCTCTTGGTTAGTGACCCGTGCCAGCACGGCTCTCTTGTTTAGTGTCCCAGGCCAGCACGGGTCTCTCTTGTTTAGTGACCTGTGCCAGCACGGCTCTCTTGTTTAGTGACCTGTGCCAGCACGGCTCTCTTGGTTAGTGACCCGTGCCAGCACGGCTCTCTTGTTTAGTGACCCAGGCCAGCACGGGTCTCTCTTGTTTAGTGACCTGTGCCAGCACGGCTCTCTTGTTTAGTGACCTGTGCCAGCACGGCTCTCTTGGTTAGTGACCCGTGCCAGCACGGCTCTCTTGTTTAGTGACCCAGGCCAGCACGGGTCTCTCTTGTTTAGTGACCTGTGCCAGCACGGCTCTCTTGGTTAGTGACCCGTGCCAGCACGGCTCTCTTGTTTAGTGACCTGTGCCAGCACGGCTCTCTTGTTTAGTGACCCGTGCCAGCATGGCTCTCTTGTTTAGTGACCCGAGCCAGCACGGCTCCCAGCGGTCACGGAAACACCGGCTGAATACGCCTCGAGTGCTCGGTGGAAAGCGACGAAGGCAACGTTCTTTCCACCCCAGCAGCAGCAGCAGAGAGTTCGTTGTGGGCTGATGCCGCCACTTTGTCTGTCTCTCCAGGTGGCGTCATGGCAGACGCCTGTCCGATCATCAGCTCGGTGCAGAAGCTGGTGCTGTACGAAACTCGCGCGGTGAGCGGTGGACCACGTCCCGTCATCATCGGCCTTGTGTTGTCTCGCGACGTGCAGTAGGGGCCGTCCATAAATGACGTCACGCACCTGGGGGGGGGGGTCAGACATTTGTGACCATGTGTGACGAGGAAGGGGGGCGTTTGAGAAATGTGACGTCACATCAAAATGCGCAACTTTAAATGAAAACGGACAACACGTTCTACTTAATTAAATATACTTTGTAATAAATGTTTTCTTCTACAACATCAGAGTGCAGCGGCACATTAAATACACACTATAATGACAATAGTTTAAAGCGATTTGAAGCATGTTTTATTTTTTGGGGAGGTGGGCAGAGCTTTGTGACGTCATATTTGAGGGGGGGGTCTGACTTTTGTGATGCCGTGTGACGAGGGGGGGTGTGTCAAGAATCGTCCAAAATCGCGTGACGTCATTTATGGACGGCCCCTAGACTCGAAGAGACACACACACACACACACTAGGTTCCAATGCCAACTCCACTAGGTGCAGATCAAATGTCGGACTGAGTATAACAAGATCGCTGTGACTGTCTTCAGAGTTCTTCGTGGGCTGGTGCCTGAGTTAATTACTCCACACGTCAACTCTTCACACAAAGACAAAGATCCCACATATAGCCTTGGCAAACTGTTGGGGCAGTGCTGATTGCGATCGCCTATGAAGGGCGGCACGGCACACGAGGGGGTGGGTGGTCAGCACCACGCCCGCCCGCCTTTGTCTCCCACGTGGCGATGTTTACACACCGCATCAGGTACTCACTGAGTCGATCTAGGGGAGGCCCGTGACCGGTTCAGATAATCGTCACTGGTGTTGGCCTTGAGCGGGAATTGAACTCGGCTCGCTGGGTTCGTAGCAGGGGCGGTTTCTTCATTAGGGCGATTGGGCGACGCACCACCAATGTCATTCAACCACAGAGTCACGCTAGCCGTCACTGCAGCCTCTGGATATAGTCCAATCAGCGTCATGTCACGTTCTGTGGAGTACCGCCTCTTTTTGGGCGATTTCACTCCGGCTGAGAATCGCCCCGAGTGGCCCTATAGACTTACATTGAAAGATGTTTTTTTTCGAACGGCGGGCGCTCCAATGCATTCTCTATGGCTTCCGGGAGGGCTCGCCCTAACGTGCTTACGTCATCATACGTGCTAACGTCATCATACGTAAGCACGTTTCATCCAACAATATAATTTATCGCCACCAAGTGGAATCTTTAATAGAATAAACTTGAGTGGTTTGTTTTAATAGTGAGTATAGAAACAAACAAGATGTATTGTAAGAATCACTTTATTTTTCATTAATATTAAAGAAGTGAAGTTGCCTTTACATGCTTAAGCTGTTAATTTATCCATTGCATGGGTGGACCTTATCCTTATCAATCATCCAGACATTTGCCCCCCCTGAGAGATTTTGCAGGAGCCGCCACTGGTTCGTAGTGCAGCGTAGCGCTAACCGCTACACCATTGCTTCCCACTTCGCACAAAGACAAATATCCCCCGTATAGCCTTAACATAATGGTGGGGCAAGTGCTGTTAGCGAGCACCTCTGAAACTATTACCACACACATCACACTTTTCTCCCTGGAAGACCCCCTTTGCTCTGCAAATCTAAATCTCCTGGAAAAGCCTAAACCTTATTTTAATTACTGTATTTTTTAAATGTATAATGCACATATTTTTTTTTCTCTCAAAATCGAAAGTTTATTTAAAAGTTTCTGGAAATGCAGCTGCAAAAGAGATAGTATATAATTGAAGACTGTATTGTATAATTGACAGGTACCTGGCCACGAATTGAACCTGGGAAAGTGCAATTGTAGCACGGGGTATAGCAAGTGCCACGCTTTCCTTTGCACATTCATGCACAAACACACAGACACAATACCGTGTACAGTCGTGCACAGACACGCGGGGGCATTTGAACGTGTGTTAGTAGAACACACAGACTGCAGACTGAGTTTGAGGAAAACAGACGTAGGACATTGAAAACAAAACACGGACACGTGGCAGAATTTGCTGGGCCGGATTAACGTTGCGGCAAGAAACCGATGCTGTCCGAGAGCCGCGTTGGTATGTTGCGTTGACAGGCGCGGTGGGACTCGGTTTGTTTCAGAGGTTCTTCCTCGTGGGCTCCAACGACGCAGGTTCCAAGTTCCGAGTGCTCAAGATTGACCGCACTGAGCCACGTGAGCTGAGCCTCAGTGATGACAAGGTGCCTTTCATGTACTCAGCACGTGTGTTCCCTCCCCGTGCACTGCGTACTTTTCATGTGTGTATCCTCCCTGTGTACTGTGTACTCTGTTGGTGCTAAACAGTTGAGAATATGTGTGTGTTCCCTCCCTGTGTACTGCGTACTCTACACTAATGTTCCCTCCCTGTGTATTATGTACTCTACACGCGTGTTCTCTCCCTGTGTACTATGTACTCTACACGCGTGTTCTCTCCCTGTGTACTATGTACTCTACACGTGTGTTCTCTCCCTGTGTACTGTGTACTCTACACGTGTGTTCTCTCCCTGTGTACTGTGTACTCTACACGTGTTCTCTCCCTGTGTACTGCGTACTCTACACGCGTGTTCCCTCCCCGTGCACTGTGTACTCTACACGTGTTCTCTCCCTGTGTACTGCGTACTCTACACGCGTGTTCTCTCCCTGTGTACTATGTACTCTACACGTGTTCTCTCCCTGTGTACTGCGTACTCTACACGCGTGTTCTCTCCCTGTGTACTATGTACTCTACACGTGTGTTCTCTCCCCGTGTACTGCGTATTCTACACGCGTGTTCTCTCCCTGTGTACTGTGTACTCTACACGTGTGTTCTCTCCCTGTGTACTGTGTACTCTACACGTGTTCTCTCCCTGTGTACTGCGTACTCTACACGCGTGTTCCCTCCCCGTGCACTGTGTACTCTACACGTGTGTTCCCTCCCTGTGTACTGCGTACTCTCCACGTGTTCTCTCCCTGTGTACTGTGTACTCTACACGTGTGGTTCTCTCCCCGTGTGTTGTGTACTCTTCATGTGTTCCCCTCCCCGTGTACTGCGTACCTTACACGTGTGATCCTGCTCCCCGTGTACTGCGTACCTTACACGTGTGATCCCGCTCTCTGTGTATTGCGTACTCTTCATGTGTTCCCCTCCCTGTGTACTGCGTACCCTACACGTGTTGATCCCTCGGTGTGTCCTGCACACCCTGTGACATGTGTTCCCCGCTTGTGTGACTGTGCACACACACGTGACCTATTTGCTTGCTGTATAAATGCTGCCTCCTCACGCGCCGTGCACATGCCAGTGAACGTCGTGCGCATTTTGACCTCCGTCAACCCGCTGAGCGGCAAAATGCATATTGAACGTAATAAAATAATTCTCACGACATTTCGGCCACAACAAAACGCTGTCTTTCCGACAGACCTGTTCTTCACCCGAGGACGGCTGCTTGCGTTGTGGCTGAAGCGTCGTGAGAATAATTGTATTATGTTTAATTTTTTATTATTTTATTATTTCCCTTCTACGTGACTTTACCGAAAGAACCAAGAAGATGAATTGATAACCTTTCAAATGAACCCTGGGGCCTGAGTGCAGAGCAGCTTGTGCAGTTGCCAAGGTTAAATAAAGTCAACCGATAATTCGTAATAAATATTAACAAATGTATATTAATGTTTCGATTTAAAGCTTTCGTGACTGCAGGGATTCATCTTCTTGGTTCTTTCGGTAAAGTCACGTAGAAGGGAAGTAATAAAATAATAAAAATGTTTTATAAATAATAAAAATGTTTTATTTTTATTATTTTATTACTTCCCTTCTACGTGACTTTACCGAAAGAACCAAGAAAATGCATATTGTGTCCAGTGTTTTGAGTTTCACATCGGATGCAGTGGCCCCACACGTTCATGTGGATTTGTAATGCTGGCAGCTGTTCGAAAATATCTACGATGCTCACTGTACCACTCCAGCATGTCGCCAGACTTCAATAGACGTGGTCCGTGCTGCGTTCCCATGAACGCACAGAGCCCGGTGGTGGGCCTAGCTCATGACGCAGGCGAGTGAGCTCTGCCTGCATTTTTACATGCCATGTAGCTTGCTGCGTGATCTGCTCAGTGGCTCATTTTGCCAGCGGGGCTGCCTACTAAATGGAGATTGATTCAGATTGTGAAAATGCTAAATTCGTTGCACGCTGTTCAGTTGATTTGCTTATTTATTTATACATTTTCATAATTTTTACAAAAATTTGTTTTATATATACGGGGCACTGTTTTACCCACCCACGTTATTTCGAAGGACACTGACGCTTGCTGTTGCGTGGGATCTTCTTGGTTCTTTCGGTAAAGTCACGTAGAAGGGAAATAATAAAATAATAAAAATAAAGCATAATAAAATAATGTCTTCCCGACAGACCTGTTCTTCACCTGAGGACGGCTGCTTGCATTGTGGCCGAAACGTCGTGAGAATTATTTTATTATGTTTTATTTTTATTATTTTATTATTTCCCTTCTACGTGACTTTACCGAAAGAACCAAGAAGATGAATCCTTGCAGTCACGAAAGCTTTCAATCTAAATGTTGTGTGTGACCTGTGCTTGATGCAGCACGTGTATAGCGAGGCAGAGGTGCGTGATCTGTTGGGCCGCCTCGACCTGGGCAACCGTGCTCGCTCCGGCGCGAGAGGGCCCCTCCTCGGCCTCCCGGGCCTTTCTCGTGCCACAACTGCGCACGGCATCGTCGGTAAGACTCGGCGCTACGGTAGCGAGCATTTACCCGTGTGTGTCTTGCGTCGTTCGCCGTGTTGCTAGCCGAGTTGTAGTTGCGTTGGCGCTCTGCTGTGCGATGTTCAGTGCGTTGTGTTGTGCTGCATCGGTTTGCTGTGTTGGGAGCTGCATTGCGGTGTGTTTCGTTATGCACCGTGTGCCGTGGTGAGTGCTTTACTGGGATCGTGTTCCACAGTTGTGTGCTGCATTGTGCGTTGCCTCCTTAAGGGTTTGTGCGCTTCCTGGAGGGCTACTACATGGTGCTCATTACTAAGCGTCGCAAGGTGGCCGATATCGGGGGCCACAGCATCTACAAGATTGAGGACACCGTGATGACGTACATCCCCCACGAATCTGTGCGCGTCAGCCACCCAGATGAAGCCAGGTACCTTTGGATTCCTCCTTTTTTTATTCAAGCGCCAAACCCCCCCCCCCCCTCTCCCACGTCTATAACCGAGTCGAAAGCTGTCTTTCATTTTTCGATTTAAAGCTTTCGTGACTGCAGGGATTCATATTATTGGTTCTTTCGGTAAAGTCACGTAGAAGGGAAATAATAAAATAATAATAAATTAACCAATTAAATTATCATGACGATTCAATTGCAACACAAGCAATCATCATCAGGTGTGAAACCCACAGCAAGAAATTGTATTTTATTATATCCCTTCTACGTGACTTTACCGAAAGAACCAAGAAGATGAATCTGTAAACTACTACAGGGAAGAAAAACAATTGACACCGGATGTCATTGAATCTATAAGCCTGTGTGGAGCTTTAATGTTTGGTATAATTAAATGTATTACATTAGGAGTGTTACTCTCTGCTTTAAAAAAAATATCAAACACTTGTGGTTCGGCGCCAAGAGCGCTTTCACTGAGCTTATGGAATGTCAGCTGTGCAGTGGGTGAAACTTGTGACGCGTTATTCAATGGGTGTTCTCACACACGACTTCACTTTTCTTGCACACGTGCGGATAATCGGTTTCTCTGAATCGGGTCAAATCACGAGTATAGTTCGGTTTTCACACCATTAAGCGCAAGGCTATCACGTAGGCACTGTGCTTCACGTAGTCTGCAGTAGTTTTGCGGTAGGGGAGAGCGAGGTTACATTTTCACCATGTCGACACACAATGGCCTACTCTTTGAATGACATCGCGGGATCTTTACCAGCCACTGTGAAGCGGACAATGTTTGTTTTATGGTTACTATGCTCGAACTATTAACCAGGGCGGCCCGTGGGATCCTAAACCGCGAACCTCTAACAAACCGCTGAGCCGCGTCACTAAGATCTACCCACCCCAGGTGGCACCATCAAGCAAAGCGTCTGGTCTGGTCTGGTCCCATGGACTCAGTACAGCTGCAGGAAGCATGGTCATGCTCTGAGCAGAGTTTGCGATGCTCAGATTGGGAGTGTTTCATCCAGGAATAGAATCGCTAACATGGTTCTTGCTGTGTTTCAGATATGTGAAGATTTTCCAAAATGTGGACCTCTCAAGCAACTTCTATTTTAGGTAATGCACTTACTTGTATGTAGACAACAAGGACATAGTTTACAAATACAACGGTAAATAAGAGTAACAGATTCTAAATCTTGCTCATGACTTCAGCATTACTGTATTTTATGTCAGGATATGCAGTGCCTTTTTTGACTGTGCACTGCAATGGCTTATTGAGAAAGGCACCCTTTCTTATTGTATTGTTAATTACGGCTGTTTGCCAGTGATATGAAAGCTCCCACAATACCTCGTGAATAATGACCACGGCTACTGATTTTCTGTAACAGCTCCTGCGTGTCGTCTTCTTCACCACAGCTACAGCTACAACCTCACGCACTCGCTCCAGTACAATCTTACAATGTTGGGTACGGCGCGAGACACCCCCCCCTCCACATCCGCAACCCAAGCGTCCGTCCTCCCACTGAGCCACCGCGCCCCGCCCAGCAGCTTTGACATCTTCGAGGAAGAGGGGTTGGCCCCACACCACTCGCATGGTACGGGGAGTCACTCACTCCATATGACACGGGGTGTGTCACTTCCCCAGTGTCCGTCGTTGTGTGCTGTGTCACCTCGCCAGCGCCCGTCGCTTTGTGCTGTGTCACTTCCCCAGCGTCCGTCGCTGTGTGCTGTGTCACTTCCCCAGCGTCTGTCGCTGTGTGGTGTGTCACCTCGCCAGCGTCCGTCGCTGTGTGCTGTGTCACCTCACCAGCGTCCTTCCCTGTGTGGTGTGTCACCTCGCCAGCGTCCGTCCCTGTGTGCTGTGTCACCTCGCCAGCGTCCTTCCCTGTGTGGTGTGTCACCTCGCCAGCGTCCGTCGCTGTGTGCTGTCACCTCACCAGCGTCCTTCCCTGTGTGCTGTGTCACTTCCCCAGCGTCCGTCGCTGTGTGCTGTGTCACCTCCCCAGCATCCGTCCCTGTGTGGTGTGTCACCTCGCCAGCGTCCGTCGTTGTGTGCTGTGTCACTTCCCCAGCGTCCGTCGCTGTGTGCTGTGTCACCTCCCCAGCATCCGTCCCTGTGTGGTGTGTCACCTCGCCAGCGTCCGTCGTTGTGTGCTGTGTCACCTCCCCAGCGTCCATCGCTGTGTGCTGTGTCACCTCCCCAGCGTCCGTCGCTGTGTGCTGTGTCACCTCACCAGCGTCCGTCGCTGTGTGCTGTGTCACCTCCCCAGCGTCCGTCGTTGTGTGCTGTGTCACCTCGCCAGCGTCTGTCGCTGTGTGGTGTGTCACTTCCCCAGCGTCCGTCGTTGTGTGGTGTGTCACTTCCCCAGCGTCCGTCGTTGTGTGCTGTGTCACCTCCCCAGCGCCCGTCGCTGTGTGGTGTGTCACTTCCCCAGCGTCCATCGCTGTGTGGTGTGTCACCTCCCCAGCGTCCGTCGTTGTGTGCTGTGTCACCTCCCCAGCGCCCGTCGCTGTGTGGTGTGTCACCTCCCCAGCGTCCGTCGCTGTGTGGTGTGTCCCTTCTTCAGCGTCCGTCCCTGTGTGGTGTGTGTCATCTCGTCAGCGTCCTTCCCCGTGTGGTGTGTGTCACTGTGTGCTGTGTCACCTCGTCAGCGTCCGTCCCCGTGTGCTGTGTGTCACCTCGCCACATCCTTCCCCGTGTGGTGTGTGTCACTGTGTGGGGTGCGCAGGCAGCAGGTCCGGCGTGCGCTGCGCTTCGTGCAAGAAGTATGTGTGGAACAGTTTTCTGCTCGAGACCTTCCAAGGGAGCGTCCATCCAGATTGGGTCCTGCACATCACACATGGATTTTGTGCACAATCCAGTATCCTGTCCTAACCCCGTGCCTCTCCCCTCCAATCAATCGATAGAGTCTCCTGTGGAACTTCAACGGCATGTCGAGCACTGTGCGGCGCTTGTGTCCGAGCATTTTGTAAGCGTAACCGGCCAAGTGGCTCGGTGGTACAATGAGCAGGTCGCAATCGGAAGGCTGCAAGTTAATATCCTGGTTGGGAGTTGACTCAGCTCATCTGACCTCCAAAATCAGTACCACTTGGTTGTCCTATGGATAGGCACGCCCCCGCCACAGGAATGTGGAATTTCCATTACTTGCTCAGGGCTCTAAACTGGAGATGAACACCACATGAATGTTGATATGAGCACGGAGTCACTTTTGTGACGAGACGGTGTGGGGGAGTGGAATTAGCACGGTCGGCTACGTACGGTGCAAAGGAAGTTCACCGTTTGTGTGGCAGGTGTAAGTCGTGCAGAGACTTTGTGTGTTTCCCTTGATCTCCGACCTTCAGAGCTCGTCGTGTACGGACGGCCAGTCTACATAACCCTCATCGCGCGCCGCTCTGCTCGCTTTGCCGGGACAAGATTTCTCAAGAGGGGAGCAAACTCCGAGGTGCCGGAAATTTCCACTACGTCGCGTCTAATCGTTCGCCGACTCGTTTAAGCCGCTCCGCGGAAGCCGTGCGCCGCGGTGACACCTGTGATGGCGACAATTTTGTCACCGCACCAGGGGGATGTGGCGAACGAGGTGGAGACGGAGCAGATCGTGCAGGACGCCTCGGTGATGACCTTCGCCCACGGCCGCTTCTCCTCCTACGTGCAGCTGCGTGGCTCCGTGCCGCTGCACTGGTCCCAGGATATCTCCTCCATGATCCCCAAGCCACCCATCACGCGTGCGTCCTGCCCGTGCACTTGCTCTTCGCTGCCCGCATCTTGTCCCCGGCGATGACTTGCCGCAGTTTTCAAGAGAAACGCATCAAACCGCGAGATGTGTTTTGTGGGCATTTGGTCGTCAGCTCGCCCGATGAGCTAAAGCGACGATGATTGGCGAGTTTTAAAACCGGTTGCGTCCATGGGACGATCTGTTTGGCTGTGTCCGGTCATGGAGGTTTCTTAATGACACAGATGCGGTCATGAGATCATTTGGAGGTCTAACCCAAAATCAATTACCCATCATGATAATGACTTGAAAAAACCTACGTTATTAATCTTCTTGGTTCTTTCGGTAAAGTCCGGAGAAGGGAAATAATAAAAATAAAACAATAAAATAATATATGATTTTGTTATGCTTTATTTTTTATTAATAAAATATTATTTTACAGTGATACCTCGGTTCACGAACTTATTTCGTGAAATGACTCTGGTCGTGAACCGAATTGGTCGTGAACGGAGGCACATTTTCCCATAGGGTTCAATGTAAATCCGGTTAATCCGTTCTGACCTTTTTTTTTGGTTTTTGAAGCACAAAAATATGAAACAAATGACAATACACATTGCTGTAGTACTGCATAACCCTCCGGAAATGAGAGACCACATTATCATTCATGAGATTTAACACTCTGTTCGTGACAGCTATGTTGGGGTGGTGCTTTTCAAAAAAGTCATGGCACTCATTCCATTTTTGCATAATGGATTTTTCAAGGAGAGATCGTTTCGGGGGGCTGTGGTCAACGCTGACGAAAATACGTGAAGAGGGATGACTGTCACAGCTGGCGCATGTGTGCCTCTCCGCTCATTCCGGGGTGCGCGCGCGTGCATGCGCGTGCGCGTGCGTGCGTGCGCGCGCGCGTGCGTGCGTCCGCGCGCGCGTGTAGCCTGCGCGTGAAGGGCAGAAGAGGCGGGCGCACCACGTGTCGCGAGCCCACGAGGAGGAGGAGGAGGAGGCGGGTACTCCCTCGGCTGATTTTGCATTGCTCACTCCCGTTACAATAAATCACGACCATGTGACAGCCTGAAATTAGCATAAAAATGGGCGCGGCTCCTGTTCGTGAACCGAAGCGGAGTTCGTGAACCGAAGCATATTTTTATGAAATTTTCTGGTCGTGAACCGAGTTGTTCGTGAACCGAACCGTTCGTGAACCGAGGTATCACTGTATTAGACTTTATTTTTATTATTTCCCTTATACGTGACTTTACCGAAAGAACCAAGAGGATGAATCCCTGCAGTCACGAAAGCTTTATATCAAAATCTACGTTATTAAGTTATGTCAACTGTGATTGCTGCTGTTGCTGTTTTTTTAAAGCAAATATCCAATGCTAGCTGCTGTCTTGCCCTTGTTTCCCAGTGGATCAGGCAGACCCGTACATGCTGGTGGCCGGGCTGCATTTTGATCAGATGCTGCAGCGATTTGGTTCCCCCATCGTCATCCTCAACCTGGTCAAGGTGATCCTGGAGGCATTTCGTGCGCAGAGCACCGTACACCTCGTACATGCCGTGGCAGTGCCATGTACAAGGCACACCTGTGCCAGGAGATGTACTAAACTAAAAAAACATATTTATTTTAGCAGGTGAGGCCCACTGAGTTGTATAGCTTTTTTTCAGAAACGACCTGGCCACAAATGAAGTCGCTGAGCATGTGGAAATTTACAGTAGCCAACACTCTAAACGCATGTTTCTAAATGCGGAGGGAAAGCCCGGAAGACCACGGGGAGAACATTCAAGCTCCAAATAGACAGGCGTCAGGGTCGGGATCGAACTCATGACCTCCTGTAGACCAGGTGAGCTAGTTAACATCTGGCCACCGTGTGCGTGTGCATGGAACCCAGCAAACCCCAGTCTGCTTTACACTAACGACCAGTAACAAAAGTGGCGGATATTTGAATCGATCCTAGGCCTCTTCTATGTCAACTCAGCCTTAAATTAATACCTGGTTTGGTGTGCCATCAACTCTGGGGAGGCGAAGCTTGTTGGACGTAGTTCTGGCCACCCACCCCCTCGCGTGCCGTGCCTGCCTTCGTATGTGCTCGCTTACAGCACTTGTCCCAAAATTCTGTTAAGGCTATACAGGGGGTCTTTGTATATTTATAGAGGTGCGTGTGTGTGTGGTGTAGCATCATGTGTAAGTGCAAGTCCAACACCAGTGACGATTATCTGAATCGGTTCTGGGCCTCCCCTAGGTTCTACTCGGCCTCAAATGAGTAAACATCGCCACTAGGGAGAGAAAGGCGGCCGGGCGTGGTGCTGGCCACCCACCCCCTCGTGTGCCGTTCCGGCTTTCATAGGCGCTTGCAAACAGCACTTCCCCCGACAGTCTGTTAAGGCTATACGGGGGATCTTTGTCTTTGCATGCTGGTGTGCGTGCGTCCTTTGCTTGTGCGAGAAGCGTCACGAGAAGCGTCGCCATGAGAGCCTGCTGAGCGAGGAGCTGCTGGCGGCCGTCGGCTACCTGAACCTCTTCCTCCCCCCTGAGCACCACATCCACTATATCGCGTGGGACATGGCCAAGTACAGCAAGAGGTGGAGGCCACGCGCACGGCTCGCACCCGACAGCTTTTACGAGCTTCTTGGTTCTTTCGGTAAAGTCACGTAGAATGGAAATAATAAAATAATAATATAATTCTCACGACGTTTCGGCCACAGCGCAAGCAGTCGTCCTCAGGTGAAGACCAGGTCTGTCGGGGAGACAGCGTCTGTCTTATTTTATTATTTTATTCTTTCCATTCTACGTGACTTTACCGAAAGAACCAAGAAGATGAATCCCCGCAGTCACGAAAGCTTTAAATCAGCTTTTACGATGTGTACGGGGCGCACACACCGACTCGTGCGCCCGGTTGTGGTCGTGTTCGTTGCGGCGATCGTTGTGGATGTGCTGCTTAGGTTTGTTTTTTGTCGATGTTTTTGTTGTGTGCTGCAGGAAGCATGTGAACGTGCTGGACAAGCTGAGTGACATTGCGGAGGGAGTTCTCAGGAAGACGGGTTTCTTCATGAACAAGCGGAGCTACTATTGCAACGCTCTGCACCTCGAGGAGAGGTGAGGGACAACCAGGGATACACCCGGCACCTGGTGGAGGAGGTGAGTCTCGTGGGGTTAGTGTTGAACTGCGTCTCTGAATCTCTGTGTGTGTGTGTCGGTGAGCAGATTGGATGAGATCGGGGGACTAAGGATGGCTGGTCGACAGTTACAGGTGCTCGCTCATAACCCTGTTGTCAGCTCTGTACACCACATTGAGAGAGCAGTGGAGCAATTGGAAATGTACAACACGTGAGCACGTGGTGCTGGATTTATTGTTGCATCGCAAGATCACGGGAGGTGGTGGCGGTGGCATGGGGAGGGCTTCATCCGGCTGTGGATTAATCATGACTGTTGATGATAAGATAAGGACATGCTGTGGATAGTGTTGGCAATGACAGTAAACTGAAAGCTATATATAGGAGTATTTTATGCTAGTTTTGTGTGTGTGCGTTTTTTGTGTGTGTGCGTTTTTTATGCAAGTTTTCAAACGTTTTCTATCAAGGCATGCGCAAAGTAATATAGTGTTATCGTGTGTGAACAGACAGGAGTACTACGGACTAACTGCGTCGACTGTCTGGACCGCACCAACACTGCACAGTTCATGGTTGGAAAGTGTGCGCTCGCATATCAGCTGTACGCTCTGGGAGTGCTCGGCAGTCCACAGCTGGAGCTTGACACCGACGCTGCCAGGTATGGAGTGCACGCACGGGCTACCATGCACATGCGCACAGCTACGTATGGAACCCTGAACACACTGCACACAAATCTTGACTCAAAGCTTTCGTGACTGCAGGAATTCGTATTCTTTGGGTCTTTCGGTGAAGCTACGTGGATAGAAAAATAACAAAATTATCACGGCGTTTCGATCGCAACACAAGCAATCGTCAGCAGGTGAAAAAATATAGCGAGAGAGCTGCCTGATGACGATTGCTTGTGTTGCAAATCGAAACGTCGTGATAATTTTATTATTGTTCTATCTACGTGGCTTTACCGAAAGACCCAAAGAACACTGCGCACACTTTGAGTGCATACACCTACACGCATGTGTACATAGCATCTGCGGCTATGGGTTGGCATTTTCAAGATCAAGATGTCAACACACCTCTGCAACGCTCTCCGCCGCTGCAGATCCTGCAGCTGCTGCACAGTTGGCAACGAGACCTTCAGGATCTGCGCTAATAGTATCTCAGCGCCTGCTCTTAGGTCTTTCCCTTGGTCAACGGACTCGTGGAGACCATATTCTTGGGTTTTTTCGGTAAAGTCACGTAGGTAAAAAATTTAATTAAAATAAAATAAAAATCACGACGTTTCGGAGGCAACACAAGCCTCCGTCTTCAGGTGGAACCGTCACAGCACGCTCGCTGTATCAAGTAAATGGAGATCACTCCATTGCCTGTCTTGGCAATTAGCCCTTACCTATCTTGCACATGTGCCCCCCACCCAGCGCAACAACTGCTGCCTCATCATATCTTCCAAGCTATGCTAGTGTAAATTTTTATTTTAACTTGGACAACTTGCCTTGGAAAACATCATAGGCAGGTGGGCTCCTGCCTATGATGTTTATTTTTTTTCCTTATGTTGTTGAACTTCATCCGCAGCATTGCATGTGGGAATTAACAGGAGTGCCCAAAGAAATCCCACACGCTGAGAAAAGGGCGGATACTCAAAGCTGCCGCAGCCTGCCATAAATCTGCTCACCATAGCACCAATTGCTCCAGTCTCGCGTGATCCAACTCGCTGGATTAAGGGCACATGCCTTAAGACGTCCTAATTCTTAGTCTTGCGCTCAGGTTAGCAATGACATCTAGCACAGCAAAGATGTCTCAATTGTGACCTCAAGTTGGATGCTGTTCTAAAGAGCAAGGCAGTATGCGAGCGAAGTGTTCGCACACAAACAGCACCAACCACGTCACCACATCGCAGAGATCATATCCACTCTGGTCATACACCCTGCATTGAGATTTGGGCATACAATTGAGGTTTTGTGCTTATAATAATCATACATTTCTTCACCTGAGGACGGCTGCTTGCGTTGTGGCCGAAACGTCGTGAGAATTATTTTATTATGTTTTATTTTATTATTTTATTATTTCCCTTCTACGTGACTTTACCGACAGAACCAAGAAGATGAATCTCTGCAGTCACGAAAGCTTTAAATCGAAATTTAATCGTAAATAATTACATTTATATAGCGCTTTTAATCAAGGAGCTCAAAGCTTTGCACAGGACACAGCAGTAGCAGACACTCAGCATAAAAATTATATTATAAATACATTACAAAAATAATTTACTAAATTAACTAAAAATGTCATAAGCGGAAGCATATAAATGTGACCAGCATGTGCACACAACTGTCGCCTGTGCATTGAGACGTTCCTTGTGGCTATTGGATGTTGTCGTGTTACAGGATACTGGAGGAGTTGTACGAAGACCATGGTGACACGCTGGCCCTGCAGTACGGAGGCTCCCAGCTGGTGCACCGTGTCAAGACTTACCGCAAGCTGACGCCGTGGACCTCACACTCGCGGGACATCATGCAGACGCTCTCCCGCTACTACAGCAACGCCTTTTCAGGCAATGCCAATCGCAATGCACATGGCTAGACGCTTTTCAGGCAATGCCAATCGCAATGCACATGGCTAGACGCTTCGCCGTGTGTGTGGGGCCTGCTTTGCATTCATGTGCATGTGCCCTGCAGGAGTATATGATGCATACCTGTCAACCCCTTATCAGTTGCCCTACCTTATTACAGACCAATTCAGACCTTATTGGTCACCCCGTGCTCTTGTAAATCTCAACGTTCATCCTACAAAAATATTTTTTGTGCCCGTATTGAAACGGCTGCATGCCGTGTGGACCTGAAAACTCAATTTCCCTGTACAAGAATACAGGTAAACCGTATGGGATGACAGGTATGTGATGCTAATCAATGAAAAATGTTCTCGCAAACTGGACTTTAGACCATGTATGTGATATTTTTTGGCTCCTCGTTAGACTGATACACAACTGTGTGGTTGTGCGTGTACGAAATGACCGACGATGCATTGCGCGCGATCCACCCACGTGACTGCTGCAGCCACGAGTAGCATCGCGACGCGCTGCAATCCACGACTGCAAATCGTTTCGTACTCTTCGCGTGCGTGGACTCGCATACGGGTTGTGTTCGTGACCCGACCCCCCACCCCTCTCCCCCGCTGCGCAGACGCTGAGAAGCAGGATGCAATGAACCTGTTCCTGGGGATGTTTGTGCCTCGGGATGGGAGGCTGCATCTGTGGGAGCTCACGACGGATTACTACCTCCACCACACGGATGCCACCCGCCTCCCTTCCGCGCTGCGCAGGTGTGTGCCCTTCCGTCCGCTGAATCCGCATGTTGAATCGTTGAAGCGGATAGGTGAACTCTGCAAATGGGGAGGATTCTATTCTAGATTTGAAGCTTTCGTGACTGCAAGAATTCATACTCTCAGTTCTTTCGGTAAAGTCACGTAGGTAAAAAAAATTTGAAATTCAAATTAATAAAAATAAAATAATAAAATCACTGATTTTATTCTTTTATTTTAATGAAGTCACGTAATTAAGTCACATAGGTAAAAATCAAATAATAAAATCACTGATTTTATTATTTTATTTTAATTTTAATTTCATTTTTTTACCTACGTGACTTTACTGAAAGAACTGAGAGTATGGGGAGGATTCTAGTCGATTTTGTCCACGATTCTCACGGCCTGGGTCTTGTGCAGACTGTCGAATTAGATTTCCTGTTGTGCGCCCCAATCCCACGGCATTTTCTCCTGTATGCGTCCATCGTGTGTGTGTGTTTCCTCCGTCTCGGCTGATTTTCAGTCGCAGGATCTATCCATCTTCTTGGTTCTTTCGGTAAAGTCACGTAGAAGGGAAGTAATAAAATAATGAAAATAAAACATAATAAAATAATTCTCACGACGTTTCGGCCACAACGCAAGTAGCCGTCCTCAGGTGGAGAACAGGTCTGTCGGGGAGACATTCAGACGCTGTCTCCCCGAAGGACCTGGTCTTCACCTGAGGACGGCTGCTTGCGTTGTGGCCGAAACGTCGTGAGAATTATTGTATTATGTTTCATCTTTATTATTTTATTACTTCCCTTCTACGTGACTTTACCGAAAGAACCAAGAAGATGAATCCCTGCAGTCACGAAAGCTTTAAATCGAAAGGATCTGTCCATTCATAGGGATGTATTCTCGTCACAAATTTCCAGCTGATGTTCACTTGCTTTTATTTGTAGTGATTTGCGGTGTTTCCTGTCTCTCCTGTTAGTCCCACAAGATGCAATTTCACATTTCGTCTCAAGACTGCGGCTATGCAGTCTTGCGTGCCCTATTGGAGGCGGCTGCTCATGACATCGGCGTATGCTTCGATTTAAAACTTTCGTGACTGCAGGGATTCATCTTCTTGGTTCTTTCGGTAAAGTCACGTAGAAGGGAAGTAATAAAATAATAATAATAATACAAATTCAGACGCTGTCTTCTCGACAGACCTGTTTCTTCACCTGAGGACGGCTGCTTGCGTTGTGGCCGAAACGTCGTGAGAATTATTTTATTATGTTTTATTTTTATTATTTTATTACTTTTCTTCTACGTGACTTTACCGAAAGAACCAAGAATATCGGCGTATGCGTTGGCACCGGTTGGCAGGGACACGTCCTTGTGACAGAGAGCTCTTTGGAGTCTAGGCACACTGAACACGTGCCACAAGCCAATGAATTGGATGTCATTCCCTTAAGGGATTAAATGGACCCCCGTTCCCTACAGGTTTGGTGGCACACCCCTGTAATTCTACACTGTGGAGGTGAGGGTTGGTGGAAAGGGAAACATGTTGCGCGACTTCCTTTGTGGGCATCAAGGTACAATATCCTGGCTCGCGAAGCCGAATGGAGTATAGCAAAGTGTTGACCGATGTCATCTGTCCAGTGTGGAACGATGCAATGCCCCGATCCACAAATATACGAAGGAGACGTCACAGCGATGATCTGCTATTCTAGATTTGAAGCTTTCGTGACTGCAAGGATTCATTATTATTTATTTCTATAATTATTTATATTATTTATTATTTATTTTATTTTTTACCTACGTGACTTTACCGAAAAAACCTAAGAAGATGATACGCTACTCTGCTGCACCAGCTGACATGGTTGTCTGGCTTGAGCCACCTTAATGTGAATTTGTAGTTGTTGATCTGCATCTACATCGGCCATACGAAAAGAGGATATGTCCCTTCTGTATGGAATGGAGTGTTGCCCTCTTGCATGTGTGGGTTTTCTCCGAGTCCTCCGGTTTCCTTCCGCATGTATGAAGACTCACTAATTGGTTGAAAACATCTTATTATGTAGAGAACTGCAGAGCAAGTGTTGGTGTTGCCTGGAAACCTTTCAGCTTGGTCTGTGGTTCCTCTGCGCCCGTGAGACCCAATCTGTATGAATGACGCTGCATCAAGTTAATCATGACAATCATTAGATTATGTATGTGACAGATGCGAAGGTGTGTTAGCACTAGAAAAGAGTGAATTTTATGTTAGATCCCACAGCCGAAATGGTAGAAGATGTTAACGCAGTGTGATAGTCTTAATACAGGGTTTTACATCACTTCTGTTGTGCGTTACACAGACCCTGCACGTATTAGTAATAATATGAATAATATTTTCCCAGAACATGTCACTGAGTCTCAAGACAATTGTTCAGGAGGTTTCTGTGTTTGGTTGTTTGGCCACTTCCTTTAAGGAATGTTTGCCTTGTGGGAGGAAACCATATACAGTAGACTTTCGTGTAAGAATAATTTTTACCCTTTCTGGCAACAAAACAGGTGTTAAGATTTTGATTTAAAGCTTTCGTGACTGCAGGGATTCATATTCTTGGTTCTTTCGGTAAAGTCACGTAGAAGGGAAATAATAAAATAATTAAAATGAAACTAAAATTCTCACGACGTTTCGATTGCAACACACAAAGCGCAATCATCGTCAGGTGTGAAAACCACAGCAAGAACATTTTTTTTGCAAGAACATTTTCTTGCTGAATATGAATCCCTGCAGTCACGAAAGCTTAAAATTGAAACCTCTAAAAACAGTTAATTCGTCGTTATTCTCGGACATGTGTGTATTGCAAGTCACGTGCTTAAACCGAGAGAAAATATGCGGCTCCGGTTAATCCGAAATGCACGTGATCGCCTCTACAGTGCAGTAGTTGCCATACCTTTACAACAGTGGAGGCGGTTTGATTGATGTTGATTGGCGTGGCTCTGCTATCCACTTCGTGGAGCCGAGTTGTCTGCGTGGGCAAATATGTTTTTTGGCATCGAGATCCGTGGAACATTTATATTTTTGGATTATCCGGAGATTTTGAATTATCCGCGGCCGTCCTCCCCGTCATTAGCACGGATAATCGAGAGTTATCCTGGATACTCAAAAGCTCAGCACAGATAATTCCATCTCCTGGCCACCGTGTGTGTAGCTTAAGCCTGCAACAGCTGGTACTCCCAGAAACTAGGATTTTCAATCCGCTCAGCTCCCGAGATCCGGCGGGAACGGGCGCGTTCAGCGAAATGTGCGTGTTTCTGTGGCAGCTACACCCGCTGGTGGTCTCCGGTGCTACTCTCATGTCTTCCACTGCCCTACGTTCCACGTGAGTCTCCCCCGCTCGTCGCCGGCATTTCGGGAAGCTGAGAGTTGGTTTCGTGGGGTAAGATCAACATCATTGGATCCTGATTTGCCAGTAAAAATATGATAATTGTTTTTTTACCCTTCTATCTGGCGTCATCTGGTCCAACCCATGTGAGACTAGGCTCTAAGGAAAGCTGTCTCGGGTGTGGACCAATCAACTTCAAGGACAGTGCACATTATCAGAGTTGTGTTTTTGTTTGCATTGTGACTGCAGGTATTGTGGTCCATGTAAACATGACTCCTTGTAAAAAAGGTGTCAGTTTTGCTGCCAGATAGAAGGGTAAAAAACCAATTATAAGATCAACATGTTTTTGTGGCCAAAGTCGTCAAAGTCCGCCATCCCTACTACACACGAAATTGCCAACGCTCTCTCTCCTCTCTGCCAGATCCCTCAGCTGCTGCGCAGTATGCTGACACACAGCCATCTCAAAGATCTGCCCTCGCAGTAATCCCGCCTTCCATAGCCTTAGGTCTTCCCTTTGTCGCCACACCTGTGGATACCACTCCAATGTCTGTGTTGGCAATTTTCCATCCCTCATCTTTCATGCGTCCCACCCAGTGCGGCCTATATTGCATAATTACATTTACAACAATTCTGGATTTATATCTTGCCACAACATTGCTAGCATCCATCTCGGCCACCCGAGGTCAATTGTAAGAAACGTTTTTTTTAGGTTCCTATGAGACCAGCTCTCTGATCCATACCGTACTATTCCTGTTTAAAATATTATTGTATTTATACTCAAACGCGTTATTCTGTTTTTTTATTCGAAAGCCCATCAAAAATATGCCCTTACAAAGCAATGTCTCTTGACCTCCTGCGTTAACGCATCTCTCCTCCTCCCGTAACTTACAGCTCTTCTGCAGGATGCCCACTTCTAGCTACCAGTAGCAATTTCGTCTTTGGAGACCCCAGTCTCCAGCCGCAGTGCCTAACACCGCCGGCATTGGACAATTGGGGTGAATCTGTGCAGATCACTTGAGAATTTGCGTAAAGTGCCATTTTCATTCCGTTTTAATAAAAGGCACAGTTACAAGAATCGGTGCGTGGATTAACTGGGTAATTAAAAGACACATAAAGCAGTGCCGAAGAAGAAATATTTTAGCCATGGGACCTTTTTGCCAGTATAAAAAATTCCGAAAAATACGAATAGGTTTGGGGCCGTCCATAAATGACGTCACGCACCTAGTGGGGTGGGGGGGGGGGGGTCAGACATTTGTGACGATGTGTGACGAGGGGGGGGGGTTTGAGAAATGTGACGTCACATAAAAATGCGCAACTTTAAATAAATATAGACAACACGTTCTACTTAATTAAATAGACTTTTTAATAAATGTTTTTCCTACAGCATCAGAGTGCAGCGCCACATTAAATACGCACTACAATGACAATAGTTTAAAGCGATTTGAAGCATGTTTTATTTTCAAAATGGAAATATGGTTTTGGGGGGAGGGGGTGGGCAGAGCTTTATGACGTCATATTTGAGGGGGGGAGGTCTGACTTTTTGTGACGCCGTGTGACGAGGGGGGCCCGTTTTACGCTTTCTGGCAATAAAACAGGAGATGTTAAGATGCTCAAACACCACCTAGACACCTTTTGCAAGGCAACTGTGAACATCTGTAAACAAACATGTCCTGATAATATCTGCATTGTCTTTGTACTGTTGGCCTTTTGGTGATCTCTGGTCTAACGCTGGTGAGACAAGGCCATGAACAAGACTGTCTCTGGTGTAGGACAATCAGTTTCAAAGACAGTGCATATGTTATATCAGAGCGTGTTCGTTTGCATGTTTTGTGTGGTTAATGTAGATTTCATGCCTTGCAAAAGGTTTCTATTTGGTGTTTAAACATCTTAACATCTCCTGTTTTATTGCCAGAAAGCGTAAAAGCTATTCGTATTTTTCGTAATTTTTGATACTGGCAAAAAGGTCCCATGGCTAAAATGTTTCTTCTTAGGCACTGCTTAACGTGGCTTTTCATTACCCAGTTAATGCACGCACCGATTCCTGACTCTGTGCCAGAAAGAAATACTTTCATCGGTGTACATTGATCAACTTTGATGAGAAACATGAACATTGATCGAAAATATTTATTGACGGCTGTAAAATGGTGCAAAGAACCATGGAGAGGTACATTTGTCAAAACTAAGAGCAGCTGCGGGGACGATAGGGGGGTGGGGGGAGGTTGAATTGAACTGACGTAAGATAATTGACGTTGAGCCCGATCTCCTGCAGGTGCAGGACAAGAGACGGGTAATCAGCTCGCGGGGTCCGATGGCCTGGGCGAAGGCGCCGAGGAGGAGGATGAGGAGACGGACGTTTACACCGAGTTCTTCCAACCTCATCAGCTGACCTGCCTCGAAGAAACCTTCGCCTTCACGATGCCTTGCTCCACCCGGTGAGTGGCCTGCACCGCCACCTCGGCCAAGAATGATGTTTGGAGTTCTAAGATGATTTTGGTTTCACCAGGTGAGAACTCAAGAGACCCGGGATGAGTCTCATTTTCGAGCGTTACCTGTGGAAGTAGTCTGCCAGCAGGGTGGGGTGGGGGTGGGTGATGTTTGCTGCTATGTATAATTCCAGTTGAGATAATTTGTGGGTGATCATTGATTTTGCCATATTTGGATCCTGACGCCAGCATACAATGGCCTAGTCTTCCGAATGACGTCAACAGTAATACCCAGGGCAGCCGCTGGATTCGAACTGTGAACATCTGCAACAAGTAGCTAACGTGTTGCCACTCGGCCACGTCACTGCCTAAGGTAAGCAGGTTATCTTGGCCAATGCTGTTGATCCGAATTAAAGTTTGTTACTGTGTGAGTTGAGGTTGCAGTGTCGGTCTGAATGGATGTTGCTGTGTTGTTTCAGAGACTTCATGCCCAAGGGGGCGTCCATAAATCCAAGCCCATTCATCGTGCGGAAACCTGAAGAGACCAGCAAGAGCTCTCCTTCGCTGAGGTGTCCTGGTTTTTACGCTTAAAGGATGCGTTCACTGTGTACACACGTGACTTTTATGTATGTTGTGCGGTTATCAAATCAATCTCGATCAAAATGTTATCGTGGCCAAGCCATCGATTGCCAACACACCTTGGCAATGCTGTCAACCCTTCGCCGGATCCAGCAGCTGTTTGCACAGTAGACAATCGACCCTCAAGATGTGCCCTAAACATTATCCCACCATCTGTGCTGAGGCCTTACTCTTTGGTCTTTGAAATCGGCCCTCCCCATCCCGCACGTACCACACAGTGCAGCCCTTGTTCCTCATGACATCTACAAATCTTGGTCTGCCATGCGCTCATCCAGACTACTGTGTTGCATATCCTATCTTGCCACGATATGCAGTCCCTTGCATCCATCCCAGACACCTGTGCTCAAATGCCAAAGACTTTTTTTTTAGCTCCTTTCGGTCCAGGGGGCCCTGGTATGGAACAGCTTACGCAATTCTACGCAGTTCTATAATCTTCTTGGTTCTTTCGGTAAAGTCACGTAGAAGAAAAATAATAAAATAATAAAAATAAAACATAATAAAATAATTCTCATGAGAGAACTCGTGAGAATTATTTTATTATGTTTTATTTTTATAATTTTCCTTTTACGTGACTTTACCGAAAGAACCAAGAAGATGAATCCCTGCAGTCACGAAAGCTTTAAATCGCAGTTCTATAAATTGCGTCGCGAGAATTTGTCCCAATTCCGATTCACTACGGGATTGACACGTGGGGATTGCTTAAATTTCCATGAAAACATAGGGGCGGTTATTTGCGTCCACACACATTATTGCGTCCACACGCACACGCACGTGCGTGCTCACAAAGACAAAGATCCCCCGTATAACCTCTACAGACTGTTGAGGTGAGTGCTGTTTGCGAGCACCTATGAAGGCTGGCATGGCGCACGAGGCAGTGGGTGATCACCACAACGCCCGACCGCCTTTGCCTAGTTTCGATGTTTTACACATCACATCGGATAGTTATTTGAGGCTGAGTGGACTGAGGGGAGACCCAGCACTGGTTCACATATTCCGTCACCGATGTTGGCCAGGAGTGGGAGTCGAACTCGGGTCGCCAAGTTCTTCGCTAATATAGCCTCCTACACGACCACTCTCCTAAATACACAAACACAATCACAAATACACACCCAGACACATGCACACATCCACACTCTTACACACTCAACGTACAACACACACAGGTGCACAATCACATACAAATACTCTCCCCGCACAGACACACACTGTCACAAACCGACAAAGGAAAAGATCCCCATATCGCCTTTAAACGGGCTGTTCATTAACACCTATTACGGTCGGGCATTGCACACAATAGATGCATTAAAAACCCACAAAAACACTTCTCTGCCACACTAGCACATGAACACATTCCTACGCACTCAATTGCACACACACATGCTCATACACTCGCACATATAAGCGCATGCAAAATCACATAATTAAAAAAAACATTAACATTTGTACAATGTACAACTTACCTCGGTAACAGACTGAAGCGGTGAAATCACGGTGGCCATATTGCACGGGGACTTGATGCGCCGATGTCGGCCATTTTACATCAGGGTCGCTTTTCCTTGCAGCTGATTGGGTGGCGTAGCGGGAGTGATGGCAACCCCTCGCCCCCCCGGCGACCGCTGGCGTGCATCCATCTTCGCACCTGATCGGAACGCGCACACAGACGCTCAACGTTTCGGGCGACGCAATTTCGCAGCCGACACAAAATCGCTGCCCGGTTGATCTTGTGCAGATTTTCTGTGCTCAGGCCCCTCAGCTCTGTGATCCATAGAGTAATACGGACCCATTTTCCTTACACTCGTTAACCGTGTTTCTCTGCTCTCTTCCAAAATGGTTTGCTTAGCCCATCAAAAACCTCCACCGCTAAAGCAACGTGCCTCTTTGACCTCTTCCTCACAACTTCCTGCATAATGAACATTGCTGCCTCAGTATACAAAGTCCCCCACCACCACCACCACTGTGGTTATGGATAAGAGAATTGTGCGTAGATGTTATGCTCGTCTTTTTAGTACAAAGCGTATTGTAAAAAAATATGCAATGGCTTACTTTAGTGATGTGTTGCCAATTCACCGACACCCTTCTAACTTGATCCCTGCTGGGGGGTGCTGGGGGGTGCTGACTGCCCGCCCCGCCCCTCCCTGCCCATCAGGGTTGCGATTTCCGCATGGAAAATGCGGAAGGAGGGTTCAAATTTTCCCGCATTTTTGCTAAAGTCAACCGCAAACGGTGGAAAGACTACTCCTATGACCGCGCGCTTTTAACAACACGTTAATGCGTTCTATTGGAAAGGATACATCATGTACATGTGCTCGTAATCACGGCTCCGCATTTGAATAAAGTATGTGGTTCTTGTGCGGAAATGCGGAAATCATATATTCATTCCAATCAGTAACTCAAAGCCCTACGTGATGCTGGGCCTTGCATGTATCCTTTCCAATAGAACGCATTAACGTGTTGTTAAAAGCGCGCGGTCATAGGAGTAGTCTTTCCACCGTTTGCGGTTGACTTTAGCAAAAATGCGGGAAAATTTGAACCCTCCTTCCGCATTTTCCATGCGGAAATCGCAACCCTGCTGCCCATGTGCTACGTAGCATTGCGAGCACCTGGCGATGTGCTTTGACAAACCACTCAGGCTAAAAGGGGGGGGGGGGTGGTCCTCTGTTGGTCTGTGTCTGCAGTAAGGCACGTGAGGAAGGGCTGGGGGCGGTGCAGCGCAAGACGGTGGCGAGCGCTCCACCCCCGGCCCCCCTGGAGGACACTCCGTCCAGCAGCTCGGGGGACGACTCGGCATCGGACGCCGACGATGAAAACTCGGCGTCCGTGCGCGGCTCCCCGGCCCGTCCCAACCGGCATCCCGGAGAATGTGTGGATCCACGGCAGGTCAGAGTCGCCGTCCGCGTGGCCTCCTGTGTGGATCCAGGTCAGAGTCGCCGTTCCGTGTGGCCTCCTGTGTGGATCCACGGCAGGTCAGAGTCGCCATTCCGTGTGGCCTCCTGTGTGGATCCACGGCAGGTCAGAGTCGCCGTCCGCGTGGCCTCCTGTGTGGATCCACGGCAGGTCAGAGTCGCCGTCCGCGTGGCCTCCTGTGTGGATCCACAGCAGGTCAGAGTCGCCGTCCGCGCGGCCTCCTGTGTGGATCCACGGCAGGTCAGAGTCGCCGTCCGCGTGGCCTCCTGTGTGGATCCACGGCAGGTCAGAGTCGCCGTCCGCGTGGCCTCCTGTGTGGATCCACGGCAGGTCAGAGTCGCCGTCCGCGTGGCCTCCTGTGTGGATCCACGGCAGGTCGGAGTCGCCGTCCGCGTGGCCTCCTGTGTGGATCCACGGCAGGTCAGAGTCGCCGTCCGCGTGGCCTCCTGTGTGGATCCACGGCAGGTCAGAGTCGCCGTCCGCGTGGCCTCCTGTGTGGATCCACGGCAGGTCAGAGTCGCCGTCCGCGTGGCCTCCTGTGTGGATCCACAGCAGGTCAGAGTCGCCGTCCGCGTGGCCTCCTGTGTGGATCCACGGCAGGTCGGAGTCGCCGTCCGCGTGGCCTCCTGTGTGGATCCACGGCAGGTCAGAGTCGCCGTCCGTGTGGCCTCCTGTGTGGATCGTGTGGAGGGTGTCGGCGGGGAGGGTGCGACGGACGAGGAAGATTGAGGCATTTCGATTTAAAACTTTCGTGACTGCAGGGATTAATCTTCTTGGTTCTTTCGGTAAAGTCACGTAGAATGGAAATAATAAAATAATAAAAATAAAACATTATAAAATAATTCTCACGACGTTTCGGCCACAACGCAAGCAGCCGTCCTCAGGTGAAGAACAGGTCTGTCGGAAAGACAGAGTCTGAATGACTTCACCTGCTTGCGTTGTGGCCGAAACGTCGTGAGAATTATTTTATTATGTTTTATTTTTATTACTTTATTATTTCCATTCTACGTGACTTTACCGAAAGAACTAAAAAGAAGATTGAGGCACTCGCACGTCGGTGATTTGTGGCGTGCGTGGCCTGCGTAATGGATCGATTCCTGTCCTCTAGTGACTCGGGGAGAATGGTTCATGCTTTTGTGTTCGCCCGACTTGATCAGGCGACAGACAAAATTTGGCTGTCGCCTGATGAAGCTAGTTGCAATTACTGGCGAAACGTCGTATTTAGTTTGGAAATGTTGTGGCTTGGCTCTCCAACACACAGGTGTGCTGTACCTGTGACGAATTGGCATGTTCTGTTTACGTGACAACCCTCACTAGTTGGCTGTGTCGGGTGGTGGCGGGTTTTAACGACACATTTAGATATTTACACGATCTAACCCAAACAAACCTCTATTATGGATTTATTTCTATTTGTCCTGGAATTTAATAATATATCCCCCTGCTTCCCACATGTATCAATATCCATAATTGGAGTTGTGACCGCACATTACAATCGAAGCCCACAGGACCTTGGGCAACGGTTGGGCCCGTTCTAGCAGCCATCCTGCTCGTCTTTGGCTTCCTGCGCCTCTTGAATTATTATTAATTCTGAGAGTGGTTACAAATTCTACATTTTTATTACGGAAACATTGGGGAAAGATCAAAGGGTAGCAGGGCATGAGGACGAGATATGGCGTCCGTCGCAAATCAATCAAGCATCTGCAATAGCTTGGAGCTGTAGTTTTCAGATTCGCGTACAAATCCTGTGTTTGCAGCAGAGAGGTTCGTTAGCCTGGGTATTCAATTGAAAAAGTCATTGGCGAATGTGAATTGCAGCGATTGTCTTTGACTTTCCTAAGCAGGTGATATACCCTTCGGCGCAGAGTGTCTACGGAGTCGACATCACGAAGCAGCTCAGTCTGCAGGACCAAGAGCTGTATGCCAAGTGAGTTCACCACCTTATTGAATGACAACCAAGTTTCGCGACTTCACACGGAATTGACGTAAATCAGAGGTCGCAAACGGGTTTTGATTCCTTACCCGTAACCGTACCAGGCCGCACCAGGGTCGCAAACGGGTACCCGTACCCGATACCCGGCCGGGTACGGGTAGCCGGGTATCGGGTAGGGTACGGGTATTGGGTACCCGATTGCGACCTCTGGGATGAAGCCATGTTGCAGGCACGGGTGGGTTGATTCTAGGAACTTGAAGTATGAGAAGAGACAAGACGTTGGGAAATGAGTGACAAAGTTACTCACCAGTGACTCACGGTCTACCCGTACCCGTACCCGGCCGCACCAGGGTCACAATCGGCTACCCGATACCCGGCCGGGTACGGGTAGCCGGGTATCGGGTAGGGTACGGGTATCGGGTACCTGATTGCGACCTCTGACGTAAATGTCTAAAACGCGCAAGGCAACGGTACGCAAATTGTTAGCGCAGAGTCTGCTTGCTTTGCACGTTTTCATCACCGCTGTATGTTTCGTTTTAAGGTTTGTGAAGCTGGGCGTTGACCACAAGTCGACGGAGCCGAGCGTGCGTGTGGCCTCCATCCTGGATGTCTCTAAGCTGCTGTGAGTCCACCCACTCGGCACTCGTTTGCACCAGGCCCGCGTCACCCTCTGCGCTCGTACTTAATTCTTTGTATCGTAGAAGTTAACGCTGACGTAATTACCGCTTTGGGTTACAATAAAACATTCGGAGCGATGGTGACGGGACGTTATGCGTGTGTGTGGCACGCAGGACTCCGCTATCGGTCTTCCCTCCCGCGAGCGTGCGCCGCGTGTCTCCTCCGCGCGTCTCCGCGCCTGCGCTGGACGTGTACGAGGCGCACGTCCGTGCCGCGCGAGGCCACACGCTGGAGCCCCGCAGGCACGACCTGGTGCTGTACCGACAGCACGTGCGGAACCGCTACATGTGAAGCGTGCTCTACGTGCTGCCGCTACACGTGACACGCACTGCATGCAGCTGCTACGTGTGACGCACACTCTACATGCAGCTGCTACATGTGAAGTGCACTATACATGCAACTACTACACGTGACACGCACTCTACATACAACTACTACATGTGACACGCACGTGACATGCATTCTTCATGCAGCTGCTACATGTGACACGCGCATGACATGCATCCTTCACGCAGCTGCTACATGTGACGCACACTCTACATGCAGCCACTACATGTGACACGCACTCTGCATGCAACTGCTACATGTGATATGCACTCTTCACGCAGCCGCTTGATGTGACGTGCAGTCTACATGCAACCGCTACATGACACGCACTCCGCATGCAGGCGCTGCATGTGGTGTACATTGCACATGTCGCCACTGCATGTGACACACTTGACTTTGTTTTTTTGCACATCCTTTTGGCCGCACTGTCTCCTTGGAGTGTGTATGCATTTCCGCAGCATTGAATCAATACAGCACAGGTAAACTCTGGACCCGTTTCAGCATTCATTTTGTTTCTTAAGCAGGCAGGCTTAAACGAATACTGATAAAATTCCAGATCTTTCTAGGCAATGACCCTCTCTGTTGGATATGGGTCCTGAATGATTTAAAATGTCAATTGAACCGACAGCCAATCGGGGCGAGGCTGGAGCCAGGGCCAGTCATCTCACCGCCGTACAGAGGTCGCAACCGGGTACCCGATACTCGTACCCTACACGATACCCGGCTACCCGTACCTGGCCGGGTACAGGTAGCCGTTTGCGACCCTGGTGCGGCCGGGTACGGGTACGGGTAAGCCGCGAGTCACTGGTGAGTAGCCGTTTGTCACTCATTTCGGGTAGGGTACAGGTACGGGTAGGGAACGGCTACCCGTACCCAGCCGGGTACGGGTACGGGTACCCATTTGCGACCCTGGTGCGGCCGGGTACGGGTACGGGTAAGGAATCAAAACCCGTTTGCGACCTCTGCCGTCGTATGACATGCCACATGAGGATAACATCGTGTTTCATGAGTGTCGCGAACACGTTTCTTGTCACGCAAGGTACACGGCATTGCGAACCCACCCGCCCCCATTGTCGTGATTGGTTACAGCAGGTTTGATGTGTATTCTTAGGTTTTTTTCGGTAAAGTCACGTAGGTAAAAAAATTCAAATTAATGTGGCGGTGCTGGAAGGGAGTTGCTTCTATGGCTTTGCTGCCCAGTTTTTATAAAGCTTTGTGTTTTTTCCCCGTTCACTAGTTTTGGAGAATTATGCTTTTGGGTCGAGTTGTGAATGTCTTGTGCAAGATGTGTCTGGGAGTGTGGGGGGAGCGTCGGAGATTCCATTGCACCACAACTTTGCATCTCCCTTTGACCCCCCCCCCCCTATGCAATTTATACCGCGCAAGTGAAGCACGCATCCAAGACACAAGAGGTTCAGCTCTTTAAACTCATGACGGAGAGACGAGTTCCAGCGCCGTACATATATCTGAGGGATGTTCCTAACCGGACGGTGTAAGGCGCAACTCCAATGCATTTTATCACTTCAGAAGCGTACAACGTAGAAACGAGTGCCATACGATGTATGAAAGGTCTCGACGAGACTAATCTAACAGTGTATTGCAATTGTTTGTCAGTCTTGAACTTTGTCCGTTGAAAACGTCCGGTGCCGGTAAGTAAAAAAAAAAAACACGAAGCTTTGTGGGTGGATTTGCACTGCAAATCTTTATTTCTTCACGGATTTTCAAACAACAAAGTACTGCGGCGAAGTCCCAAGCTGGCCTACGCATTTACACCATTGAAGGTTTGGTGAAAATCGGTGCAGAAATAGTGCAACGCACTGCGTTTCCTTAGAGTGCGCTTCAAATCCGCAAAAAAACAGCCCGCAATCACTTAAATACAAACTTGCCGCTCTGGACCCACAAGTTTGCGTTTATTGGCATATAGAAGATATATTTATCGACACCATATTGCTTTTTTTAAGGCATCTCACTTGCAGAGCTAATGAGTCTTAATTCCATTGCTGGGAGTCCCAAAACCACACTGGAGAGACCCAATTTCAAAGCGGGAGGTGGGGGGGGGTCCCAATTCCAAAATCGAGCAGTCCAAATTCCACATCCGCGAGTCCGAATCGGGACTCCAGAAATTGAATTTGGACTCCTGTAACCAAGGGACGGACTCGGACTTGAAATCGGCACCAGGCATTTTGTAAAAACAGCGGGACCCAAATTGCTGTGCGATTGGGAGCCTCTGAAACACGTTGAGCGCGATGCTGAGGGGTGGGAACTTCACATCTGTCCCACCGAAAAACCCAAGCACCTGCCCCCGGGTCCCCGCTGTTATCGGAGACCCCTCAGCTCTCCGTGGCTCTCTGCAGTGACGGAACTGGGACAAAAAACAAGTATAACCCGTAAAAACAAAGTTTTTTTACTATAAATCCTTTATATGCGTGGTGGCTAGAGTCCTCTCGTCCTCTGGCTTGAGATGGCTGCCACCTATGGGTCAGATGATTGCATTGCACCATTAAGCAATTGGTAATTAAATATAATATTTTTGTCCTAAAAAGTATAAAATTTTGGAAATTATTTTTTGACGAACATTAATTGTCACGCACAACGAGTCTGTGTGGAAAATGTCAGCTCGATTGGATCACGGGAAGTGGGTTAAAAAACGACCGAAAGATTTGCACGGTCGTAAGCAAGCAAGCGAACTTAATATAAAGGATTTAAAAATCGGTCCAAGTACTTGTAACAAGTAAACCCGTAAAAACAAAGTTTTTCACTATAAATCCTTTATATGCGTGGCATCGGGGCGGCTAGAGTCCTCTCGTCCTCTGGCTTGAGATTGCTGCCACCTATGGGTCAGATGATTGTCTGGCAGCATTAAACAATTGGTAATTAAATATTTAAAAAAAATTCCCTAAACAGTGTAAAATTTTGTATTTTTTTTTTCACCAAAAAGCATTGTCACGCCCAACGAGTCTGTGTGCAAAATGTCAGCTCGATTGGATCACGGGAAGTGGGTTTAAAATGACCTAAAGATTTGCACGGTCTTAAGCAAGCAAGCGAACTTAATATAAAGGATTCAACAAGTAATCCCGTAAAAACAAAGTTTTTCACTATAAATCCTTTATATGCGTGGCGGCTAGAGTCCTCTCGTCCTCTGGCTTGAGATGTCTGCCACCTATGGGTCAGATGATTGTCTGCCACCATTAAGCAATTGGTAATTAAATATTTAATTTGTTTTCCCTAAACAGTGTAAAATTTTGGATTTTTTTCACGAAAATTACTTGTCACACACAACGAGTCTGTGTGGAAAATGTCAGCTCGATTGGATCACGGGAAGTGGGTTAAAAAACGAGCGAAAGATTTGCACGGTCCTAAGCAAGCAAGCGAACTTAATGTAAAGGATTTAATAAGTATAACCCGTAAAAACAAAGTTTTTCACTCTAAATCCTTTATATGCATGGCGGCTAGAGTCTTCTCGTCCTCTGGCTTGAGATGGCTGCCACCTATGGGTCAGATGATTGTCTGCCAGTATTAAGCAATTGGTAATTAAATATTTAATTAGTTTTCCCTAAACAGTGTCAAATTTAGGAAAAAAAAATTCACGAACATTAATTGTCTCGCACAACGCGTTTGTGTGCAAAATGTCAGCTCGATTGGATCACGGGAAGTGGGTTAAAATGACCTAAAGATTTGCACGGTCTTAAGCAAGCAAGCGAACTTAATATAAAGGATTCAACAAGTAATCCCGTAAAAACAAAGTTTTTCACTATAAATCCTTTATATGCGTGGCGGCTAGAGTCCTCTCGTCCTCTGGCTTGAGATGGCTGCCACCTATGGGTCACATGATTGTCTGCCACCATTAAGCAATTGGTAATTAAATATTTAATTTGTTTTCCCTAAACAGTGTAAAATTTTGGATTTTTTTCACGAAAATTACTTGTCACACACAACGAGTCTGTGTGGAAAATGTCAGCTCGATTGGATCACGGGAAGTGGGTTAAAAAACGAGCGAAAGATTTGCACGGTCCTAAGCAAGCAAGCGAACTTAATATAAAAGATTTAATAAGTATAACCCGTAAAAACAAAGTTTTTCACTCTAAATCCTTTATATGCATGGCGGCTAGAGTCTTTTCGTCCTCTGGCTTGAGATGGCTGCCACCTATGGGTCAGATGATTGTCTGCCAGTATTAAGCAATTGGTAATTAAATATTTAATTAGTTTTCCCTAAACAGTGTCAAATTTAGGGAAAAAATTTTCACGAACATTAATTGTCTCGCACAACGCGTTTGTGTGCAAAATGTCAGCTCGATTGGATCACGGGAAGTGGGTTAAAAAACGACCGAAAGATTTGTACGGTCGTAAGCACGCAAGCACGCAAGCAAGCAAGCGAACTTAATATAAAGGATTTAAAATATATTCGCCTGTGGAGGACACGGGGATCGATCCCGCAACCTTTGGCATGGGAAGCGAGGGCGCTACCAACTGCGCTACTCCACCACGGCCTGTGGAGGGGTTACGCTCTGGGCACTCTGACGTTCAGCCAAAGCCATGAATGCGTTCTATTTTAATATATGTAAAATAAAAATTTTTGCCTAAAAAGTGTAACATTTTGGGAATTTTTTTTCACGAACAATAATTGTCTGGCACAACGAGTCTGTGTGGAAAATGTCAGCTCGATTGGATCACGGGAAGTGGGTTAAAAAACGACCGAAAGATTTGCACGGTCCTAAGCAAGCAAGCAAGCACGCAAGCAAGCACGCAAGCACGCGAACTTAATATAAAGGATTTAAAAACACCGACCCAATTTGGGGCTATGGGCAATAATTTAATATTTTTTTAATGGGGTTGTGCGGGACACTGCGTAGTACTGGTAGCGAGACGGTGCGACGTGACGACGCGTGAGTGATTTTAGCCGAGCGATCTCATTGGGCCCCTTTGGGGCTGGGTCCACAACAACAAATGGGGCCGGTGAGGAAGAATCTTCTTTGGGGCTGCCCGATACGGTGGGGACCTGGTGGCAACCAGAGGGCGGAAATAAGCAATGAAGCCTGCACATTCGAGGCAATACAATATTTTAATAAAAAAAATAGATTTCTATTTTAATTTTAAATAAAACAATTATTTTAATTACACTTAAATGAATTTACATTTCTAATTGAAACATTTTAATGAAAGTCTATGTTTTAAAATATTTATTTGAATTTTTATATTTTTTAAAAATATATTGATATTTAAAAATATATAGATATTTTTTGCTCCGATCACATTTTTCACTTCCCCTCCCCCCACCCGGCCATTTGCCCCTACGGACTGCTGCCCTATGGCCAGGCCGGGCCTGCCTGGAGCCACAATTAGTGATTAGGGTTTAGGGTTATGGCTATAGGGTTAGGGGAATAGGGTTATGGCAATAGGATTGAGGTTGCTATATGTGCACTGTAGGTTAGGGTCAGGACTATCGGGTTAGAACTATGGGATCAATCTTCTTGGTTCTTTCGGTAAAGTCACGTAGAAGGGAAGTAATAAAATAATAAAAATAAAACATAATAAAATGCTGTTGTGGACATGTGCACTAAAGGTTGTGGTCAGGGCTAAATGGTTAGGGCTATAGGGTCATTGATTTAAGGTTGTGGTGGATACGTGGCACTGTAGGTTCTACACACGCCACGTGATCGCCTCTTGTGGACAAATGCACGACTACAGCTGCTGCATTGCAAGGATCAAAATAAACGAGCGGAACGACATCCCTCCACATAAACAATGTGGGTGGGAGCTGGGGGGTAACTCGGTTGGGTGCTAGGGGGTGAGGTAGGTGGGGTGGAGGTTAGCTCGGGGGTTAGGTAGGTGGGGGTGGGTAGGTAGCTAGGGGGTTCGGTCGGGGTAGGTAGTGGGGGGAGGGTAGGTAGGTGGGGGGGGTGAGTAGGTGGGGGGTGGGTAGGTGAGGGTAGGTAGCTAAGGGATTAGGTAGGTGGGGGGTGGGTAGGTGAGGGTAGGTAGCTAAGGGATTTGGTAGTGGGGGTGGATAGGTAGCTCAAGGATCTTGACGTGCCCAATCTTGGAAGCCTGGATCTGCTTGAATGGGCTATCCCCGCCTTCGCTAGCCCACACTGACCAGCGTGGTGAAGTATGGCTTAACATGATGCAAGAGACGACGAGATGGGACCAGGTGATGGTGGAAGCTGTTGCGAGACAATGGAGGTAAGACAGTGTCGGATTAAGTTCGTGCGGGGCCTGTCGCATTACGAATAGAATGAGTCAAGAATGTCTGTGTGTCCCGCGCGTGACGTCACTCCACATGCCGCACCCCCCGTCATTAATATTCATGAGCGGGTGGATTTTTACACTCGGTGCAGTACACGTGCAGTGCACTCTGTGTACATCCTGTATAGTGCAGTACACGTGCACTGCGTGTAGAGTGTAGAGTGCAGTACACGTGCAGTGCACTCTGTGTACATCCTGTATAGTGCAGTACACGTGCACTGTGTGTATCCTGTAGAGTGCAGTACACGTGCAGTGCACTCTGTGTACATCCTGTATAGTGTAGTACACGTGCACTGCGTGTAGAGTGTAGAGTGCAGTACACGTGCAGTGCACTCTGTGTACATCCTGTATAGTGTAGTACACGTGCACTGCGTGTAGAGTGTAGAGTGCAGTACACGTGCAGTGCACTCTGTGTACATCCTGTATAGTGCAGTACACGTGCACTGGGTGTATCCTGTAGAGTGTAGAGTGCAGTACACGTGCAGTGCACTCTGTGTACATCCTGTATAGTGCAGTACACGTGCACTACTGTGTATCTTGTAGAGTGTAGAGTGCAGTGCACGTGCAGTGCACTCTGTGTACACCCTGTATAGTGCAGCACACGTGCACTGTGTGTATCCTGTAGAGTGCAGTACACGTGCAGTGCACTGCACTTCTTGTGTGAATCTCTCAATCCCGAGGCTGGGAGTTTAAACCCCAGTCGGGGTGGGGGGCAACTCGGGCAATCTCCTCTCCTGGGTCAGCGGAACGATCGCGACACTCGGCTGGGAGACAGCGGCCGTCTTACGGGTAGGGCAAACATCGTCCTCAGCCGGAGGAATGTGGAATTTCCCACCGATGGGTTCTCCGGACCGCGATGTGGGCAGATGCGCGCGCGCCATCCCAGGAGCGTGACCGCCGCGTCTCTGAACCTCATCCTGACATTTGTAAGCTCGCCAAAGAGGAGCTGCACTTGTTTTTCCTGCCCCAACACCACCCATCCACCCACCCCCTCGTGCTAACGCTCCGAGTAGACCCCCCCTCCCTCCGATTTGACGGCGCCGTCAAATCTCTCGCCAGAAATAGCGACAACGCCGCGCTATTTCCGTCCACGTAAGCGGGCCACACCAACAAGCCTCCCACCTCCCCCTGTGACATTTCCCTCTGCCTCCTCTGCCCCCCCCCCCTTGCCGCCTCCTCCTCTGCTCGGGAGAGGTGCGTGGCACGCCTGTTGGCGCATTGCGTTTTCGTGTTCCGACCACGTTACGAAATCGTAATGTGCGGGGAACTGGTCACCTTCCCACCCCACCCCACCCACACCGCTCACTGCGCATGAAACATAAAAATTAACCCGTAAAAACAAAGTTTTTCACTATAAATCCTTTATATGCGTGGCATCGGTTTTATTTTATTATTCATTTCTGTTTTTCTTGAGTAAGAGTTTCATTTTGATCACATTGGTATTTTAAATTTAATATGAAAAAAAAAATCCTAAAAAGTGGAAAATTTTGGGAAAAATTTGGATCACGGGAAGTGGGTTAAAAAACGACCGAAAGATTTGCACGGTCGTAAGCGCGCAAGCAAGCAAGTGAACTTAATATAAAGGATTTAAAAACATCCTGAGCCGTTTCTCAGTCAGCCCCTTTGGGTCTACGGCCCAGGGTCGGCAACGTTTTTCGGCTCCAGTGTCGCATGCGGCTCTTTAAACGACTGCATTGCGGCTCTTGAAATATTGAGGTGGGGGGGGGGGGAGTTACGGATTACGAAAAAAAAATGGATCTTCTTGTTACGTTGGTTGCTGACCCCTGACCATTGGAGTCCAGTTTACCATGGGAGTCCAGTTTACCATTGAAGTCCAGTTTACCATGGGAGTACAGTTTACCATGGGAGTCCAGTTTTCCATGGTGTCCAGTTCACCATGGGAGTCCAGTTCACCATGGGAGTCCAGTTTTGCCATGGGATTCCAGTTTTGCCATGGGAGTCCAGTTTACCATGGGAGTCTAGTTTACCATGGAAATCCAGTTTTTCCATGGTGTCCAGTTTACCATGGGAGTCCAGTTTACCATGGGAGTCCAGTTTACTATGGGAGTGCAGTTTTGCCATGAGAGTCCAGTTTTGCCATGGGAGTGCAGTTTACCATGGGAGTCCAGTTTACCATGTGAGTCCAGTTTACAATGGGAGTCCAGTTTTGCCATGGAGTCCAGTTTACCATGGGCAGGAGTAGGAAGACTGCGGCTCTTTAAGGTCTGATTCGTGCCTCCGTCTCGTATTCAAACTTTGCATTGCGGCTTTTGACAGAGGTTTTTTTAAATATACCAAATACAAAATAACTGGCTCTTCTTGTCATTTTGCTCGCCGACCCCTGCCCTAAGGTCACAACTGTCCGGCATAACAGCAGCGGTAAGGTTCGACACAATAATCAGCGACCACATCTCGGCACGAATAAAAAATCCCCGGCTCGCATCGCGACGGGTCCACTCGCGGGTTTTCATTTGGCCGAGAAATTCTCGCGCCTGAGGTCCCTTTCCGCAATTGCGTCACGATAGGAAGAACTTACCTGGCGCTCACCTCCGTTGGGGAGCCACAGCCAAAGGTGGGCGCTTCCACATTAGCATGGCAAGGGCGAGTTGACCCGTGACCACTTCGTTTCACCAGGACGCACGTACCTTGACTTCCACCTGTGCGTATGTTGAACTTATTTCGCACGGTACGCAGGCAACCGTGCTAATCGGAGCAACAACACGAACGAAGTGTTAGGGTTGATTTATTGGAATGTTTTCACGAGGCACGTGGGAGGGAACACATCGAGACGGACGTCGTTAACGAAGGCCGCAGGTCATTTGAAAGCAATGCATCAGCATCATAAGTGGGTGAGTGTGTGCGCGTGAACACCAGTCAGGCACCGAATCCTCAATTCCCCCTACACGGTTCACCTGGTTCATTGGGGAAATAACTAAAACTAAACACATTTTTTCTTCATATTATCAGGTATATAGCTCCTTTTCAGAAGCGGCCTGGCCACAAATGATAGCTCAACGAAGTGGCTCATCGTCATCACGTGGAAATGTATCGCAGCCAAATACTCTAAACGCGTGTTGTTGATTCTTAACGTGGAGGGGAAATAAAGCACCCAGAGAAAAATCCACGCGCGACCACGGAGAGAGAGACACGCAAATCCAAATCTACAGCAGCAGCAGGCGTCAGGGTCGGCATCGAACCCACGACCTCCTGCACACCAGGCGAGGCAGTCAACATCTCCTAGCCACCGTGATGATGATGCGCGAGAGAGAGACACGCAAACTCCAAATATACAGCAGCAGGCGTCAGGGTCGGGATCGAACTCACGACCTCCTGCACACCAGGCGAGGGAGTTAACAATGAGAGAGAGAGAGACACGCAAACTCCAAATATACAGCAGGCGTCGTCGGGGTCGGCATCGAACCCACGACCTCCTGCACACCAGGCGAGGTAGTCAACATCTCCTAGCCACCGTGATGATGATGCGAGAGAGAGATACACGCAAACTCAAAATATACAGCAGCAGCAGGCGTCAGGGATGGCATCGAACCCACGACCTCCTGTGTACCAGGCGAGGTAGTCAACATCTCATCAGGGTCGGCATCGAACCCACGACCTCCTGTGTACCAGGCGAGGTAGTCAACATCTCCAAGCCACAGCGGCGCCCCCGGCGGGTTTTCGCCTAATTTTTTTGCTGCGAAATTAAAAGTCCAGAATGTTTCTGTCGTCTTTCCGCCAATATTGTTGGGGGCTGCAACATCCGTCAACGACTCGGAGCCAAAGGCAGCGAGAGACGTGGGAGAAGTGCGCGGGATAGGAGTAGGAGGGGTGGTTGGGGGAGGGATATTAACAACCAGAGACCACGCCGAGCTGCAGTGGCACATCGCGAACCGATTCATTGATTGTTACGAACCAACAGAAGCTAAAGTGATAACAAAATAAATGTGGTATTTACAGTTTTCGTGGTGTTGATGAACCCGGTGCTTTTTTGAAGAGAGTGAGAGATAGTGTGAGTGTGTGTGTATTTATTTATTCGCGCACACACGTAGAGTGTTGTTGTACACGGCGTGGCACGTGCGACGACTTGACAGATGCAACCCCTCTTCTTGGCTCTTTCGGTAAAGTCACGTAGAAGGGAAATAATAAAATAATAAAAATAAAACATAATAAAATAATTTACACCATGGGAACCTCATTTGCCAGTAAAAATTTGATAATTGGTTTTTTACCCTTCTATCTGGCAACAAAACTGACACCTTTTTACAAGGAGTCATGTTTGCATAGACCGCAATACCTGCAGTCATAATATAAACAAAAGAACATAACTCTGATAATGTGCACTGTCCTTGAGGTTGATTGGTCCACACCCGAGACAGCTTTCCTGAGAGCCTAGTCTCACATGGGTTGGACCAGATGACGCCAAAAGGCGCACTGCAGGTATTGAGGTCTATGCAAACATGACTCCTTGTAAAAAGGTGTCAGTTTCGTTGCCAGATAGAAGGGTAAAAAAACCAATTATAATAAAATAATTATCACGACGTTTCGGCCACAACGCAAGCAGCCGTCCTCAGGTGAAGAACAGGTCTGTCGAGAAGACAGCGTCTGAATGACACACCCCAGCTGCAACCCCCTCCGACGTCCAAAGCACTGCGTGATCGCCTCCGTCGATGCTCGCGCCGCCGATCTTCAACAGCGACTTCCACTCCACCCGGAGGAGTCGTTGCGCCAACACGGAATCAGAAACGTGGTGCACCCATTGACCACCTCGCCCGGCATGCACGAGGTCGTGGGAACGAAGCAACAATCTTGACGAGGAGTTCGCTCCAAGCTTGGTGGGAATGACGAACGCACGCACAAAGAGCAGATCATTTTCTTTTTTTTGTATCCTTTATATTAAGTTCACTTGCTTGCTTGCTTGCGCGCTTACAACCGTGCAAATATTTCGGTCGATTTTTAACCCACTTCCCGTGATCCAACGGAGCTGACATTTAGCACACAGACTCGTTGTGCGTGACAATTTATTTTTGTGCAAAAAAAATTCCCAAATTTTCCACTTTTTAGGAATTTTTTTTTTCATATTTAATTTAAAATACCAATGTTATAAAAATGAAACTCTTACTCAAGAAAAACAGAAATGAATAATAAAATAAAACCGATGCCACGCATATAAATGATTTATAGTGAAAAACTTTGTTTTTACGGGTTAATTTTTTTACTTTTTATTTTCACCAGGTAAGGCCCCACTTCGCTATCCTAGCTCTTTTTCAGAAGCGACCTGGCCACCGCAACTGATAGCAGCTCAACGAAGTGTCTTGTCACTGTCAACGTGGAAATGTACAGCAGCAAAAAACTCGAAGCGCGCGTTGATTTTAAATGTGGAGGGAAAAACCGGAGGACCCAGAGACAAACAAAAATCTGTGCGACCAACGGTGGGAGAGAAAGAGAGAACCTGCCAACTCAAAGTACACAACGGGCATCAGGGTCGGGATCGAGCCCACGACGTCATGTATACCAGGCTCAGTGGACCTTACCTGGGAAAATAAAAACATGTTTATAGTTTAGTTTGTTTTAACACGTCGGCTTTCGCAACCAATATCCACGATTCAACTTTTTTGGGTTGGATCTCGTAAACATAACGGCAGTTTCCCTCCACAAATCTGGCTGTCGCCTGATGATGCTAGTTGTAATAACTGGCGAAACGTCGTACTCGGATTGTAAATGTTGTGGCTTTGCTCTCCGACACACCGGTTAGTGCTGTTCTAATAACAAATTGGCACGTTCCGTTTACGCGACAAACCTTACTAATTGGCTGTGTCGGGTGGTGGCGGGTTTAACGACACATTTACACATTTACGCGATCTAACCCCAAAAAAACACCTGTGTTTATGGATTTTAGTTTGTATACTGCAGCGTGTGCGAACATTAACCGTAAGAACGCGAAGCGTCGTCTGCCTTCACGCCAGCGGACGTCACAGATCCCGTGACATCTTCGCAAGAGGAGGCCACCGCGTGACGCCGTCGGGGATCCAAATTTGGCAAATTCGTGAGAGTCGTGGCAGCAATCACCAGCCCCCCCCCGACTGGCAGCAGGTCGAATACCACAGGGGCATGCTCGTAAAAAATGCGACATCTTTAATGTCCATCAGAGGTTTTTGGAGTGAGATTGCGTCTTCCCGACAGACCTGTTCTTCACCTGAGGACGGCTGCTTGCGTTGTGGCCGAAACGTCGTGAGAATTATTTTATTATGTTTTATTTTTATTTTATTATTTCCCTTCTACGTGACTTTACCGAAAGAACCAAGAATATAAATGTGTCGTTAAAACCGCCACCACCCGACACGGCCAATTAGTAAGGTTGGTCACGTGAACAGAACATGGCAATTGATTACTAGTTCAGCACACCGCCTGTGTGTTGGAAAGTAAACCCACAACGTTTATAATTCAACTACGACGTTACACCGGTACTCACAACTGGCATCATCAGGCGACAGCCAGAGGTGTGGAGAAATCCTCATCCTGTTTCGATCGTAAATAGAGGCGGGGGATAAATGCGATGTCGTCATTTTGCTGAGCCAATTAGGTGGGAAGACCAGAGAGAGATGGGAGGGGGGTGAGTTAATTTATTCATATAAATTACAATGGGTATCTATAATTGTTTGGGTTATTTATGGTTAATCAACATACATGATGTATGTATGAGAATAGGTTTTTACCATTTCTTTGACTAAAAAACAGCTGTGTTAAGATGCTGAAACACCAAACAAAAACCTTCTGCAAGGAATCACGTCTGCATTAACCACAAAAACTAGTGGTGAACATGCAAACATAAAACATGCTCTGGTACTCTTATTTTTTCGGTAAAGTCACGTAGGTAAAAAATGAAATAAAAATTAATAAAAATAAAATAATAAAATCACGACGTTTCGGAGGCAACACAAGTCTCCATCATCAGGTGGGACAGTCACATCCAGATTTGCTGTGACGGTCCCACCCGATGACGGAGACTTGTGTTGCCTCCGAAACGTCGTGATTTTTATTATTTTATTTTTATTAATTTGTATTTCATTTTTTACCTACGTGACTTTACCGAAAAAACTAAGAGTATGAATCCTTGCAGTCACAAAAGCTTCAAAACACGCTCTGGTCGTACATGATGTATTGTCTTTGAAACTGATTGGTCCACACCAGAGACGGCTTTCTTTAGAGCCTGGTCTCAAGCAGTGTTAGACCAGACGACGCCAAAAGGCGAACAGCACGAAGACAACGCCACGATCAGGACATGGGAGGGCTATGGGTGAGCAGCTCCATTCTCATTCTCATATTTTGATCCTGGCAAGGAAGGTCCCACGATGATGGATGTACATCACGCATGCACATCATGTAGTCTCATCCTCTCGACTACTCACGCGATTTAACAGAATACAACCTTAATTCTAGATTTGAAGCTTTCGTGACTGCAAGGATTCATATTCGTAGGTTTTTTCGGTAAAGTCACGTAGGTAAAACATTAAAATTAATAAAAGTAAAATAAAATAAAACTCACGACGTTTCGGAGGCAACACAAGCTTCCGTCTTCAGGTGGAACCGTCACAGCCACGACAGCTGTATCAAGTAAATGAGAGATTGCAGGAGCTACCACTCCGTTTATATAATGGTTGGAGAGGGGGGGGGGAGCGGCAAGTACAGCACACTTTTTATTCATATGGTAAGGTGAGGCTTAAGAGGGTGAGCCTTTGTTATGGAGAGGTACGGTTTGTGACTCAACCTGTGACAAGGAGAAAACCACTAAACATGGTAAACCTGTAGTAGTTGTCTGTCAAATAAGATTGGCCAAATAAGTGTAGTTAAACCTTTTTTGCATGGTTAATCACATCTTTCCAATAATGACGGTTCCACCTGAAGACGGAAGCTTGTGTTGCCTCCGAAACGTCGTGAGTTTTATTTTCTTTTTCTTTTATTAATTTTAATGTTTTACCTACGTGACTTAACCGAAAAAAACCTAAGAATAAGAAGACAACCTCTTCTTCCGCATGGCAACAATTTCAAATCCAGGTGGTGGTCAAGCCCAGGTTAGCCGCGTTGGCAGGAGCAGCAGCGGAGTAGATGTCTCCTCATCATCATCGTCGTCGTCGTCGTCGCTGGGATGTCTCCTTCCTTGTGTCTGTGTATCGGGGGCGTTGCGTCGTTGCACGCTGTTCTGGATGACCGCAGTCGCCAACACTACAGCCGGGGAATTTTCGAAACCCTTCAACTTGAGACTTATTGACTGCCTCGTGGAGTTACGTGGCTTGAGCAGGGATGGGAAATAGGATTAGATGAGTGGGGGGTCGTCTCATCAATGAGCCCCCTCCACCCAACACATCCACCACCGCTCCTGAGATCTGGACCGTAGCGAGACTGACCGTGTAATCCACTTAGAGGGCTTTGCCTGCAGCGGCATATCCTATTTAGTCGAACGGGAGCCACGGTCGCGGGGGTTGAGGGAGGTTAGGGGCCGTCCATAAATGACGTCACGAGATTTTGGACGATTTTTGACCCCCCCTCAAATATGACGTCACAAAGCTCTGCCCCCTCCCCCCTAAAAAAAAAACATGCTTCAATTCGCTTTAAACTATTGTCATTGTAGTGCGTATTTAATGTGGCGCTGCACTCTGATGTTGTAGGAGAAAACATTTATTAAAAAGTCTATATTTATTTAAAGTTGCGCATTTTGACGTGACGTCACTTTTCTCAAACCCCCTCGCCCCCTCGTCACACATCGTCACAAATGTCTGAACCCCCCCCCCCCCCCAGGTGCGTGACGTCATTTATGGACGGCCCCTAGCAGACGCGGGGGGCAAGTGGTGTGAGCGAGTAGCAGGTCGGCACGACGGACGACGCGGCCAGCAAACCACCACGCCCGGCCGCCTTTGTATCCCCCAGATGGTCACACGTTTCACCAGCTACTCATTTGAGGCCGAGTCGACCTACGGGAGGCCCAGCGCCGGTTCAGACAATCGCCATCAGCGATGCTGGCATTATAGGGGTGAGTTCATTAAATGTTTGACCAAATATAATAACGGGCTAATTTTTAAGTTGATCATTTTGTATGGCCCCGTGAATTGTTATAAATATCCTAATGGCTCTTGGCAGATTTAAAGGATGCACGCTGTTGGATGGCTGGTTAAGGAGCGAGGTGGTGGTGGTGGTTTTGTGCACCACATGGCTGCTTGCAGTCCAGCACTGTGGAGGCAACAGTGAGGGTTGTTGGAACGCATAGACACACACACACATATGATGACATTTCTAGACTTCCCTTCCCGCAGGATGTAGTACAGCGAGTGTGCACTCGTATCATCTGTGCCTGCTGGAAGGGATAGAGCGTTGCTCCCTCGCATGCGCAGGGCTTCCTCCGGGTGCTCCCGGCTTCCTCCCACGTGTATCATAAATGAACGCTCACTAATTGTCTGAAAAACATCTTAACGTGTAGAGAACTGCAGAACAATCGTGGGTCGCTCCGGCTTGGTTTGTGGTTTCTACTCGGCGACGATTGTGCGATGCAATTTGAATGAACGACGGAGCTTTATAAAATACACCACGAGTCATTAGGTTAGTTTTTTCGTCATCTTAGATTGACATGTATTAAGCGGCGCTGAAGCACACGGGGAACGGAGCAGATTCGTATGTACAAAGACAAAGATCCCCCATATAGCCTTAACAGACTGTAGGGGCAAGTGCTGTTAGCGAGCACCTATGAAGGCCGGAACGGTACACGAGGGGGTGGGTGGCCAGCACCACGCCCGACCGCCTTTGTCTCCCTAGTGGCGATGTCTACACACCGCACCAGGTACTCATTTGAGGCTGAGTCGACCTAGGGGAGGCCCGGGACCGGTTCAGATAATTGTCACTGATGTTGGCAGTGAGCGGGAATCGAACCCGTGTCGCCGGGTTCATAGCGCAGCGTGCTAACCGCTACACTACCGCACACACACACACATGGATTGTGCTGCACAATGGGGTGCGTTGCAGTGGGTTGTGATGCACTGTGGGGGGACATTCGCACGAGCTGCAGCTAAATCGCAGACAGGTGTGCGTCAGTCACAAATAAGCAACGCCTTGGGTTCATTTTCAACAACATCAACATCATCAACAACAACATCAACAACAACAACAACGTCTATCGGCCTCTGGGTTTTCCGAAAGCAGCATTTGTTTAAAGCAACAACCACCCCTCCCACCCACCCACGCGGGTTTCGACTTCGCGGTCTCTCATCAGCAGGGCGGGTCCACGAGACGCAGAGCGTTGGGCCTGACGTCACAGGCGAGATCCACAGCCACCTCGGACAGACATGCTGCTCACTCCCTACACTCATTGTGTACACGTGTCCTGTGTGTGTATGTGTCTATGTACGTATGTATGTACGTATCTCTATGTGGGGAGCGATAGTGTAACCCAGGGGTCGGGAACCTTTTTGACTGGGAGAGCCATAAAAGCCAAATATTTCTAGATATATTTCATTGAGAGCCATATAGTATTTTTAACGTATAATACATTAAATATGTCTTACTTTTAATGCGACTTCTGGTGCTGCATGGTTTTGCTGATGACCTTGTAGTCTGGTTCGTACGTGGTGAGGTTGAGCTTCATGCAGGCGTTGAGGCCCCGTGACCCGTGAAATTTATCTTCAAAACTAATTTCTGTTTACTTTAAAATGACACAGTATTATTAAGCAATATCACAAGTATTTTAAAATCAGTTCCAAACTGATTTTTTTATTTTTTTTTTCAACTCAAAATTGTCTGGGAGCCATATGCCGTCACCAGAAGAGCCATATATGGCTCGCGAGCCATAGGTTCCCGACCGCTGGTGTAGCAGTTAGCGCGCTGCGCTATGAACCCGGCGACCCGGGTTCGATTCCCGCTCACGGCCAACACCAGTGACGATGATCTGAACCGGTCCCGGGCCTCCCCTAGGTCGACTCAGCCTCAAATGAGTTACCTTGTGGGGTGTGTAATCATTGCCACTAGGGAGACAAAGGCGGTCGGGCGTGGTGCTGGCCACCCACCCCCTCGTGTACCGTTCCGGCCTTCATAGGTGCTCACTAACAGCACTTGCCCCTACAGTCTGTTAAGGCTATATGGGGGATCTTTATCTTTATCTCTATGTGCAAATACAGGGTGTTTCAAACAGATGGACCCAATTTCAAAGCAGTATATTTCACGATGGCAACATGTTACAATTACACACAAAGTTACAAACGGTTCAATGAGTTATCAAGTTTCAACAACCATTCTATAAATGCTCTCGGTGCCCTCCACCTGCTGTACGGACGGCATGGAGACGATAGTTGAATTCGTCCCAAACGCCTCCCTTCTCACGTTTTACTCTGTGGTGCGTGGTCGCCCCGTGCTCTTCCCTCCTTCCATAAACACCCCGTTTCCTCAAATTGTCGCTACCAACGACGAACGCTCTTTGACATTGTGCGGATCAATGCCAAAACGCCGTTGAAACGCACGCTGCACCGCAATTACGGATTCAGTCTCGCTGAACTGCAGAACGCAAAGCGCCCTTGTGTGTTTGGCAGGGTCACCGTCTTGCGAATGACTGAGGCTAGGGGCTGTTTGTGCGCTGGGAGAGGCATCTGGCGGTGATCATTTTAAACTCTATGCCCCTCCCTCTCTATGCCCCGCCCTCTATATGCCCCGCCCTCTATATACCCCGCCCTTTCAAGTGGTAAGAGTTTCATTCATGGGCGGTTCGTGGTTGCAGAGATATAGCGATTTCAAATCGGGTCCATCTTTGTAAAACACCCTGCTTATCTATGTACGTATCTCAATGTGTATGTACAGGTGTCCCTGTGTATGTACCTATGTACGTATGCATGTATCTCGATGTATATGTACAGGTGTCTGTGTATGTATGTACGTATGTATGCATCTCTGTGTGGAAGTAGAGGTGTCTGTCTGTATGTATATATGTATGTATGTACAGGTGTCTGTGTATGTATCTATGTATGCATCTAAATGTGTATGTACAGGTGCCCCTGTGTATGTATGTATTTATGTATCTCTGTGTGTAAGTAGAGGTGTCTGTGTGTATGTATCTATGTATGTATGTATCTATCTGTGTATGCACAGGTGCCCGTGTATGTATCTATCTATGTATGTATCTGTGTATGTACAGGTGTCTCTGTATATGTATCTATGCATGTATCTGTCTGTGTATGTACCCGTGTCCCTCAGTTTACGAAAGGGATGCGATCTTCAAAAAAAAAATACTCTGGGTAAAAACGAAACTTGGTCAAACCGGATCGGCTTTTCCCATCAATTTAATACGAAACGTGCAGGGATGAGTGTCACATAGCGATTCCAACTCTACTCATAACCTAAAATGATACACCTACGTCACTTTTCACGGTACAGATAATCAAGAAAGCAAACATGAAAACGATCGAATAATAATAATAACGATGATGAATCTAGAACAACAATTCACCTTTTTAACGGAAGTCACCCAAAACACCCGCCGCGTGTCGGAACGACTTGGGCGAAGCGACGTGAAGCCGGGCGCTCCGCAGGGAGACACGGCAGGGAGACGCCGCAGGGAGACGCCGCAGACTGCCGGGTGCCTTCCCGTTTGACGATCTCACGTCGCGCGTGGCCGCGGTCAGATTTCGTTTCGAAGTCGAAATTCGATTTCATCCGTCGAAAAGGTGGTCGGGGGGGGGGGTTTGTCAATTTCGCGAGCAGAACGTCTCACAAACCGAGGTGGGGGGGGGGGGTTACCCTGGACAGAAAACCTCTCTCCCGCTCGCGGGTTTTCGGCCGTCCGCGGATTTGCGCCAACACTTCTGGAGGTGCAGTCCGCCGTTCTCCGCCCCCCCACGTGACGAGCTTCCCTGCCGTAGAGCGTCGTGACCGCGCTGCTCGCGACGACGACGCCGCTGCTGCTGCCGCTGGTGCTGCTGCTGCTGGCGCGGGAGAACACACGCGGAGCCGTCTCCGCCTCCCACGCGGTCCATCGCCGGTCCCAGGGACACGCGCCGTTCCCGGTGACGGTGAGGTTCAGCCGTGCAATATTTCTCCCCGCAGTGTACTGAACTTGTACACGGATAGACGTGTACGGTACTGCACACCGCATTACTAGTGCTCATTTCATACGCTGACCGTGCAAGTTATATTTAACAGAGGGGTACGCGTACCCCCGGTTGAGAACTACTGCCCCCACATCAACCCAGACATGCAATGGGAACGATTTTATTTTTTTACGTAAAATATTAACATTTTTCTCCAGTTGTCGAATATAACTTGAGCGGTCAATGCACGGAATGAAAATGAACGTTGCGTGCAATACCGAACATGCCGTCGGTGGCTGAACCCCTGTGCCTCGGTGGACGCTGGGAGCAGCGCGGGACCTGGGAACCGCTCTAGGAAGCGTAGCAGCAGCAGTAGCAGCAGCATCATCATCGCGAGCAGTGCAGTGAAGAGTACCCACGTATGTCCGTTGAACTTCTTTCGCTCCGTACCGTGCTAATCGGAGGCGCAGGAGTCAACGACAACAAACTAAACACAAAGAGCATTTGTCAACGAAATTAGTTTTAAAAAATCTAGATTTATGAGTGCATGGCTCCGGTGGCTTACGCAAGAACCTCTT
>NC_083784.1:5829045-5903019 GCF_015708825.2 Lethenteron reissneri
AATGATCAACCCCAGAGGGATGACAATGATCAACCCCAGAGGGATGACAATGACGACGATGCTGATAAAATGGTGGTGGTGGCGGCGATGGTAATGGCTGTGTGGGAGATGACGATACCGATGGCAAGCGACAACGGTGATCTTGACCCTGGCCTGTGATTGAACTTACGCGCATTGCAACCATACGAGCAATTTAAGCACGACAACACCCGGTACAATAGAAAACAGCAGCGGCGGCAGCAGCAGCAACAACAACAGCAACGCAATCTTCAAAATCTACAAACAGGCAAGATATTTCGGCTGTGTCGCCACCCTAAAATTTTTTGAAATGGACCCCAAAAGATCTTGCAATCCCCGTATCGTAGACGGAGGAGGGTCCGTGTCGCCCGGGCAGCTCACCATCAAGGCCGACCCTTGCCCACCAGACCTCTGCTGCATCTCGAACTCAAGGCGGTCCTCCGAGAGCTTTTGCTCGAAGTCTTCGCTGCCGCAGCAATGCGCTCCCTGGAGGAGCGCGGTGCGCGCTTAATCATTTATCCATTTCCATATCCTCCACGGGGACAATTACCGGAGGGCCGTATGGACACCGGTCGTTCGCAGTAGACGATGCAGACCCCCACCACCACCACCATCACCTGCGTCGACCAGTTCAGAGGTCTCCCGAGTCTCATCAGCAGGGAGCCTTGCCGGGTTTCCCCGGCGCTGCTGCGTTGCGAGAGCTGCCCCATGAACACTCAGCGCAAGCGCCCCCCACATCCCTGCCTGCCCCCCCTCACCACACACACCACATCTCCTCCGCCCCCCCACCCACACATTCTCACGCTCTCACCCCCCCACCCCCACGCACCACCGAGTCAAGGTTTGGCAAAGAAAGCGTGCCCCCCCCCTCCCAAAACAAAAAGGCAATACCTTAAAATCGTGGACCGATCTGGAAGGCTCGTCCATTGCGCCTACCTCTGTGATGGTGGTGGCGATGATGTGTGTTCGGATCATCATGAAGGAAAGGGCGAGCCGGCGGGCGAGGGAGCGAGCGAGCGAGGCGAGGAGGATGAAAGTGGGGTGCTTCAATGACGCGGCGAGCGGAGCGCTATTCATAGACGAGGCACGTCCGCCCCACTTGGGGAACGAGGGGCGGACGCGCTGGAGAATCGGGCAGCTTGGAACAGCGATGTCAATTGTTCGTCAACATCAGCGCCGTCACTGCCGCAGCTGCCTTCATCACCACCCATCACACACCATCACCGCCATCACCATCCATCACACACCATCACCGCCATCACCACCCATCACACGCCATCACCGCCATCACCACCCATCACACACCATCACCGCCACTGTCGCCACGATCATCACCGCCACCGTCGAAACAATCACTGCCACCATCACCATCTCCATTGTCACCGTCACCATCAGGAACACAATCGTAATCATCGTCATCATCGTCGCCATCGTCATCGTCAACATGATCGTCACCGCAATCATAACCACCACTGTCACGATCACCATCAGTAACAGGATGTGTAAAACAATAATTCTATATCATGATGCTTGCATCATGCTGGTGATGATGACGATGATGTGTCTCATCACCATCGTCATCATCATCACCAGCAGACGCAAGCATCGTGATCATCGTCACGACTGTCAATTGCAACAACAAATAAGCTGGCATTATGCCTCTTTCCCATATCTGATCCTCCAAGTAAAAAAAAATGATTTTTTTTTGACACATCCCATCAGCCTGACGACCGGCCTTCCTTCTGGCAGTGCATATATTCAGTGGCATCGATTCAACGCAAGCAAAGGAAACTCTGTACCGGTTTTGACATTCAGTGTATTATCAGCAGAGTCAGGCTCTGCTTGAACAATGCAACAGTGAACACACTGTTAATAATTCTAGATTTGAAGCTTTCGTGACTGCAAGGATTCATAATCTTAGTTCTTTCGGTAAAGTCACGTAGGTAAAAAAATGAAATTAAAATTAATAAAAAATAAAAACAATAAAATCACGACGTTTCGGAGGCAACACAAGCTTCCGTCTTCAGGTGAAACTGTCACAGCAAAATATCTGTATCAAGTGAAGAGAAGTCCCAAGAGGCACGATCTTATATACTGGCTAAGGGGGGAGGAGCCACACTGTTAAGCCACACTGTTAATAAAATAAAATAAAAATTATTTCTTTACCTACGTGACTTTAGCGAAAGAACCAAGAGTATGGATCCTTGCAGTCACGAAAACTTCAAATCTACTCTGTTAATATATGGGGTTCTAGGATTTGAATCTTCGTAATCATTGTCAGCAGTCGCCTTTATTAAAAGTCATCATCCAGTTTCTCAACACTACCGTCATAATCACCTGCCAATGACCTCACTGGTTAGCTGGTTATAATTACGAATCAGAATATTTATACTGGACGAATCCGATGAGTTATAAAGCACTTTTTCACAGATGTCCAGTTGGGGCACGGCGTAAGAACGTTACAACAACAAACAGTACAGCAACACGATAGGAGTCCAAAATACAAGAAATGTAAACAAATGACCCAAACACGTACAAAATGAAACGAATCCATCCCCATCCTAGCAGACAGAGCCCACTGGAGATGTTAACTTCTTTTTCATAATCGACCTGGCCACAAATGATAGCTCAACAAAGTGGCACCATCATTTGGACGCGGATTTAACATCGAGCAATTTCGGGAATGCACCGTTATATCACCGTACACGAGTCTAATCTTGATCTCCGAGGGTTTGACGCAGCAATTGCGATTTAATATAATAACACTAGGAAGAGAGGCCCGCTCCCCTGCAACCAAAAATAAGAGCCAGCTGTCTTGTTCTGGATCATCTCACGATCCTGTTGTACTCGGGAGCAGGGCCAGGAATATACTTTTCACGTAGTAATAATACAATTCCGAGATAATATATCTTGTGCTGTTGTTGTTATAGGTCTTCTAAGGGTTTAAGAAACATTCTGGCGACAGAACGACATCAACAGGGAGAGCAATTTTTGTTCAAAGTCAGAGCGACGTGAAACGAGCTGTGGCCGGCCGTCTCGTATCCGTTCCTCTTCCGGCCACATCTTCGGTGTCGCGAGTTGCGGTGGCAACGGCCCTCAGCCGTTCTAGATTTGAAGCTTTCGTGACTGCAAGGATTCATATTCTTAGGTTTTTTTCGGTAAAGTCACGTAGGTAAAAAATTAATAAAAGTAAAATAAAAATAAAATAAAAATCACGACGTTTCGGAGGCAACACAAGCTTCCGTCTTCAGGTGGAATCGTCACAGCACGATTGCTGTTTCAAGCAAGAGTTGAAACAGCAATCAAGAGTTGAAACAGCAATCGTGCTGTGACGGTTCCACCTGAAGACGGAAGCTTGTTTTGCCTTCGAAACGTCGTGCATTTTTATTTTTATTTTACATTTTTACCTACGTGACTTTACCGAAAAAAACCTAAGAATAAGCAACCAGCCAGCCAGCCAAGGAAACTCCAGGGACAGATTAAGAGTGGCCTGACGATAACAACTGAGAAGCCCTTTAGGTAAGCGACTGCTGGATGAGTATCTCACCACCCCGCGCGATGCCGTTCACGGGGTGTTCGTTTGACCATACTTTACCACGCCGGTCATTGCGGGTCCCTAATGGGAGTGGTGGAGGGGGGGCAGGGGCAGGACCAGTGCAGACGAGGCCTGCATCCATCCAGCAGTGGATTTGCGATCTGCCAACCGCCAACCGTGCTCGCTGCTGCCACCGCTTGCGATGTGCGACATCGCCACCAGTCCATCTCACGCCCCGTGCCTCTCCGCCCGGTGCGGATTCCGTGCGGTTTGCCGCTCTCTCGCCATCTCATCAAGCCCCTCCGCCCTTCCAGAGGACGTCTCCTTGAACGAACCACGACGACCGTTGCGGTCCGCACCCTCAGGACGAGCGGCGGTCGATGTCCACCCTCGGCCGGCGACGGAGACCTCCTCCGCCTTACCGTGGCGGGGAAGCCGTGGCGTCGGACGTATCGACCGCACGCACGGCCGGTGCGTCACAGCGGCGGCCGGCGCCCCGGATTCGTCATCGCCCGCTCGGGTGACAATTAAGTGGCACGGCCTAATGGTGGTGCAACGCACGTGGGTTGCCATGGTTGCTGCCCCCCCTACACACGCATCGATTATTGTGCCGAGGCAGCAGTTTCCAGCGGGGCACTTGAACTGGGATGCACCCACCTCCCCGCCCCCCCGAAACGCACCGCGACGAAACCCGCCCCGGTCGCCCCCCCACCATCACCATCACCACCATCATCATCACCACCACCACCATCATCACCACCATCATCATCACCACCATCACCACCATCACCACCACCATCACCACCATCATCATCACCACCACCACCATCACCACCACCACCATCACCACCATCATCATCACCACCACCACCACCATCATCATCACCACCATCACCATTACCACCATCACCACCACCATTACCACCATCACCACCACCATCACCACCACCACCATCACTACCACCACCATCACCACCACCACCATCACCACCATCATCATCACCACCACCACCATCATCATCACCACCATCACCACCATCACCACCACCACCATCACCACCACCATCACCACCATCACGTAGCCTTAGGGATTCTCTTCCCCTTGGTTGCCAGCCTCTGGGTGCCCTCCTCCATCCTCCACTCCGCACCCCACCCATCACGACCTTTTCTCCTCCTCCTATTCTCAACCTCCAAGTTGCTGACCCCATCCGTCGCATGAACCTGCCAAGTGCGGCCCTCCTCAAAGTAAACAGAGCGGCTCAAGGCCTCTCAGCCGTGGAAGGCTCGTGTTGGTAACGATGAAGGTGCCGCAACTTCCAGCGCCCCACCCGTTCACCCGCACAGAAACGCGCACAACGCGGGGGGCAGGGGGGGGACCAGAATGAGTCCTCCTCTTTCGTGTGCACCTATGAAGAGAACAACTACCAGAGCTTGAGTGGTCACGGGATTTGTGGTCACGGGATTTCAGCTGCGTTGCCCGGGGGTTGGAGGACCGCACCGCCTACGAGCATGTCCGGGGGCGGTGCGGACTTTCGCGGCCCGCGGCTTGGAGGTTTGCGGCCGCATTCACGCGCGGGGAAGAGAGAGAGGAAGAGATTCTCCGCTTGAATTGAATCAAACAGGCAGACGACTTCCAGTTGGCTCTTAGACCGCGGACAATTGCGGATAATTGGACGGATGTGCTGCCCTTTCCCGGAGTCTGCCCTCCGATCAGCGAGCGCCGTCGCTCGAGTTACCGAAGCTCGTGCTAACGACCTGACGATGGCCGGATGCTGATGATCCAGCGATGAGTCGTTACCTATGAAAATATTGAGAGATTGCTCTCCAACAACACAAACAACAGCAGTGGCGATGCTGCAGCTGCTGCTGCCGCTGCTACTGAGAGCAGTCACACACTTGGCTATGTTTGATTCACAGCACCACTTTCATTAATTGGCGGTGGGACTGGCGGTCGAACCGGTGGTGGGACTGGTGGTCGAACCGGTGGTGGGACTGGCGGTCGAGCCGGCGGTGGAATTGGCGGTGAAATTGGCGGTGGGACTGGCGGTCGAACCGGCGGTGGGACTGGCGGCGGTGGAATTGGCGGTAGAACTGGCGGTGGAATTGGCGGTGGGACTGGCGGTCGAACCGGTGGTGGGACTGGCGGTCGAACCGGTGGTGGGACTGGCGGTCGAACCGGCGGTGGAATTGGCGGTGGAATTGGCGGTGGAATTGGCAGTGAAATTGGCGGTGGAACCGGCGGTGGCCAGCGCAGGGTTGCGTTGGGCGTCAGTTGACATTTCCAGTCCAGAGCCGTTGCCGAGCAGAGCCGCATTTCATCCGCTTCGGCGGTCGCCGGTGGCGGCGTAACAATAGTGCCCGGGTCAGTGCACGCGTGCGTGCGGGCGGGCGCGTGTTTACCGGAGGAGTCTCACCGGCTGCGGCAAGCAAGCGACGCTCAGCGGTCCAATAAGCGCGCCTCGCCGTTTACGCACGGCCATTGAACGGACCGAACCCCCCAGCCCGCCAGCCCGCCCGCCCGCCCCGCGCGTTAACGTGGCGCGTATTGTGTGGGAGCCGGTAAAACATTTTGTAGCTGCGGTGTTCATGACCTTCATCTAGCAGTGGAGAGACAACGCACGATGTTGACGGCTTTCGTCCGGCAGCGGATAGACGATGTGCGATGATGGCGCGGGGGAGACACTCATCCAGCAGTGAATATGCATCGACTGCTAAACGACGACGGGAACAATGACGATGACAACGTATGACCATTTTCGATGTAAAGCTTTCGTGACTGCAGGGATTCATCTTCTTGGTTCTTTCGGTAAAGTCACCACGTAGAAGGGAAATAATAAAATAATAAAAATTAAACATAATTAAATAATTCTCACGACGTTTCGGCCACAACGCAAGCAGCCGTCTCATTCAGACGCTGTCTTTCCGACAGACCTGTTCTTCACCTGAGGACGGCTGCTTGCGTTGTGGCCGAAACGTCGTAAGAATTATTTTATTATGTTTATTATTATTATTTTATTATTTCCCTTCTACGTGACTTTACCGAAAGAACCAATAAAACGTATTACCATTTTTAAAAAATATTTATATTTCAAGGAATATTCGCTTGTAGGGATTACATCAAATGTATCTATATTCTGGTCGCTGCAACGGTGGGGGCTGCTTGTCGCTTATGCAAGTCACGGTGCTGGCGGTGGGGACGGCTGTGCGAGGAGCGGTGGCGCAGCGGTTAGCACGCTGCGCTACGAACCCGGCGACGTGATTTAGGGTCCCGCTCACGGCCACCAACACCACCGGTGACGATTATCTGAACCGGTTCCAGGTCTCTCCCTAGGTCGACTCAGCCTCAAGTGAGTACTTGGCGCGGTGTGTAGTAAACATCGCGGACGCAGACTCGCCACGAGCGGCTGGCTGAGTTGCCGACTGCGCGCTTCCAACACCGGCTTTGTCACCCGGTCAATCGCATCACGCAAGAAGGGTGTGTGGGGGGGGGGGGGGAGTTTCACCTCTGTTGCCACGTGTGCCGCTGGACGGGAGGCGAGACCGCATCATCCCAATACTCCAAACGTTCCTGTGACTCTCCTCCACATACTCTCCTACTTATCCCCTCTCATCTCACTCCACTCCCCTCCACGCACTCTCCTGCCTCTCCCCTCTCATCTCTCTCAACTCCCCTCCACGCACTCTCCTACCTCTCCCCTCTCATCTCACTCCACTCCCCTCCACACACTCTCCTGCCTCTCCCCTCTCATCTCACTATACTCCCCTCCACGCACTCTCCTACCTCTCATCACACTCTACTCCCCTCCACCCACTCTCCTACCTCTCCCCTCTCATCTCACTCCCCTCCACCCACTCTCCTACCTCTCATCACACTCTTCTCCCCTCCACGTACTCTCCTGCCTCTCCCCTCTCATCTCACTCTACTCCCCTCCACACACTCTCCTACCTCTCCCCTCTCATCTCACTCTACTCCCCTCCACACACTCTCCTACCTCTCCCCTCTCATCTCACTTCACTCCCCTCCACGTACTCTCCTGCCTCTCCCCTCTCATCTCACTTCACTCCCCTCCACGCACTCATTTTTTTTCTTGTTAACGGCCGATAAATAATTACGTGCCGAGTCGATCTCCACCTCCTCCACCAGCCTTTGTCCACCACCCAGCAGTAATACAAGGGGACACCACCACCACCATGACCAGATCGGCAGGTCGCACACGGTGGGATGAAGTGTGGGCAACTCTCACCTCTTCCGAGACGCCTTCGCCAGCGTGGAGGAAGAGGCCAAAAACAATCCAGAGGGGCTCTTTGGAGCTGTCTCTAGTGGCGGCCTCATCCACCAGCAGTGGCGTGGGTAGGCAATTGCAGGCTGCGCCTTTGCTCATTAACACACCTGTCAACCCCGTATCAGTGCCCTGCCTGATTTCGCACCAATTCAGACCTCATTGGTCACTCCGTGCCCTTACAAAATCTCAACGTTCATCCGACAAAGTCCCATCACAAGGGAGAAACACAAACAAATAGACACAATACCACGGTGAGTGTCGCGGTGAGTATCACGGTGATACTGCCGGACACGCCAATTGTGTTACCGACCCGTGTTGCAATCCACTGCTGGTCGAGTTCCATAGCCACCACATTACACCGGTGCAAGGTCATTGGTTATTTGATCATACTTCACCACGCTGGTGAGTGTTATTGGCTTGGTGGAGGCGGGGGAAGGGGGGCAACGATGATATTCTACTGTACGACTGCCCCCCACTAAATCTAGCAGCAGCAGCTGCAGCAGCCTATAGCACCCGGGTGTGAACCGAGGTGGCACATCCAAAGCGGTCGACCAGGCTAAACCACTGCTTAGCTTGCGAGATGTCGGTGGCGAAACCAGCTTTCTTGCCGTATCACAATAGTCGACAAGTTAAACGCCGTTTAGGGGCCGTCCATAAATGACGTCACGCGATTTTGGACGATTTTTGACCCCCCCCCCCCCACTCGTCACACGGCGTCACAACAAGTCAGAGGCCCCCCATCAAATATGACGTCACAAAGCTCTGCCCCCCCCCCCCTCTCACAAAACCATATTTCCATTTTGAAAATAAAACGTGCTTCAAATCGCTTTAAACTATTGTCATTGTAGTGCGTATTTAATGTGGCGCTGCACTCTGATGTTGTAGGAGAAAACATTAAAACGTCTATTTAATTAAGTAGAACGTGTTGTCTATATTTGTTAAAAGTTGCGCATTTTGATGTGACGTCACATTTCTCACCCCCCCCCCCCCTCGTCACACATCGTCACAAATATCTGACTAACCCCCCCCCCCCTCTAGGTGCGTGACGTCATTTATGGACGGCCCCTTAGTCTCGACATTAACTGCGGTGTAAAAACAAAGGGATTGCAAGGCGACATCCGTGACTCACCGGGCTAGTCCAGTGGCTCAGCCCAGTACCAGTCTCATCGCCATTCACACACAGCCTCAACTACACACACACACACAGCCTCAACTACACACACACAGTCTCTACTACACACACACACACAGTCTCTACTACACACACAACACACACAGTCTCTACTACACACACACACATACAGTCTCTACTACACACACACAGCCTCAACTACACACACACACACAGCCTCAACTACACACACACACACAGCCTCAACTACACACACACAGTCTCTACTACACACACACAGTCTCTACTACACACACACAGTCTCTACTACACACACACACATACAGTCTCTACTACACACACACAGTCTCTACTACACACACACACATACAGTCTCTACTACACACACACATACAGTCTCTACTACACACACACACAGTCTCTACTACACACACACATACAGTCTCTACTACACACACACATACAGTCTCTACTACACACACACATACAGTCTCTACTACACACACACAGCCTCTACTACACACACACACATACAGTCTCTACTACACACACACACACAGTCTCTACTACACACACACAGCCTCTACTACACACACACACATACAGTCTCTACTACACCACACATACAGTCTCTACTACACACACACATACAGTCTCTACTACACACACACAGCCTCTACTACACACAACCACACACAGTCTCTACTACACACACACATACAGTCTCTACTACACACACAGCCTCTACTACACACACACACATACAGTCTCTACTACACACACACACACAGTCTCTACTACACACACACAGCCTCTACTACACACACACACACACAGCCTCTACTACACACACACACATACAGTCTCTACTACACACACACACACAGTCTCTACTACACACACACAGCCTCTACTACACACACACACACACAGCCTCTACTACACACACACACATACAGTCTCTACTACACACACACAGTCTCTACTACACACACACAGTCTCTACTACACACACACACATACAGTCTCTACTACACACCAACACACAGCCTCTACTACACACACACAGCCACTACTACACACACACAGTCTCTACTACACACACACAGTCTCTACTACACACACACAGTCCTCTACTACACACACACACAGCCCTCTACTACAACACCACACAGTCCTCTACTACACAACACAGTCTCTACTACACACACACAGTCTCTACTACACACACACACATACAGCCTCTACTACACACACACACATACAGTCTCTACTACACACACACACATACAGTCTCTACTACACACACACACACATACAGTCTCTACTACACACACACAGCCTCTACTACACACACACAGTCTCTACTACACACACACAGTCTCTACTACACACACACAGTCTCTACTACACACACACAGTCTCTACTACACACACACAGCCTCTACTACACACACACAGTCTCTACTACACACACACAGTCTCTACTACACCACACACAGTCTCTACTACACACACACAGTCTCTACTACACACACACACAGTCTCTACTACACACACACAGTCTCTACTACACACACACAGTCTCTACTACACACACACAGTCTCTACTACACACACACAGTCTCTACTACACACACACAGTCTCTACTACACACACACAGTCTCTACTACACACACACAGTCTCTACTACACACACACAGTCTCTACTACACACACACAGTCTCTACTACACACACACAACAGCTACTACACACACACAGGCCTCTACTACACACACACAGTCTCTACTACACACACACACACTACTACCACACTACACAGTCTCTACTACACACACACAGTCTCTACTACACACACACATCACAGTCTCTACTACACACACACACATACAGTCTCTACTACACACACACACATACAGTCTCTACTACACACACACAGTCTCTACTACACACACACAGTCTCTACTACACACACACAGTCTCTACTACACACACACAGTCTCTACTACACACACACAGTCTCTACTACACACACACAGTCTCTACTACACACACACAACCACTACTACACACACACAGTCTCTACTACACACACACAGTCTCTACTACACACACACAACCACTACTACACACACACAGTCTCTACTACACACACACAGTCTCTACTACACACACACACAGTCCTCTACTACACACACACAGTCTCTACTACACACACACAGTCTCTACTACACACACACAGTCTCTACTACACACACACAGTCCTCTACTACACACACACAGTCTCTACTACACACACACAGTCTCTACTACACACACCACCTACTACACACACACAGTCTCTACTACACACACACAGTCTCTACTACACACACACAACCACTACTACACACACACAGTCTCTACTACACACACACAGTCACTACTACACACACACAGCCTCTACTACACACACACACAGCCTCTACTACACACACACAGTCACTACTACACACACACAGTCTCTACTACACACACACAACCACTACTACACACACACAGTCCTCTACTACACACACACAGTCACTACTACACACACACAGCCTCTACTACACACACACACAGCTTCTACTACACACACACAGTCTCTACTACACACACACAGTCTCTACTACACACACACAGCCACTACTACACACACACACAGTCTCTACTACACACACACAGTCTCTACTACACACACACAACCACTACTACACACACACAGTCTCTACTACACACACACAGTCACTACTACACACACACAGCCTCTACTACAACACCACACACAGCTTCTACTACACACACACAGTCCTCTACTACACACACACAGTCTCTACTACACACACACAGCCACTACTACACACACACACAGTCTCTACTACACACACACACAGCCTCTACTACACACACACACAGCTTCTACTACACACACACAGTCCTCTACTACACACACACAGTCTCTACTACACACACACAGCCACTACTACACACACACACAGTCTCTACTACACACACACACAGCCACTACTACACACACACACAGTCTCTACTACACACACACAGTCTCTACTACACACACACAGTCTCTACTACACACACACAGTCTCTACTACACACACACAGTCTCTACTACACACACACAGTCTCTACTACACACACACACAGGCCTCTACTACACACACACAGTCACTACTACACACACACAGTCTCTACTACACACACACAGCCTCTACTACACACACACAGTCTACTACTACACACACACAGTCTCTACTACACACACACAGTCTCTACTACACACACACAGTCTCTACTACCACCACACACAGCCTCTACTACACACACACACAGTCTCTACTACACACACACAGTCTCTACTACACACACACAGCCTCTACTACAACACACACAGTCCTCTACTACACACACACACAGTCTCTACTACACACACACAGTCTCTACTACACACACACAGTCTCTACTACAACACACACAGTCTCTACTACACACACACACAGTCTCTACTACACCACACACAGTCTCTACTACACACACACAGTCTCTACTACACACACACACAGCTCTACTACACACACACAGTCCTCTACTACACACACACAGTCTCTACTACACACACACAGTCTCTACTACACACACACAGTCTCTACTACCACACACACAGCCTCTACTCACACACAAGCACACCACAGTCTACTAACACACACACAGTCTCTACTACACACACACACAGTCCTCTACTACACACACACAGTCTCTACTACACACACACACAGTCTCTACTACACACACACAGCCTCTACTACACACACACAGTCTCTACTACACACACACAGTCTCTACTACACACACACAGTCTCTACTACACACACACAGCCTCTACTCACACACACGTCTCTACACACACACAGTCTACTACACACACAGTCTCTACTACACACACACAGTCTCTACTACACACACACAGTCTCTACTACACACACACAGCCTCTACTACACACACACAGTCTCTACTACACACACACAGTCTCTACTACACACACACAGTCTCTACTACACACACACAGCCTCTACTACACACACACAGTCTCTACTACACACACACAGTCTCTACTACACACACACCCTCTACTACACACACACAGTCTCTACTACACACACCAGTCTCTACTACACACACACAGTCTCTACTACACACACACACAGTCTCTACTACACACACACAGTCTCTACTACACACACACAGCCACTACTACACACACACAGTCTCTACTACACACACACACAGTCCTACTACACACACACAGCCCTACTACACACACACAGTCTCTACTACACACACACACAGTCTCTACTACACACACACAGCTCTACTACACACACACAGTCTCTACTACACACACACAGTCTCTACTACACACACACAGCCTCTACTACACACACACAGTCCTACTACACACCACAGTCTCTACTACACACACACAGTCTCTACTACACACACAGCCTCTACTACACACACAGCCTCTACTACACACACACACAGTCTCTACTACACACACACACAGTCTCTACTACACACACACACAGTCTCTACTACACACACACAGCCTCTACTACACACACACAGTCTCTACTACACACACACAGTCTCTACTACACACACACAGCCTCTACTACACACACACAGTCTCTACTACACACACACAGCCTACTAAACACACACGTCTCTACTACACACACACACAGTCTCTACTACACACACACAGCCTACTACACCACACAGTCTCTACTACACACACACAGTCTCTACTACACACACACACAGTCTCTACTACACACACACACAGCTCTACTACACACACACAGTCTCTACTACACACACACAGTCTCTACTACACACACACACAGTCTCTACTACACACACACAGCTCTCTACTACACACACACAGTCTCTACTACACACACACAGTCTCTACTACACAACACACAGTCTCTACTACACACACACAGCCTCTACTACACACACACAGTCTCTACTACACACACACAGTCTCTACTACACACACACAGTCTCTACTACACACACACACAGTCTCTACTACACACACACAGTCTCTACTACACACACACAGTCTCTACTACACACACACACAGTCTCTACTACACACCACACAGTCTCTACTACTACACACACACAGTCTCTACTACACACACACAGTCTCTACTACACCACACAACAGCCTCTACTACACACACACAGTCTCTACTACACACACACAGTCTCTACTACACACACACAGTCTCTACTACACACACACAGTCTCTACTACACACACACAGTCTCTACTACACACACACAGTCTCTACTACACACACACAGTCTCTACTACACACACACAGTCTCTACTACACACACACAGTCTCTACTACACACACACACAGTCTCTACTACACACACACAGTCTCTACTACACACACACAGTCTCTACTACACACACACAGTCTCTACTACACACACACAGTCTCTACTACACACACACAGTCTCTACTACACACACACACAGTCTCTACTACACACACACAGTCTCTACTACACACACACAGTCTCTACTACACACACACAGTCTCTACTACACACACACAGTCTCTACTACACACACACAGTCTCTACTACACACACACAGTCTCTACTACACACACACAGTCTCTACTACACACACACAGTCCTCTACTACACACACACAGTCCTCTACTACACACACACAGTCTCTTACTACACACACACAGTCTCTACTACACACACACAGTCTCTACTACACACACACACAGTCTCTACTACACACACACAGTCCTCTACTACACACACACAGTCTCTACTACACACACACAGTCTCTAACTACACACACACAGTCTCTACTACAACACACACAGTCTCTACTACACCACACACAGTCTCTACTACCACACACAGTCTCTACTACACACACACAGCCTCTACTACACACACACAGTCCTCTACTACACACACACAGTCTCTACTACACACACACAGTCCTCTACTACACACACACAGTCTCTACTACACACACACAGCCACTACTACACACACACACACACAGTCTCTACTACACACACACAGTCCTCTACACACTACACACACACAGTCTCTACTACACACACACACAGTCTCTACTACACACACACAGTCCTACTACTACACACAGCACACACACACAGTCTCTACTACACACACACAGTCTCTACTACACACACACACAGTCCTCTACTACACACACACAGTCTCTACTACACACACACAGCTCTACTACACACACACACACAGCACTCTACTACACACACACAGTCTCTACCTACACACCACACACAGTCTCTACTACACACACACAGTCCTACTACTACACACACACAGTCTCTACTACACCACACACACAGTCCTCTACTACACACAACACAGTCTCTACTACACACACACACAGTCTCTACTACACACACCAGTCTCTACTACACACACACAGTCTCTACTACACACACACACAGTCTCTACTACACACACACAGTCATCTACTACACACACACAGCCTCAACTACACACACGCCACTACTACACACACACAGACTCAACTACAACACACACAGTCTCTACTACACACACACAGGCTCTACTACACACACACAGTCTCTACTACACACACACAGTCCTCTACTACACACACACAGTCTCTACTACACACACACAGTCTCTACTACCACACACACAGTCTCTACTACACACACACAGCCTCTAATACACACACACAGTCTCTACTACACACACACAGTCCTCTACTACACACAACACAGTCGTATCTACTAACACACTCACAGTCTCTACTACACACAAACAGCCTCTATCTACACCACCACAGTCTCTACTACACACACACAGCCTATACTACACTACACACAGTCTCTACTACACACACCAGTCTCTACTACACAACCACGTCTCTACTACACACCCACAAGTCTCTACTACACACCACACAGTCCTCTACTAAACACCAGTCTCTACTACACACACCACAGTCCTCTACTACACAACACAGTCTCCTACTACACACCACAGCCTCTACTTACACACACACAGTCTCTTCTACTACACACACCAGTCTCTACTACACACACAACAGTCATCTATACACACACACAGTCTCTACTACACACACACAGTCTCTACTACACACACACAGTCCTCTACTACACACACACAGTCTCTACTACACACACACAGTCTCTACTACACACACACAGTCTCTACTACACACACACAGCCTCTACTACACACACACAGTCTCTACTACACACACACAGTCTCTACTTACACCACCACACAGCCTCTACTACACACACACAGTCTCTACTACACCCACACAGTCTCTACTACACACACACAGTCTCTACTACACACACACAGTCTCTACTAACACACACAGTCTCTACTACCCACACACAGTCTCTACTACACACACACAGTCTCTACTACACCACACACAGCCTCTACTACACACACACAGTCTCACTACCACACACACAGCTCTCTACTACACACACACAGTCTCTACTACACACACACAGTCTCTACTACACACACACAGTCTCTACTACACACACACAAGCCCTCTAGCTACACACACACACCGTCTATACTACACAACAACACAGTCTCTACTACACACACACAGTCTCTACTACACACACACAGTCTCTACTACACACACACAGTCTCTACTACACACACACAGCCTCTACTACACACACACAGTCTCTACTACACACACACAGTCTCTACTACACACACACAGTCTCTACTACACACACACAGTCTCTACTACACACACACAGCCTACACACACACACAGTCTCTACTACACACACACAGTCTCTACTACACACACACAGTCTCTACTACACACACACAGCCTACACACACACACAGTCTCTACTACACACACACAGTCTCTACTACACACACACACACAGTCTCTACTACACACACACAGTCTCTACTACACACACACAGTCTCTACTACACACACACACAGCCTACACACACACAGACTACACACACACAGCCTCCACTACCTTGACACGCAACGTCTCTTCTCCGGCTGTCTTGGTGCCGAGCCCTCGACCTGCAGGACCGTGTCGACACTGATCTTGCCAGACGAAGGGCGGTGACACGGGGGTTGCAAGCCCATACGCGTCGTGGTGGTGCTGCGGAGATGGTGGTGGTGGCGGCGGAGATGGTGGTGACAGTGGCGGTGGTGGAGATAGTGGTAGTGATGGAAAGATAGTGGCAGTGGTGGTTGTGGCGTTGGTGATGGAGAGATAGTGGTGGTGTTGGAGATGGTGGCAGTGGTGGTTGTGGCGTTGGTGGTGGGGATAGTGGTGGTGATGGAGAGATGGTGGCAGTGGTGATTGTGGTGGTGATGGAGAGATGGTGGCAGTGGTGATTGTGGTGGTGATGGAGAGATGGTGGCAGTGGTGGTAGTGGCGTTGGTGGTGGGGATAGTGGTGGTGATGGAGAGATGGTGGTGGTGATGGATAGTGGCAGTGGTGGAGATGGTGGTGGTGATGGATAGTGGCAGTGGTGGTAGTGGCGATAGTGGTGATGGAGATAGTGGTGGTGATGGAGAGATAGTGGCAGTGGTGGTTGTGGAGATAGTGATGGAGATAGTGGCAGAGAATCGTGGCTGGTGATGGGTGGTGATGCTGACAACTCCTTAGCGTCCTGACTGTTTATTATTTATTTATGTGCCTCCAATCAGTGCGCACATCCTGGCCTGGATCTGTGGCGGCGGCGAGCGCTGATTGGACGGCTCCTGCAGGGCCCTCTGCGAATATTTAAGTGACATTCTCGGGCAATCAGCTGCGTTGGCCCGGCTCCCCGCTTGCCCCATCTCGCTCGCGTGCAGATCGCGACCCCTAGTGGCCAATTCTAGATTTGAAGCTTTCGTGACTGCAATGATTCATATTATCAGGTTTTTTCGGTAAAGTCACGTAGGTAAAAAAATTAAATTAATAAAAGTTAAATAAAAATTAAATAAAAATTACGACGTTTCGGAAGCAACACAAGCTTCCGTCTTCAGGTGAAAAATCCTAAGAATATGAACCCTAGTGGCCACTTGGATCTCCACAACCATCTTGGCACCAGGGACCGGTTTCGTGAATGATAATTTTTTCACGGACCGGTGGTGGGGGGGGGTCATCATTGGGTCTCTCCCCCTTTTCAAAGAAGTTCTCCAGCGACGTTTGTTTTTTTTTACTCATTTTGGCTACTCGGGGTTAGCAGCTTGTGGGCTTACCAACACTAGATTTGAAGCTTTCGTGAATGCAAGGATTCATACTGTTAGGTTTTTTCGGTAAAGTCACGTAGGTAAAAAATACAATTTTAATTTTTTTATTTTACTTTTAATAATTTTAATTTTATTTTTTACCTACGTGACTTTACCGAAAAAACCTAAGAGTATACTTACCAAAACTGTGACAAGTGCGCCGTTCACCACCAAGTGGCGGTGACGTCACCAGGGCGCTTGTGCCAGGCTAGATGCTGTTTGAGGCCACGTGAAGTTGTCGAAGGCCCGCTGGCAGGAGGTCGGCAGACCCAAGTGCCACGGGTCGACTGATTGAGAAGACTGGCAGATGCACTAGTTGTGTTCCCCATTGTTGCCAGCGCTTTAGCCGCCCGGCGTTCAACTCATTGTTGTGAGCGTCGCTCCTCTGCCCTCCGTTGTTGCTGGAGGGCGACTGCCTCCGACTGCTCAGTAGCAGCAGCGTCCTTCACGAGCCTCCTCCACAGAGGCCGATCTTGACACTGCTGGTACCAGTCGCCAGCAAGTCCATTCAGCCCCACATCCTCCTGTACCGCATTAGTCGATCTCCTCGCTAGCCCGTGCTCGGGATAGAGACACCGAACATCGACACCCCGAGGACACAGCCCAGAACATCGTCACACTGCGGTTTGAGTAATCTCATGGATTTTGCCCATAAACCAAATAAATGAGCATATTTGCCCATGTGATGACTTAATTTGATTGGCTCCGTTGATCGGTGGACGGCTATAGTTAAATCATTAACATTTTACATACTACTACACGATCTAACCCAGCACGAACTAATTATGAATCAATATTATTCGACAAAATTAACTTTTAAACGTTTTTTAAAATATTTTGTTCGTGTGCCATTTAGAAAGGCCATTGCCCGAAACGTCACCTGTTAAAACATTTCCTCCCATTTTGGGGGTCACTCAGTTGTTTTGTGTGTGTCGAGTTTTGTTTTAAAATGTTGTACCTACTTTCAAAAGCGAGACGTGATTTATCGGTTCATCTGGGGGTTAATGCGCGCGTGCAAGTTGGCGAGGTGGCAGCCAAGACACGGTAGACCGCACGCTGCTCTCACGCACGATGGCAGCAGCAGCAGCAGCAATGTGGTTCGGGAGCTCGATGCAAATGTCAAGGTGCGCTGGCCACCACGAAAGGGCCTCGGGAGAGAGAGAGAGAGTTCGTGTCTTTTTCGATTTAAAGCTTTCGTGACTGCAGGGATTCATCTTCTTGGTTCTTTCGGTAAAGTCACGTAAAAGGGAAATAATAAAATAATAAAACTAAAAATAACAAAATAATTCTCACGACGTTTCGGCCACAACGCAAGCAGCCGTCCTCAGGTGGAGAACAACTCCCGACAGACCTGTTTTCCACCTGAGGACGGCTGCTTGCGTTGTGGCCGAAACGTCGTGAGAATTATTTTATCATGTTTGATTTTTATTATTTCCATTCTACGTGACTTTACCGAAAGAACCAAGAAGATGAGTTCGTGTCTTGTCGCTGTTCCTCCTCCTCCTCCGTCGAAGGAGCGCGCAGACAGACCACAGCGGCTTCACGACACGGTCCAGTTTGAGTTGCATGGCCAGTCGTGCTGCCCTGGTGTGTTTTTAATGCATTTCTATGGGTCTCTGTGTCTTTCTGGATTTCTGTGGCTATATGGGTCTCTACTCTGAGTATCGATGTATCTCTGGCTCTCTATGAACGCTGGGGAGCCGGACAAGCCCCTCTCTGCACCAGCGTGGACGGCACCCTCGTGGTGTTCACCTTCTGAAGCGCTCGCTCATCACCGTGGCGTGCGCGATGACCACCACCACCACCACCACAACAACCACCTCCACCACAACCACCACCACAACCACCACCACCACAACTACCACCACCACCACAACCACCACCACGTGACTTTTCTTTTGTGTTGTGCGCGATGCTTTTAGCGCCACAGCGCGTCGATTTGTAGCGTTTATTTTCATTTGTGTTGCTGGTGACTTTGTGTGTTTCATATTAAAATCGCCTCCAGTGCTTTTGCTGCTGCCGGCAATAAAAGTTGTTTAAAAGTCTAAAGTCTATGCTTTTGTAATGTTTCATAGCTTGGTTGCATGGCCACAATTGCACTAACATGGTGTGTTTTTAATATCCTGCATCTTTGTGGGTTTCTGCGAGTCTCTGTCTTTCTCTATATATCCTAATGATGGTACGACTTACGAAGCAAGGGTCATTTTCAAGTTCACCACCTGTGCTCAGCACTGTGCCACTACGCTGCGTTTAGCCACCCGGCACTCCGCTCGTTGTTGTGAGCATTGCTCTTCTGCCCTCTGCTGTTGTCGGAGGGCGACTGCCTTCAACTGCCCAGTAGCATCCTGTACGAGCCTCCTCCACAGAGGCCATCGGAGGTCGCTCATGCTCAGCTTCTGCTCCCGCCGTCTGGAATTCTGTCCCTCTCGAGGCTCGGCGCGGTTGAGACTCCGTCGCTGCCCGATGTTCAAGTCGAGACTTCGCGTGCGTAGAGCCAACTCATTTTACTTTTCCTGATAACCGTCTGGAGATGCGGCGTGTGCGTACGGACGCCAATTGGCGCCGCGATTGTAGCTTCGACGGTGGCCGCTCGGAAGGAACGTACGCCGGATGACGCTCGCATGCATTGCACCGATGGCGTTTAATATTAAACAGCGAGGAAGACAACAGCTTCAAACAAACGCCCGCCCGCCCGCCCATTTATAAATTACGCGATCTCACACGCACACAGATCACCCGCGCAGCCCGCTTGTCAATCCACTGCTGGACGAGAGCGTCCGGCCTTGCCCACGCTGAGCGGGGCGAGGCGAGAGACATGTTTGACCAGACCTCATCACGCTGGTCGGAGCGGGGTTGGTCAGGATGGAGCGAGCACAGAAAAGTAGTGGTGGGAGTTTGCTGCGCTGCCTTCCAGCTGCGCCTACCCTTGCACGCGCGGCTGCTCGTCCATCCAAAGCCCTCGACAGGGTCCCCCCCCCGCCCCCCACCCTGCTTTGCTTGTGAGGTGTCGCGGGGATTACTCTGTACCAGAGGTCGCAAACGGGTTTTGATTCCTTACCCGTACCCGGCCGCACCAGGGTCGCAAATGGGTACCCTTACCCTACCCGTACCCTTCCCGAAATGAGTGACAAACGGTTACTCAACAGTGACTCACGACCTACCCGTACCCGGCCGCACCAGGGTCGCAAACGGGTACCTGTACCCGTACCCGGCTGGGTACGGGTAGCCGGGTATCGGGTAGGGTACGGGTATCGGGTACCCGATTGCGACCTCTGCTCTGTACAAGACATCCAGGGCGAAGCGGAGGCCCCCCCGTGATCAGCGCACCGCGCTATAAACCGTGCGGACCCCGGGTCATTCCCGGGGGCACGAGTGAAACCGGTGCCGGGTAACATTCGATTTCCAACGCCGCTGTGACGATTGGTCAAACGACTCCAACGACTGACGCGGCGTGGGGCCTCGATATTTAACATCGCTGCACAATTTGGCCGTGACCAAACGGCAAGCTCGTCAGGCAGTGGGTTGGCAAAGCGCTGTACATTCCATTTACGCTAAAACCTCCAACAGCCACAATTCAGGGCAATTGCGGGAAAGGCTCCCTACAAATAAACAAGCCAGAAACTCCGGCATCTCTCCTCCCCTCGTCGCACGCTGATGAAGTTGCGCATGCCGAGCGATGCTCAGGGAGGCCTTCATCCAGCAGTGGATCGACCATGGCTGATGATTTCAAATGCAGCTGCTGCTGATAATAAAGGCTGTTTATAATGCTTCTTGTGCTGCTGCTGATGATTTAGAGGCTGCTGCTGATGTCAGAGATTGCTGCTGCTTGTGACAATGACAGCTCTGCCGCTGCTACTGGCGACCATGTTGATAATGACGACGATGACGACGACGACGACGCCGAGTGCACCGGACCCCAGCGCTCTTCGCCCCCAACACCTCGGCTCCACGTCGTCATCCGACAGTGCCACTGCGAGAGCCTCCCTCCACCCTGCATTCCCCCGCAGGTCAGGTGGGCTTCACGGCCGTCCCCTGCGGCCCTTGCAGCCGCTGCAGCTGCTGGTCCTGTTGCCGCTGCTGCAGCTGCCTCACAGGCGGCGGCGGTGGCGGCAGCGGCGGCGACGGCACCGCCGATGCCGCGATCCTCTTGCCGGGCGCCGGCTCGACGTGCATGTCGAACCCGTGGAAGTTATCGCGCAGCGCGCGCACCGACCGCTCGTCGAGGCCGAACTGGTCGGCGACGCGGGCGTCCGAGCGGGCCGCGGGGCCCGAGCGCTCCAGGCCCAGCAGCAGCACGGCCTCGGCCACCGTCACGCGGCCCAGCGGCACCGACGAGACGGACGCCGCCGCGTGCGGCGAGTCCGCCAGCGCCGACGGGAGGTGGACGAGCGGCTCGCGGTGACGCGGGGACGAGGACGGTGCTGACATCGCGGCTCCCGTCGGGGTGCGGAGGCTCATCCACTCGTCTTCCAGAACCTGGGGGCGGCGGGGACGGGCCGACATCGTCACGAGCGGTGACGCAGCGGATGGAGCTCGCGGCACGGCGAAACCCGGCGACCACAGTTTGATTCCCGCTGACGGCCACCGTCACCGGTGACGATTAATTGAACCGGCGGTGGGTTTACCCCCAGATCAGCTCAGCCACAAATGAGTACCCGGTGAGGTGCGTGAACGTCGCCACTCGGGAGATGACGGCGTGGGGCCCTGGCCACCACCCCTTGTGTGCTGTGCCGGTCTCGATAGCAGCTGCTCACTCAGAGCACTTTGCCCAACAGCCTCTCCTAAGGCTATAGGGGGGACCTTTGTATTTGTTTGAGTGGTGGTGCAACACACCGAGTGACGGTGACGCTGAGTGACGGTGTGTGTGACGCTGTGTCACAGTGAGTGATGGGAGTGGCGGTATGTGTGTCACTCTGTGTCACACCGAGTGATGGGAGTGGCGGTGTGTGTGTCACTCTGTGTCACATCGAGTGATGGGAGTGGCGGTATGTGTGTGATGCTGTGTCACACCGAGTGATGGGAGTGGCGGTGTGTGTGTGACGCTGAGTGGCGCTGAGTGGCGGTGTGTGTGACGCTGTGTCACACCGAGTGAGGGGAGTGGCGGTGTGTGTGACGCTGAGTGACGGTGTGTGTGTCACTGTGTCACATCGAGTGATGGGAGTGGCGGTATGTGTGTGATGCTGTGTCACACCGAGTGATGGGAGTGGCGGTGTGTGTGTCACACCGAGTGATGGGAGTGGCGGTATGTGTGTGACGCTGAGTGGCGCTGAGTGGCGGTGTGTGTGACGCTGTGTCACACCGAGTGAGGGGAGTGGCGGTGTGTGTGACGCTGAGTGACGGTGTGTGTGTCACTGTGTCACACCGAGTGATGGGAGTGGTGGTGTGTGTGTCACGCTGTGTCACACCGAGTGATGGGAGTGGCGGTGTGTGTGTCACACTGTGTCACACCGAGTGATGGGAGTGGCGGTGTGAGTCACACTGTGTCACACCGAGTGATGGGAGTGGCGGTGTGTGTGTCACTGTGTCACACCGAGTGATGGGAGTGGTGGTGTGTGTGTCACACCGAGTCACACCGAGTGATGGGAGTGGCAGGTGTGGCTGGCGCTCCTCCGCTCACCTGTCCCGGCGTGTCCGTGGAGTGGACGCGTACGCTCTGCAGGTGCGCCAGCAGCGTCTCCTCGCGCGCTCGCAGCTTTTCCGCGATCGCCTCTCGCTCTGGGGGGTCACGGGGGTCACGGGGGTCATGGGGGGTCACGGGGGGGGGAGGCTCAACGTCAACAGGCTTCAACACGCGAGCATTTCCACGTTTTGTGAATCCGCTGCCGGATGATGAGGACCTCTCCGCGCCGCGCCGGTTAATTTTACCGTACTTCACCATGCCGGTCCGCTGGGTGGGTTGGTGGTGGAGGACAGAGGTCGCAAACGGGTTTTGATTCCTTACCCGTACCCGGCCGCACCAGGGTCGCAAACGGGTACCCGTACCCTACCCGATACCCGGCTACCCGTACCCGGCCGGATATCGGGTAGGGTACGGGTACCCGATTGCGACCTCTGGGATGAAGCCATGTTGCAGGCGCGGGTGGGTTGATTCTAGGAACTTGAATTGTGAGAAGAGTCAAGACGTTGGGAAATGAGTGACAAACAGTTACTCACCAGTGACTCACGGCCTACCCGTACCCGTACCCGGCCGCACCAAGGTCGCAAACGGGTACCCATACCCGGCCGGGTACGGGTAGCCGGGTATCGGGTAGGGTACGGGTATCGGGTACCCGGTTGCGACCTCTGGTAGAGGATAACCGTGGGAACACGTGAGTAGAGTACAACTATGGGTGTTGCTGCACTGCCCCTCCGCGGCCTAGCGCGTAGCGCTGCAGCAGTCTATAGCAACCTGTCCGTGCATCGTGGTCGCTTTAAACTATTGTCATTGTAGTGCGTATATTTAATGTGGCGCTGCACTCTGATGTTGTAGGAGAAAACATTTATTAAAAAGTCTATTAAATTAAGTAGAACGTGTTGTCTATATTTATTTAAAGTTGCGCATTTTGATGTGACGTCACATTTCTCAACCCCCCCCCCCCCCTCGTCACACATCGTCACAAATGTCTGACCCCCCCCCTAGGTGCGTGACGTCATTTATGGACGGCCCCTAATAACCATACTTCACCACTCTGGTCATAGTACTCGTCGTGCATTATTTCGAAAAGCTGCGGGGACGGCTGAAACGCAACCTGTCAGATTTAGTGATCGCGGTAAGTTACATAATAATTATATAAAAATACACATTTTGTAATTAATAAAAAAACAGCGGTGAGAGGTTATATTCGAACTCGCGACCACGGGGTCGGAGGGCGCGCGCGCTGACCGCTCGGGGGGGAAGGGGGCAGGAGTGGGGGGCAGGGGTGGGGGGCAGGGGTGGGGGCAGGGGTGGAGATGGGGGAGGGGGGGCAGGGGTGGGGGGCAACGGCGGAGATGGGGGAGGGGGGGGCAGGGGTGGGGGCAGGGGTGGAGATGGGGGAGGGGGGCAGGGGTGGGGGCAACGGCGGAGATGGGGGAGGGGGGGGGCAGGAGTGGGGGGCAGGGGTGGAGATGGGGGAGGGGGGGCAGGAGTGGGGGGCAGGGGTGGAGATGGGGGAAGGGGGGGCAGGAGTGGGGGGCAGGGGTGGAGATGGGGGAGGGGGGGCAGGGGTGGGGGGCAGGGGTGGAGATGGGGGAGGGGGGGGCCGGAGTGGGGGGCAGCGTCGGAGATGGGAGAGGGGAGGGAGGGGGGCAGCAGGTCACGTGCCTTGAGGGGGCAGCTCGGCCCCGGGCGCCGCGCGGTGGCGGGGAGCGGCTCGCGGCTTCTCGCGTGAGAGCGCCTCCATCGCGCGGCTCTCCAAGTTCACGTTGCGCGCCGCCCTCCACAACGACTTGGTCACCTTGGCGCCCATCGTGGTTTAGTTCCCCTCCTCCTCCTCTTCCCTCGGCCTACTCTTCCTCAGGCGAGTGGCAGCGCTTCTGGGCCCGGGGCAGGCTGTGGGCGAGACGCGTGGAGTGCGGTCGGAGCGAGCGAGCGAGCCCTCGGCCTACTCTTCCACTGCACGCCCAAGGCCTCCGAACTCAGTCGCCGTCTTCACGTTGAGCGCAAATGACGCAACGCGGCCTTCCCATTGGCTGGCGGGCTCCCCCCTCTTCCCCTCCCCCCCCCCCGATATGGGCGGGGCTCTGCTTGCCTCGCTGGCCAATGGGAACGCGCGATTTGAGGCGCGCGGCCGTTTGCGTGACGTCACTGGCGCCTGCGTGATGTCAACGATGCCTGCGTGACGTCACGGGCGCCTGCGTGACGTCACGCGCGTGACCTTGACAGCCCTCTGCTGCTTGATGAGTCCTTGGGGACCGTCCATAAATGACGTCACACACCTGGGGGGGTGGGGGGGGGTCAGACATTTGTGACGATGTGTGACAAGGGGGGGGGGGGGGGGGTTGAGAAATGTGACGTCACATCCGAATACGCAACTTTAAATAAATATAGACAACACGTTCTACTTAATTAAATGGACTTTTTTAATAAATGTTTTCTCCTACAACATCAGAGTGCAGCGCCACATTAAATACGCACTACAACGACAATAGTTGAAAGCGATTTGAAGCATGTTTTATTTTCAAATTGAATATGGTGTTGTTATAACAATTAGTGTTGTTATAACAATTAGTGTTATAACAATCTATATATATAAAATCGTTCATGTCTGTGTGTCTGTGTGTGTGTGTGTGGACTGCACTTTCATTGGACGGCGGTTGCCCCTGGCAACGGCTAGCCACGCCTTCGCCGCTTTCATTGGACGGCGGTTGCCCCTGGCAACGAGTAGCAACTTTTCTCCGCGGGGTGGACGCCATTTTTAATAGCGCGGGGGGGGGGGGGGGGGGGACCGGCACCCGTACCCAGCGTTCGCCGGGTGGGAAAATCAGGCAAGGCGGGAGGCTCTGCACGGTGCTAGGCCTCGACACCCAACACGCCACTCTGAGGTAAATTCATACAAATTTCACGTCCTCTACAGAGTGGCGAGGGAGGCAGAGTGGCGAGGGAGGGACTCAGCCTCAAAACGAGTAACTGGTGTGGCGTATTAACATCGCCACTGGGGAGACAAAGGCGGCCGGGCGTGGTGGATACAAGTCCCGGGCAAAGCCGGGTCATGACTATGTGTGTATGTGTTTATGTGTATGTCTGTGTGTCTGTATGTATGTGTGTATGTATGTGTCTGTATGTGTTTGTGTGTATGTATGTGTGTGTCTGTATGTATGTGTGTGTGTATTGTGTATGTGTTTGTGTGTATGTATGTGTGTGTTTGTATGTATGTGTATGTTTGTGTGTATGCATGTGTGTGTATGTGTTTGTGTGTATGTGCGGTTATGTATGTGTGTGTATGTGTGTGTCTGCAGCAAGCGCGTGTATGTGTACCTATGGACGCGCGCGCGTGTGTTGTGTAGGGGGAACGGTAGTGTAGTGCTTAGCGTACTGCCTGTGTCTATGTGTGTGTGTGTGTGTCTGTGTGTGTGTGTCTGTGTGTGTGTCTGTGTGTGTGTGTCTGTGTGTGTGTGTCTGTGTGTGTGTGTCTGTGTGTGTGCGTGTGTGGTGTGTAGGAGGAACGGTAGTGTAGTGCTTAGCGTGCTGCCTGTGTGTGTCTGTGTGTGTGTGTGTCTGTGTGTGTGTGTCTGTGTGTGTGTGTCTGTGTGTGTGTCTGTGTGTGTGTCTGTGTGTGTGCGTGTGTGGTGTGTCGGGAGCGGTAGTGTAGTGGTTAGCGTGCTGTCTGTGTGTCTGTGTGTGTGTGTCTGTCTGTGTGTGTGTTCTGTGTGTGTGTCTGCGTGTGTGGTGTGTGGGGAGCGGTAGTGTAGTGCTTAGCGTGCTGTCTTTGTGTCTGTCTGTGTCTGTCTGTGTGTTTCTGCGTGTGTCTGTGTGTGTGTGCGTCTGTGTGTGTGAGGAGCGGTGGGTGTAGTGGTTAACGCTACGCTGCGCTACCAACCCGGCGAACCGAGTTAGATTCCCGCTCATGGCCACCACCGATCAAGATTATTTGAACCTCACATAGGTCGACTCAGCCTCAAACGAGTAACTGGTGTGGCGTATTAACATCGCCACTGGGGAGACAAAGGCGGCCGGCCGTGGTGGATACAAGTCCCGGGCGAAGCCGGGTAGTACAGCTAGTTCTATATTTAAAGTTGCGCATTTTGATGTGGCGTCACATTTCTCACCCCCCCCTCGTCACACATCGTCACAAATGTCTGACCCCCCCCTAGGTGCGTGACGTCATTTAAGGACGGCCCCTTACACACAGCAGTAGCAGCAGCAGCAGCAGCATCGCCCCCTACCGACAGAAGATTGTAGGGCGCAGCGGTGGCGAGATGTTCACTACCTCTCCTGATATGCAGGAAGTCGTGCCTTCAATCCCGACTCTGATTCCTGCATATTTGGAGTTTACATGTTCTCGTTGTCGCGTTCATTTTACTCCGGGTCACCAGGCATTTAGAGTATTTGGCTGCAATACATTCACACGTGATAAGTCACATGACTGAGCTGGCATTTGTGGGCAGGTTGCTTCTTAAAAAGAGCTTTACCTGGTAAAATACCAAACTAGTTTAGTTTTGATTATCCGCCTCTGATACAGCAGCGCCTGTCTTTGTCATAGTCCTCTGCTACATAAGCATGGCTCGATTACCAAATCTATTTCACTATAATAATTGTATCTATGCTACGAGGAAGGGTCATTGCCCGAGACGTCACCTCGTATATATTATTTCCCTATAACTGTACGCGCATCACTGCCAATGCAAGTAACAAAGAAGAATACTGAATTTCAACAAAGATAAAGATCCCCCATAAAACTTTCACGGGCAGTGGGGCGGGGGAGGGGGCAAGTGCTTTTAGCGAGTAGCACCTATGAAGGGTTTGGTGGGCAATACCAGTGCTGATGCTTACACACAACGACAGGTCATTATTTTAGGGCTGAGTCGACCTAGCGGAGGCCCAGGACCGGTTCCAATATTCACTGTCACTTGTCGGTCGTGATCGGGACTCGAACTCGGGTCCCTCGGTTTCGTGGTGCAGTGCGCTAACCAACACCCGCCACTCGCCACTAAGGTGACGTCGCCACGACGCCTGTGCCAGGCTAGGTGCACTTTGAGGCTATTGCGTGAAGTGTCGAAGGCTCGCTGACAGGAGGTCACGGGGCAGACCCAGGTGCCATGTGTTGGCTCACCGAGATAAATGGCAGATGCACTGTGCCAACTTGCTGCGTTCTAGGTGCCCAGCGTTCCGCTCGTTGTTGTGAGCGTCGCTCCTCTGCCCTCCGTTGTTGCTGGAGGGCGACTGCCTCCAACTGACCAGCAGCGTCCTTCACGAGCCTCCTCCATAGAGGCCGATCTTGACACCGCTGGTACCAGTCATCGACATCCTCCCGTACCGCATCAGTCCATCTCTTCTCCAGCCCGTGTCGTGCCCTTGTAGGCCACCTTCTCTATGCGTTAACCACACGATAGCGCACGCGCGTACAGATACGGTACGTGCAATGCAACAACTCAGCGTGGTAATTCACGACACGAGTGGAACAAAAACACTGAAAAAATGCGCAAAATTCACAGGCCAACGACAACATTGACAACTGTTACGAAAAATTTCGATTTAAAGCTTTCGTGACTGCAGGGATTCATCTTCTTGGTTATTTCGGTAAAGTCACGTAGAAGGAAAATAATAAAATAAAAAAAATGAAACATAATAAAATAATTCTCACGACGTTTCGGCCACAACGCACTGTGCCAACTTGCGTTGTGACCGAAACGTCGTGAGAATTATTTTATTATGTTTTATTTTTTATTATTTTTTTTCTACGTGACTTTACCGAAAGAACCAAGACAACTGTTACGAAACTTAGGCGGTTTTGGGGCTGGATCCGTCACGGCGAGACGAGGGCGGTGGCCGACGACGAAGATCAACTACGGGAGTGGCATCCCAGCAATGGAAACGCGTTCGACAGAGGGACGTCCCTCGATGAAGATGGATATGATCATCCCGTGCGCAGGCGGCGGTGGATGGAATTGTTGCATCTCGTAGGAACGTGAGAGATGAGGCCTTCATCCAGCAGTGGATTGACCATGGCTGATGATGATGATGGTGGTGGTGGCTTGGGGAGGCATTCATCCATCAGTGGCTTGACCATGGCTGATGATGATGATGGTGGTGGTGGCTTGGGGAGGCATTCATCCATCAGTGGATTGACCATGGCTGGTGATGACGATGGTGGTGGTGGCTTGGGGAGGCATTCATCCAGCAGTGGATTGACCATGGCTGATGATGACGATGGTGGTGGTGGCTTGGGGAGGCATTCATCCATCAGTGGCTTGACCGTGGCTGATGGCGAAACAACATAACAACGTGAGCGTATAGAGAATTTCGATTTAAAGCTTTCGTGACTGCAGGGATTCATCTTCTTGGTTCTTTCGGTAAAGTTACGTAGAAGGGAAATAATAAAATAATAAAAATCAAACATTATAAAATAATTGTTGATGTCTCATTCAGACGCTGTCTTCCCGACAGACCTGTTTCTTCACCTGAGGACGGCTGCTTGCGTTGTGGCCGAAACGTCGTGAGAATTATTTTATTATGTTTAAATTTTATTATTTGATTATTTCCCTTCTACGTGACTTTACCGAAAGAACCAAGAAGACGTATAGAGAATGCGATTGGGCGGTTAGGAAGATGCACCCTCACTCGGGCACGAGGTGGCGCCCGAAGAGTGTGAGATGTGAGATGGGAGCTCGCATCTCGGACTCGACTCACAGTCGTGGTGGGGGGTGGTGCAAAAGAGGGGGGTGGCGGGTGGTGGGGAGGGCGTTAACATCGCCGCCTCACAAAACAATGGCCAGCGCACATGGTCGAATAAGGATAAACGGAACGTGGAATTTCCACGTTCCGTTGGCGGGGGCCACAACCCTCGTGTCGAGCAGGAATGGCGTTGTGGCCGAAACGTCGTGAGAATTGTATTTTATTATGTTTTATTTTTATTATTTTATTATTTTCATTCTACGTGACTTTACCGAAAGAACCAAGAAGATGAGTGGCCGAGGTAGTTAACGAGGTGGGTTCGATCCCGACCCTGAAGCCGATTGTCTATTTAGAGTTTGCGTGTCTCTCTCGCCGTGGTCGCTTGGATTTATCTCCGGATCCTCCGCGTTTTCCCTTTCACTTTTAGAAGCATGCGTTTAGAGTATTTGGCGACTATAGATGTCCCCATGATAAGCCACTTCGTCGAACTATTATCGGTGGTCAGGTCGCTTCTGAAAAAGAGCCTCATCTGGTAAAATAGAAAATAGTTAAGTTCATAGTTAAGTTAGTATCTTTGTCTGGAACAGAGGGCGGAGGAGCGGCGCTCACAACAACGAGCGCGGCTGCGGTCGGCTAAAACGCGGCAAGTTGGCACCGTGGTGAGGACAGCTGGTGCATCTGCCGGTCATCTCGGTCAGTCAACCCCATGGCACCTGGGTCTGTCCCGTGACCTCCAGCCAGCAGCGAGCCTTCCACACTTCACGTGGCCTCGAGGTGCACCTAGCCTGGCACAAGCGCCCTGGTGATGTTAACCACCGTCACTTAGTGGCCAATGGCGGTTTTGCGTATGTGCGTCCGTACATAATAAATGGGTGCTGCTCGCTATGGTGATATGCACGTGTCGGTATGTACGTACATACGTATCTGTGTGTGTTGAGGAGTGGGTATCACAGTGGCTAGCGCATTGCACTACGAACCCAGCAACCACGGTTCGATTCCCGGCAAGTGCCAACATCACTAGCGAGTGATATTAGAACTGTTCCTTGCCCCTCCCCCCCCTAGGTCGACTCAGCCGTACACGAGCACCTGGTGTGTCGCGTGTAAACATCATCATTTGGGGAGACAAAGGCGGCGGGCCGTTCTGCTGGCCAATTAAACTCACTCCCTCGTGCTCGCTAACAGCACTTGCCCCAACAGTCTGTTTAAAGACTGTACGGGTGATCTTTGTCTTTGGTGCATTTGTGTCACAGTTGGTCACAAGGACGTAAAATGCCCCCTTCACCTGAGTTGAACTCCTGGTCGATGACTCCAATCACCAATGACTCTTAACGATGATTCTCTGTGGTCTGTTACATCGCTTAGCGTCGAGCTAAGAACCACATATCAACTAAACAATGTTTTCTTGTCCCAGGTAAGGCCCACTGAGCTATGTAGCTCTTTTTCAGAAGCGACCTGGCCACAGATGATAGCTCAACGAAGTGGCTTATCATCACGTGGACATTTATAGCAGCCGAATGCTCTAAACGCGTGATGGTGATTCTCAACGTGGAGGGAAAAACCGGAAGACCCGGAGAATAATCCACGCGACCACGGGGAGAGAGGACATGCAAAGTCCAAAAATACAGCAGGTGTCAGGGTCGGGATCGAACCCACGACCTCCTGTATACCAGGCGAGGTAGTTAACATCTCCTAGCCACCGTGATGATGATGATGAGAGAGACACACAAACCCCAAATATACAGCAGCAGCCGTCAGGGTCGGGATCGAACCCACGACCTCCTGTATACCAGGCGAGGTAGTTAACATTCTGCCCAGAGAGGGGTCCTAACCTCTGCATAAACTCTCGAGCATTGCATCAAGGAGAGCAGCCTGAGTCTGCTGATGAGACCCCGAATGACGAAACCCGACCCACAGTTTTGCGTTGTTGTCGAACCAACGCTGCCGACGTTATGCACTCGCAGACGGCCGTGTAGCTGATGGGATGTGTAACTAAAAAAGAACATGTTGTGTGGGGGGACAGATTTAAGATGGGAAGTGTTCAAGTTCAAGTCCATTTATTAGGTATATAGCCCTGTGAGCCATTCGGCTCTTGCATCGGGTGCAACCGCAACAAACAAAAAAACATGAACAAGGAAACATCTTAAAGGGAATATGTGACTGAGTGGGCAAATTGCTCAGGATCGGTTCAGATGATCGTTGCTGGTGCTGGTGGCCGTGAGCGGGAATCGAACTCGGGTCGACCAAAGCGCTAATCTCTACACCACAAAGACAAAGATCCCCCGTATAGCCTTAACAGACTGTTGGGGCAAGTGCTGATAGCGATCACCTATGTAGGCGGCACGCTACACGAGAGGGTGGGTGGGCCAGCACCGCGCCCGAACGCCTTTGTCTTCCCAATGGCGATGTTTGCTGCACGGCACCGGGTAACTTAATTTGAGGCTGAGCCGACTTAGGGGAGGAGGCCCAGGATCGGTTCACATGAATCGTCACCGGTGTTGGCCGTGAGCGGGAATCGAACTCGGCTTTGACCGGGTTCGTAGTGCAGCGCGCTGACCGCTACACCACCGCTCCCCACGCACGCACAGACACGCACAAACACACAGACACACGCACAGACACACACAGACACGCACAGACACACACGCACAGACACGCACAGACACGCACAGACACGCACAGACAAAGACAAAGATCCCCCGTATAGCCTTAACAGACTGTAGGGGCAAGTGCTGTTAGCGAGCACTTATGAAGGCCGGAACGGTACACGAACGAGGGGGTGGGTGGCCAGCACCATGCCCGACCGCCTTTGTCTCCCCAGTGGCGATGTTTACACACCGCACCAGGTACTCATTTAAGGCTGAGTCGACCTAGGGGAGGCCCAGGACCGGTTCAGATAATCGTCACTGGTGTTAGCCGTGAGCGGGAATCGAATCCGGGTCGCCAAGGTTCATAGCGCAGCGTAGCACTAATCGCTACACCACCGCTCCCCACGCACGGACAGACACGCACAAACACACAGACACACGCACAGACACACACAGACACGCACAGACACACACGCACAGACACGCACGGACACGCACACAGACACACATAGATACACACGCACAGACACACACACACACGCACGGATACACACAGACACACACGCACAGACACACACAGATACACACACACACAGACACGCACACACACACACAGGCAGCACAGACTGGGTCTGACCTCGCCAACTCGCGTGATCGTGGCTGGTGTTGGGGAAGGCGGCGTGGTGATAATTACACGCGGGGAACGTTTGAGGCGTCTTCTCTGAACACAAAGATGCCCCGCGGAGCCTCAACAGACTCGTTGGGGCAAGTGCTGTTAGCGAGCACCTATGAAGGCTAATATATACAAAGACAAAGATGCCCCGTGTAGCCTCAACAGACTTGTGTGGGGCAAGTGCTGTTAGCGAGCACCTATGGAGGCTAACACAAATACAAAGATGACCCGTGTAACCTTAACAGACTGTGTGGGGCAAGTGCTGTTGGCGAGCACCTATGAAGGCTAACGCAAATACAAAGATGACCCGTGTAGCCTCAACAGATTGTGTGGGGCAAGTGCTGTTGGCGAGCACCTCATACAACACCCGTGCACTTTACAACTCGCGGATTGCGCCGAAATATCGTATCGCTTCTGTCATCAGCCCCTAATAGTTCGCGCATCATTCCATAAATCATTGCCCTTCATAATAAAAACCCATTTCACTCCGTAAATTATTTTCGCACCAAAATTTGATTTTAATGTCTTCATTTGAATGCCTTATTCTCGGGCGCGCCAAACAATGCATGTTTTTTGGGGGGGGGAGGGGGGCTATAAATGGAAGGATAATAGGCGAGCACATTAATGAAATTCGCCCCCATCAATATCGTTAGGCGGACACTCGTGCCGTGTGAAACTTCACGCCGCGGTTGACTCCGCAAAGGCAGCGTCCGTAGTTAGGCAACTTGTTAAGCGCCTGACGAACGAGCAACGAGGATGAACGGTGGAGTCACCACCTCTTCTCGCCACGTCATATAGAGCCAGAGAGAGAGAGTGCTAGAGAGAGAGACAGTGCGAGAGAGAGACAGACAGTGCTAGAGAGAGATAATTTGCGTGTCATCCTTGCGCAGGGGCCATGCTAATCTTCTCTGTATCGTTTCAATTTTAGTATATGTATTGCCGGAGCAAGAGAGACAGTGAGAGAGAGAGAGACAGTGCTAGAGAGATAGACAGTGCTAGAGATAGAGAGAGACAGTGCTAGAGATAGAGAAACAGTGCTAGAGATAGAGACAGTGCTAGAGAGACAGACAGTGCTAGAGAGAGAGAGAGACAGTGCTAGAGAGAGAGACAGTGCTAGAGAGAGAGAGAGACAGTGCTAGAGAGAGAGAGAGAAAAAAAGCAGCGAATGTTGAAGCAGAAATGCCCTAAATCGGTTCCGACCTCTCTGCCTCTCATCGTCAATGGTCTGGATTCGCTGACGAGTGTGTGGTCGTAAGAAACAAGGCGGAGGAGCGTGGAGGGACACTGAAAGACGGACACATGCATGCACGCGTGGGTTAGCAGAGAGGGCGTACACGAGGTTTCGGGCGTGGTGTTGATCGTGAGGCAGGATCAAACTGTGAAACGAGAAGCTATTTTTTTTATTGCGCCAGGTAAGGCCCACTGAGATATATAGCTCTTGTTCAGCAGTGAGCTGGCCACAAATGATGGCTCACGTGGGAATGTGTAGCAGCCAAATACTCTGAACGCGTGACGTTGAGTCTAAATGTGGAGAGAAAAACAGCAGGACCCGGAGAAAAGTCCATACCATGACGGGGAGAGAGAGACACGCAAACTCCAAATTACCAGCAGCAGGCGTCAGGGTTTGGACCGAACCCACGACCTCCTGCATACCAGGCGAGGTAGTTAACATCTCCTAGCCACCGTGATGATGGTGCGAGAGAGAGAGATACGCAAACTCCAAATATACAGCAGCAGGCGTCAGAGTCGGGACCGAACCCACGACCTCCTGCATACCAGGCGAGGTAGTTAACATCTCCTAGCCACCGTGATGATGATGATGAGAGAGAGACGCAAACTCCAAATTACCAGCAGCAGGCGTCAGGGTCGGGACCGAACCGACGACCTCCTGCATACCAGGCGAGGTAGTTAACATCTCGCCACCGCGGCGATCGAGACTACGGATGGAGTGGCAGCCCTAGCGAGGGCAACGGGTGCCAACGCGGAGACGGAGCGGTGAAATCGGCTCATGCGCAGGTGCTGGGCGAGAGTGTTGCGTCGCAAAGGACCCCGAGGGGCAGCGTTGGCATGGGAAGGCCTTCAGCCAGCAGTGGATCGGTCGCGGCTGATGATGAGTAATGATGAAACTTCCACGTCAACACACAAATGGGGTTTGGTCGATGTGTCGACCGCGTCCCCTTGAGTTGCCCCTGAGCGTGCCAGAGACCTTGGTGAGTTTCGGTGTCGATGTGCATCACACGGGGGTCATAACGAGCGTTCATCGCAGGTGCATGCGCGTGACGCCGGCGGGCTATCACGCCAGGGTAGGGTAGGCAACTTGGGAATAGCGCGTGGCAGAAAATCGTTGTGAATGTGCACGAGGAAGAGGAGGAGGTGGAGATGGGTGGGACGCGTGTGTAGGGTGGAGGAAGATAGGGTAGGCGACTAGGAGGTAGTGATGGGTGGGACTCGTGTGTAGGGTGCAGGAGGATAGGGTAGGCAACTTGGAGGTAGAGATGGGTGGGACTCGTGTGTAGGGTGCAGGAGGATAGGGTAGGCAACTTGGAGGTAGTGATGGGTGGGACTCGTGTGTAGGGTGGAGGAGGATAGGGTAGGCAACTTGGAGGTAGAGATGGGTGGGACTCGTGTGTAGGGTGCAGGAGGATAGGGTAGGCAACTTGGAGGTAGAGATGGGTGGGACTCGTGTGTAGGGTGCAGGAGGATAGGGTAGGCAACTTGGAGGTAGAGATGGGTGGGACTCGTGTGTAAGGTGCAGGAGGATAGGGTAGGCAACTTGGAGGTAGTGATGGGTGGGACTCGTGTGTAGGGTGGAGGAGGATAGGGTAGGCAACTTGGAGGTAGAGATGGGTGGGACTCGTGTGTAGGGTGCAGGAGGGATAGGGTAGGCAACTTGGAGGTAGTGATGGGTGGGACTCGTGTGTGGGGTGAAGGATAGGGTGGGCAACTTGGAGGTAGTGATGGGTGGGACTCGTGTGTAGGGTGGAGGGCATGAGACAGAGAAAGCAGTGGAGGGGCATCCAGAGGTAGGCGACCACGGGGAAGAGTAGACCTAACGTCACACGGTTGTGGTGGCGGCGGCGGTGGTGGTGATGATGGTGATCACCACCACAACAACGAACGGAGCACCGGGCGGCTAGAACACAGCAAGTTGGCATGGTAGGTGGTGCGTCGGCTAGTCATCTGGCCGATGCAGATGTGGAAAGCTGTAAGCCCCAGGTTACTGTGGGCTCGCCTCCCAATCAACCAGAGGCGAGGAGTGGTGGTGATTGCTTATTCCCCCACCGAAGATGAACATCAGTGGAGGGATGCACGCCAATGAATCAGATGCCTTCTATGTCCTCTTGTCACAGGTGCTAGCTAAAGTGCTCCCTCGGGATCGAGTCATCCTTTTGGGTAACTTTAATGCCCGAGTGGGTCATGATGCTGCCACCTGGGCTGGAGGGATTAGAAGGCATGAGACAGATCAGCTCAATAACAACGGTGGGAAGCTGCTAGACTTCTGTGCACCCCATGGGCTTGTAATTACCAACACGCTGTTCCGGCATCGGCACATCCACACAACATCATGGATGCAAGCCGGTTCCAAGCAAGAACATCGGCTGGACTTTATAGTGACAGAACATCTCTGCTTTATTGACCTGGGCAAGGCCAATGATACAATCAAAAGACCTGGGCTTTAGGTTATTCGTCGTGCTTTCGGAGTCCCTGACTTTCTAATCACAACCATTAAGGACCTTCATGATGGCGGGCAGGCTCTGGGTAAAGTTACGTGGCCGGGAGTCGGAGCCTTTCCCTGTTCACCTTGGGGTGCGACAAGGATGTCCTCTGGCTCCCACATTATTTAACATTTTTTTTAGACCACGTCGTTCTAAAAGCCTTCCATGGCTGTACCAGAGGAATCTCCATCCGGTACAGATACAATGGGAGACCAATCGATGCCTGGGTGCGGTTGAGGGATGGCTCCCTCTTGGTCAACCATGTTATGTATGCCGATGATCTGGTCATTGCTGCTCAATCAGAGGAAGAGTTGGAGGCGCTGCTGCTAGACCTGGAGCGTGCCACTAAGAGGTGGAGCCTTACCAACAGCCCCACCAAAACTAAGCACCTGCCTGGGTATTTTGTGCCATCAAACACTTCACCCCCTCAACTCCCCACTGGTGACGGGGCAGTTGTGGAGAGAGTGAAGAGGTTTCCATACCTGGGCAGTGTGCTTATGGCCAGCTCCGGTTTGACAGCAGAGGTCTCACTCCGAATCAGTCGAACGGCAATATCTCTTTATCGGCTGCGTAACACTGTGGTAGCTACCTGGCCTGTCGCTCCACACGAAGCGTCGGGTCCTCTCGTCCACGGTCATGCCCTCCCTTCTCTACGCTTGCAGAACGTGGACCCCCCCTAATGGAACATCTTCGGCGGTTAGAAACATTCAGGCTGGCCTGCCTCCGATCCATCCTCGGTTTCACCAGGCTGGATTGTGTGAGGAGCTCACAAATCATTGAAGGCGGATTTGCAAGATTGGGGCAAGACAGCAAAACAACAACAACAACAAGAGTCCCAGACCACACCAACAACACACAGTCCCTCGACATCCCTCCCGCGGTGCGGAGACGAACTCCACGGAGCCCGGCCGAACGTCGCCACCTCCGGGATCGATCAGCGAGCACGCCTGGAGCGCACGGTGACTCTGTGTGGCTGTGGGTCCCCGGGATATTCCTGTAGGGTAGCTCAGCCGAAACACCGTCACCCACCACATTCCTCTTTTCGGCCCGACCCCGAGGACCCCCCACCGCCCCCCCACGGAACAGGAGCTCAAAAAAAAAGTTATTTTTCATTAAACAAAAATAATAAATCGGTCGACAAAAAAATGTTCGCATCTTTTTTTTATTTTGTTTCTGCTACAATCGTCGGCATCTCTCGCACACGCGCGCGCGCGCGCGTTCGCAGCGGAGATTTATTCCGTGACCTCACGTGGCACCGGGAGGAGGCCACGGGGGCGCGCGCGCGTGCGCTCGCACGCTACAAGCTGGGTGCAAGTCGCCGGGACCCACGCAAGTGAGTCTCGCCGGTGCCGGGGATCTGCAACACCCGCACTTGCGCGCGTGTGTGTGTGTGGTGCGGTGTGTAAACATCACCGCTAGGGAGACAAAGGCGGTCGGGCGTGGTGCTGGCCACCCCCACCCCCTCGTGTACCGTTCCGGCCTTCATAGGTGCTCGCTAACAGCACTTGCCCCTACAGTCTGTGAAGGCTATAGGGGGATATTTATCTTTGTGGTGCGTAACGTCGCGCACTTTGAATTGTAATTTGGAGACAAAAAAAAAACCCCACAAAAACACAAACAAAAAACACTCAACTTTCTTAAACAACAACAAAAAACCCCGAAACAATTGTTGGTACCAATTTGCTTGTCGCCTATCTAAGCACTATCCAGGCTCAACCCCTGCTTAGTTTGCAAGATGCGTCTGTGATGAACTTCTTTCGCACCCTACCATGATCTGGGCAGGGTCAGCTCCCGTACCACCCGCGGTCTCCCCGGGAAGGATGCTCACGTCACGAACGCAACAATCTCCCTTAGAGCCTGAAGCAGGTTGTTGAGGCAAGTGCTGTTAGCGAGCACCTATGAAGGCCGGCACGGCACACGAGGAAGTTTGGTGGTCAGCACCACATGCCCGGCCGCCTTTGTCTCCCCAGTAGGCGATGTTTGAGGCTAAGTCGTGCCACTCACAACCACAGGAAAACACGTGTCACACACAGACATACGTGTCAAACACAGACAAACACAGACATAGCCACACACGTGTCACACACAGACACACGTGTCACTCACAACCACAGGCACACACGCGTCACACACAGACACACACACACGTGTCACACACAACCACGTGTCACACACAACCACGTGTCAAACACAGACACACACGTGTCACACACAGGCGCACGTGTCACTCACAACCACAGGCAAACACGTGTCACACACAACCACGTGTCACACACAACCACGTGTCACACACAACCACGTGTCATACACAACCACATGTCACACACAACCACGTGTCAAACACAGACACACAGACACACACGTGTCACACACAACCACGTGTCACACACAACCATGTGTCACACACAGCCACACACACAGGCAAACACGTGTCACACACAACCACGTGTCACACACAACCATGTGTCAAACACACACACACAGATACACACGTGTCACACACAGGCGCACGTGTCACTCACAACCACAGGTAAACAGTGTCATACACAACCACACACAACCACACACAGACACAAACAATGTCACACACAGCCACACACGTGTCACACACACACACATGCCACACACAGACACACACACGTGTCACACACATGTCACACACACACAGACGCTGGGTTACGTTGCCGGCGCGTGCCTTCTGCTATGGGCCCGGCCGACGCGTTGGGAGCGCAGCTCTCACTCGCTGTGAATGGAGAACCTCGTGGTGAGTCGGGGGGGGAGTGAGGGGGGGGGGGCTCTGAATGGAGCATCAACACATGACACTAGCGTCAGGGAGTAGAGACAGAAGATGTCCCATATAGCCTTGACGGACTGTTGGGGCAAGTTCTGTTTGCGAGCACCTATGAAGGTCGGAACGGCACGCGAAGGGGGGGGGGGGAGCGGAGAGAGAGGGGGGGGGGGCTCTGAATGGAGCATCAACACATGACGCTAGCGTCAGCGAGTAGAGACAGAAGATGCCCCGTATAGCCTTGACGGACTGTTGGGGCAAGTGCTGTTTGCGAGCACCTATGAAGGTCGGAACGGCACGCGAAGGGGGGGGGGAGTGGCCAACACCACGCACGGCCGCCTTTGTCTCCCCAACACACACACCCCAACATACACACCTCAACACACACACACACCCCAACACACACACACACACCCCCCAACAGACATACACCCCAACACACACACACACAAACCCCAACACACACACACACACACACCCCAACACACACACCCCTCAACACACACCCCAACACACACACGCACCCCAACACACACACACACCCCAACACACACACATACACCCCAACACACACACACACACCCCAACACACACACACACACACACACCCCAACACACACCCCCCCAACATACACACATCCCAACACACACACACGCACACACCCCAACACACACACACCAACACACGCACACCCCAACACACACACACACACACCCCAACACACACACACCCCAACACACACACACCCCAACATACACACACCCCAACACACACACACACACCCCAATACACACACACCAACACACACACACACCAACACACACACACCAACACACACACACCCCAACACACACACCCCAACACACACCCCCCCCCCCCAACACACACACACAACTTTCCCTATTGCTCCTGCGCATGCAAATCATGGAAATCAGCCAGGGACACACATACGAAATAAATAATGTGTACACACATTATATTTACACGCACACACACATACACCAACGGAATGCAGCAAAGAAAATTAACTTCATTTGTCGGATGCGTGCTTTTGTGGCGGGCGTAATCACAACACTGTGAAATGAGTGAGGGAGGCTAAAACGAGGGTGGGTGTGCGTGTGGTGTGAACACACTGAGAGAGAGAGAGTGGGAGGGAGAGTGGGAGGGAGAGTGGGAGGGAGAGTGGGAGGGAGAGTGGGAGGGAGAGTGGGAGGGAGAGTGGGGGAATTAATGGCAGTGAGATATTGAAGGGAGGACCCCGCCACGGACTGGCGCAGGAGGTTTTCTGCTCGCTCACGCCGGGGGGATTGGAGCGTTCGCTTCGGGCGATCACGGTGCGGAGATGATGATGATGATGGTGGGCTCTCGCCGGAGTTAAGAGGCTCCTCGATCAGATGTGACTGGGTGACCCGCCAAGGATCGTGTGTAGGGTGCAGGAGGATAGGGTAGGCAACTTGGAGGTCGTGATGGGTGGGACTCGTGTGTAGGGTGGAGGGTAGGGTAGGCAACTTGGAGGTCGTGATGGGTGGGACTCGTGTGTAGGGTGCAGGAGGATAGGGTAGGCAACTTGGAGGTAGTGATGGGTGGGACTCGTGTGTGGGGTGCAGGAGGATAGGGTGGGCAACTTGGAGGTAGTGATGGGTGGGACTCGTGTGTAGGGTGGAGGAGGATAGGGTAGGCAACTTGGAGGTAGTGATGGGTGGGACTCGTGTGTAGGGTGCAGGAGGATAGGGTGGGCAACTTGGAGGTAGTGATGGGTGGGACTCGTGTGTGGGGTGCAGGAGGATAGGGTGGGCAACTTGGAGGTAGTGATGGGTGGGACTCGTGTGCAAGGTGGAGGAGGAGGGCAGGAGACTGAGAAAGCAGTGGAGGGGCATCCAGAGGTAGGCGATCACGGGAAAGAGTAGACCTAACGCCACGCGGTGGTGGTGATGGCGGCGGTGGTGATGATGGTGATCACCACCACAACAACGAACGGAGCGTCGCGCGGCTAGAACACAGCAAGTTGGCATTAGTAGGTGGTGCATGGACAATAGGCAGACAGTGCTGACCGATCGAGGTCATTAATTTTTTTTTTCTCGCGATGAAGAAGGCCCGTTGCTTGAAACGTAACTCATTGTGTTTCCTTTTGAGACAAAGATTCCCCCGTGTAGCCTTAACAGACTGTTGGAGCAAGTGCTGTCAACGAGCGCCTATGAAGGCCGGCGCGGCACACGAGGGGGTGGGTGGCCAGCACCACGCGCGGCCGCCTTTGTCTCCCCAGTGGCGATGATTTTTACACACCGCACCGGGTACTTATTCGAGGCTGAGTCAACTTAGAGGACCGGTTCAGGTAATCGTCACTGGGTGTTGTTGGCCTTGAGCGGGAATCGATCCCGGGTCGCCGGGTTCGTAGCGCAGCGCGCTATCCGCTACACCACCGCCTAGGCAACACAGCCACACAATGTTGCTGTTATTGACACGGAGCGTGTTGTTGTTGTTTGTGTTTGTGTGCACCACTGCCAACGCAGCATCAGCAAAAAATTATGACGATTCTTATTCGTAGGTTTTTTTCGGTAAAGTCACGTAGGTAAAAATTTTTAATTAATAAAAGTAAAATAAAAATAAAATAAAAATCACGACGTTTCGGAGGCAACACAAGCTTCCGTCTTCAGGTGGAACCGTCACAGCACGATAGCTATCGTGCTGTGATTTTTATTTTATTTTAATTTAACTTTTATTAATTTGAATTTTTTACCTACGTGACTTTACCGAAAAAACCTAAGAATATGAATCCTTGCAGTCACGAAAGCTTCAAATCTAGAAATGACAATTCTTGTATTGTGAGGTCACAGATTTTCGTTCGTCCCTTGAAGTCGAATTGAAACCAAGCGTCGGTCACGTGGGCAGGGTGCGTCCCAGTAACGGCCAGCACTCTCCACGTATCTTGCGCCAGGGCATTAAATACACTAGATTTGAAGCTTTCGTGACTGCAAGGATTCATATTCTTAGGTTTTTTCGGTAAAGTCACGTAGGTAAAAAATTAAAATTAATAAAATTAAAATAAAAATAAAATAAAAATCACAGCACGATAGCTATCGTGCCTGTGACGGTTCCACCTGAAGACGGAAGCTTGTGTTGCCTTCGAAACGTCGTGATTTGTATTTTATTTTTTATTTTACTTTTATTAATTTTAATGTTTTACCTACGTGACTTTACCGAAAAAACCTAAGCACATTAAATACACCTTTAATATTTACAGAATAATGATAAAAAATAAGGGACGCCGCGGTGGTGAGATGTTAACTACCTCGCCTGGTATGCAGGAGGTCGTGGGTTCGATCCAGACCCTGACGCCTGCTGCTGTGTATTTGGACTTTGCGTATCTCTCTCCCAGTGGTCGCGTGGATTTTTCTCCGGGTCCTCCAGGTTTTCCCTCCACATTTGGAACCAACATCACGCGTTTAGAGATTTTGGCTGCTTTAATTTCCACGTGATAAGCCACTTCGTTGAGCAATGATTTGTGACTTAAAACTTTCGTGACTGCAGGAATTCACATTGTCGGTTCGTTCGGTGACTTTACCGAAATAACCAAGAATAACAATGATTTGTGGCCAGGTCGCTTCTGAAAAAAAAAATCCATATAGCTCAATGGACCTCACCTGGTAAAATAAAAAAATACCCACGCGACCACGGGGGAGAGAGAGAGACGCGCAAACTCCAAATGTACAACAGGCGTCAGGGTCGGGATCGAACCCACGCACCACTTACTCTCTCTGCTCCTTGTTCTCTCGCAATCCCCAGCTCCACTTTGGAATTCCCTTCCATCGTCCCCCCCTCCCCAAGCTCCTATTTGCAACCGTGTCCGTGCTCAGTTCGAGAGTGCTGCTTGTTGCCGGACGCTTGACGTTCATGGTTTCGTCCTGTTGGGTCTGCGTTCAGCAGCACGTGGCTAATGCCCCAAAGATCTCCCAGCAGAGCCTGTAACAACAGACTGCTGGGGGCTGGGGGCTGTTAGCGAGCAGCACCTATGAAGGCCGGCACGACACACGAGGGGGGGGGAGGGTGGCCAGCCCCATGCGTACAAATCGAACTATGGACTCAATTGAGGCTGAGTCGACTTTGGGGAGGCCCAGGACCGGAGAAGATAATCGTCACTGGTGTTGTTGGCCGTGAGCGGGAATCGAACTGGGGTCTTTGCGAGTTCGTAACCGCTACACCGCCGCCACATGAGCACAAAGACAAAGATCTCCCGTATAGTCTTAACAGACAGTTGAGGCAAGTGCTTTTAGCGACCACCTTTGATGACAAGCACACGAGTGGGTGGGTGACCAGCACCACGCCCGGCCGCCTTTGTCTGTTTACATACAGCACCAGGTACTCATTTCAGGCTAAGTCAACCTAAGGGAGGCCTCAGCACCGGTTCAGATATTCGCCACTGTTATTGGTCACCGTCGGCGGGAATCGAACTCGGGTCATAGCCGGATTTTTTATCTGCTCAGTGCGCTAACCGCTGCGCCACCGCTCCACACAATCCGGCTGCACCCGTAGACACGGGGTCAGCTCGAGGTCACGGGGTGAGGCCCGGCACTGGGAGTCGCGGTCGTTGTTTGCGTGTCCCCTTTGTAATCCACTGCTGGATGAACGCCTCCCCAAGCCACCACCACCATCATCAGCCATTCTCAATCCACTGCTGGATGAACGCCTCCCCAACCCATCACTATAATCATCAGCCATTCTCAATCCACTGCTCGCTGAACGTCTCCCCAAGCCACCACCACCATCATCACCAGCCATTCTCAATGCACTGCTGGATGAACGCCTCCCCAACCCACCATCATCATCATCATCAGCCATTCTCAATCCACTGCTGGATGAACGCCTCCCCAACCCATCACTACAATCATCATCAGCCATTCTCAATCCACTGCTCGCTGAAGGTCTCCCCAACCCACCACCACCATCATCATCAGCCATTCTCAATCCACTGCTCGCTGAAGGTCTCCCCAACCCACCACCACCATCATCATCAGCCATGCTCAATCCACTGCTGGATGAACGCCTCCCCAAACCACCACCAACATCATCATCAGCCATGGCCAATCCACTGCTCACTGAACGCCTCCCCAACCCATCACTATAATCATCACCAGCCAGGCTCAATCCACTGCTGGATGAACGTCTCCCCAAGCCACCACCAACATCATCATCAGCCATGGCCAATCCACTGCTCACTGAACGCCTTACCAACCCATCACTATAATCATCATCATCATCAGCCATGCTCAATCCACTGCTGGATGAACGTCTCCCCAACCCACCACCAACATCATCATCAGCCATGGCCAATCCACTGCTCACTGAACGCCTCCCCAACCCATCACTATAATCATCACCAGCCATGGCCAATCCACTGCTGGATGAAGCCCCCTCCCCAGGCTGTTGTCACTTCGTGAGGTTTCGTTCCAGACATCACTTGCCGTGGTTAGGAATTGAACTCAGGTGACTGCGTTCAACGCGCAGTGCGCTAACCATTTCGTCACGACCCTCATCGCATCACCGCGCCCTCGTGGTCCGTGCCCGCCTTAACAGGCGCTCGCAAACAGCATTTGCCCCCAGAAGTTTGTTAAGGCTCTACGGGGGCATTTGTGTCTTTGTATGGGGGAGCGGCAGCGTGGTGGTGAGCGCACCGCGCTACGAAGCCGGCGACCCGAGTTCGATTCCCGCTCACGGCCAACACCAGTGGCGAGTGTTAGAGGGTTCCCCTAGGTCAACTCAGTCTTAAAACAAAAAAAGATTAGTGCCTGGTACGGTGTGGTGAAACAACATCATGGCTGGGGATACAAAGGTGACCGGGGCTTGGCGTTTGCAACCCACCCCCTCATGTGCCATGCGGACCTTCATAGGTTGCTGTCTGTGTGTGAGTGTGTAGCGGTCAGAGCGCTGCGCTATGAACCCGGCCACCCGAGTTCGATTCCAGCTCACGGCCAACAAAACCAGTGACGATTATCTGAACCGGTCCTGGGCCTCCCCTAGGTCGACTAAGCCTCAAATGAGTACCTGGTGCGGTGTGTAAACATCGCCACTGGGGAGACAAAGGCGGTCGGGCGTGGCGCTGGCCACCCACCCCCTCGTGTGCCGTGCCGGCCTTCATAGGTGCTCGCTGACAGCACTTGCCCCGACAGTCATGTTCGAGGCTATACGGGGGGATCATTTGTCTTTGTGTGTGTTGGCGTGTGTGTGTGTTCGTGTGTGTTCGTGTGTGTGTGTGTGCGCGTGTGTATGTGTGTGTGTGCGCGTGTGTTCGCGTGTGTGTGTTCGTGTGTGTTCGCGTGTGTGTGTTCGTGTGTGTGTGTGCGCGCGTGTGTGTTCGCGCGCGCGCGATGGAGAAAAGCTTTGGGTTTCGGCGAAAATTAAAAATGGCACTTTATTAGCGAGGCCGATGCATCGCACCGATGCCTCGCGCATGGCAACCCCTACACCTGATTATCATGGTAATGAAAAAGTCAAATTGTCGTGTCCTTGGCTGATTCCGCCTCCCCATCCACAGCAGCAGCAGCGATCCGCACGCCTTGAGGGATGATGCCGCCGCAGCAGCCGCAGCAGCCGCGGTATTTGGCTCGGACTCGGCGGCGAGGAAGATCTGAGACTCTGGAAATTAAAACAACAGCAGCAGCAGCAAAATAAGTCAAGTGTGCGCTTCCACTCGGGTACAAATGGCTTTTGATGGGTTACGGTGGGGGTGGTGGTGGGGTGGGGGGGGGGGTGGTGGGGGGTGCATGACATTTGGGTTTTGGAATAATCCGCCTGCCTGTAATCGTAAGCCCGCGGGTTTACGGCGCCACGCCACTCAGCTTTGGTGAAATTTCTGATTCACCAGCGAATGCGAGAGTCGCGTCCGATTCCCTGGGGGGCAGCAATGGGAACTGCCACTCCCACGCAGACCTCCCCTCGAGCCCCCGTTACCCCCCCCCCCCAGAGCCCCCCCCCCCCCCCCAGAGCCCCCCCTCCCACCTCTCTGTCATCAGACTTCGTTAGGTAGAAACGAACGAGAGAATATTCGTGGACCAAACCGATCAACCGACCAATGGCGTGAGCGCGCGAGGCTTTCGGAAAGGTTGCTCTACCCCCCACCCCCGTGCGTTACGGATCGTGGAGCTGTGACCAACCCCCCTCGCCCCTCACCTCTGGATATGCGTCCGCTTTCTTTCTCTCTCTCTCTCTGGGTTTCTAAACCCTACACCCCCGTTCCTTATTAAACACTCCACGCATTCTTCAGTAAGCCCGTGGATTTTGGAGACACGGCGACTTACCGAGCCAATGGTTCTACTGTTGCACGCGCTCGGCCCTCACCAGGCCCGGTGTTTGCTTACTCTCAGAGTTTTATAATCACTCCTCCTCCTCCTACTCGAGGGTAAAAAAAACAAACATTTGCAATGCCGCTTTGTGGGAAGTCAGCAGTGGGAGTCGCGCGCATAAGCTCCCGCCCCCCGCCGCCACCGACCACCCACCGCCATGAGAATGTGGAATTTCCACCACTACCTGGGGGTCAGCGATGGAGACGAGGGGGGGGGGGGGGGCGGCGTGCTACGGTTGAGTTTTAGCGATGAGACACCAACGGACTTTGTTTTGCAATCAGAATCCGACCAACAACAACAACCCACACACCCCCGTCGCCCCAACCAAGCAACCAACGAATGCATGAATAATAAAACATATCACATTGCAAGCGCGGTGAGCGAAAACGCGCAGGCGTCGGAATAAGAAAGACAACGATACCGACACAATCTCGGGCGATAAAACATTCAGCGCGTCTCCCAAACAAACGCGCGCCACACCACGCCACGCAAGACCACAGAAGAGATGGAAATGAGAGATGATGTTGTGTGTGTGCGCGCGCGCGTGGTTTTCGGCAAAGGTGAGACAGCGTTCATCATCATCATCATCATAATTCTGGGGTCACTTGGGGAGGGGTGCAGTCCCCTCCTCGCCCCCCCTCCTTTTCGGGTCCTTCAGCCTCCAGCCCCGGAGGCTTCTAAGGGGGGTGCGGGGGGGGGGGCCTGGGGACACGGAGCCGTGACCCAAATTAGTCGCAAACGTTGGCCATTATCAACCCCCCCGGTGTCGTTGCAAAACGTGTGGCATTATCAGCAGTTGCCACGTGCCGTCATTAGGGGGTGGTGTCGCAAATGAGCTCTGCACGTGTGTGTGTGTCCGTGTGTGTCTTTGTTGTTTCTTGTCCGTGTGTGTGTGTGCGTCCGTGTGTGTGTGTGCGTCTGTGTGTGGAGTGTAGCGGTTAGCGCGCTGCGCTACGAGCACAGAGAGCCGAATTCGATTCCCGCTCACGGCCAACACGGGTGACGGTTATTATTCGAGCGGGTCCTGGGCCTCCTCTAGGTCGACTCAGCCTCAAGTGAGTACCTGGTGTGGCGTCTAAGCATCCCCACTGGGGAGACAAAGGCGGTCGGGCGTGGTTCCGGGAACCCACCCCCACGTGTGCCGTGCCGGCCTTAATTGGTGCTCGCTAACAGCACTTGCCCTCAACAGTGTGTTAAAGGCTACCTGGGGAATCTTTGTCTCTGTCCGTGTGTGAGAGTGCAGTGGTGCAGTGGTTTGGGAACTGCGCTATGAACTTGGAGTCTTGGGTTTAATCCTTTGTCACGGGACGAACATCATTTACAAGTGACATCTGAACCTGTCCGAGAATCTTGTGGTAGGCCGACTCAATCTTAAACGAGTGCGGTGTGTGCGGCGTGGGGAGACAAAGGCGGCCAGGCATGGGCATGGCCACACTGCAACCTAGTGGGCAATTGCAGCCTTAACAGGTGCTCGCTTTCCCCAAATATCTCTAAGGCAATATGACGAAAGGCACTTGCGTGTATATGTGAACGCGTGTGCCATAGGTCTTGACCAGGGTAACAAAGCCGAGCTGTAACCTATGCATTGTGCATTGTCCATTGGTGACCAGGCCCGGTTCGAGAAACATCGTCTGGAACGTTCTAACCGTCTCCAGTGTCCCATGCTCAAGGATGTGGAGGCTGATTGTTGCAAGCCGTGCTCGGCATCTAAATGCTTGCGCAGCATGTAAAAGATCGCCGATGGGAAAGAGTTCATGATCGGTTTCCTCGACTCTCTCCCAGATGCAGCGCGGAAGATTCTCTAAACGATCTTTTGAGATCTTGGGCAGATGGGTGGGATCCCTTCGATCTGAACAACATCATGGGTGCCCGGGGGGGGGGGGGGGGTCCAGGCGAGTGGCTGGCCGATGTTGCCAAATCGTCAAGGAGGTTGTGCGAAGGGCGATGCACGTATATTAAGAAGCTTCCCAGCGCTGTGCCGGAGGAATGACCGATTTGGTTGCAGATACGATTGGAGGCTTAGTGGATGTCCGCGTGCGGTCAAAGTGACGGCTTCCTACTGGCCAGCCGTTCCGATCTCACGATTTATTCTCACTCTGAAGAGTTGGGAGACTCTGTTGCTGAATCTGCGTCTCAGGCATGATAACAAGAATAATAATCGCTGACGAACCACAGGTGAGTTTGAAAGGCAGGGCAGTGTGCTAGCGCCGACGATTGTCCAAGCTCTGTAAGTGATCTATACATTGAGATGTTTGAGCATCTCAATGTATCGAGTGTTGTTTCCGCACGTGGCGTAGAGGAACCCGAAGCACTCGGAGGCAGCCCACACGCGCCTGGGTACGAGACTCTGTCAGGGACAGCTTGGCATGAGTCGGCACCTCTCTGGACCGCCTTCTCCTGGCGAGCCACGGCACGGCTCCTCCTCGATATTCGTCTGCGTGACCCACCAACCCTCGCTGCAGGCAGTAGCCACGTGGTACGCAGCCACCGCTACCACCGCCGCCACCACGACAGCCTGCCATGAAGACTATCAGCGCCACCAAAAACAAAACTCTTGCCGGGGCAGCAAGAGGCGTGACTTCCACACGCGCCGTGCGGAAGCGTTCCGGGCCCGTCAACTCCACCAGTCGCTCCGAGTCGTCTCAGCAACCGTCTTGGCCCTTTTTTTTTATTAAATCCTTTATATTAAGTTCACTTGCTTGCTTGCTTGTGCGCTTACGACCGTGCAAATCTTTCGGTCGTTTTCAACCCACTTCCCGTGATCCAATCGAGCTGACATTTTGCACACAGACTCGTTGTGCGTGACAATTAATTTTCGTGAACATTTTTTTGCAAAATGTTACACTTTTTAGGGATAAATAAATAAATGTTTTAATTGCCTATTGCTTAATGGTGGCAGACAATCATCTGACCCATAGGTGGCAGCCATCTCAAGCCAGAGGACGAGAGGACTCTAGCCGCCACGCATATAAAGGATTTATAGTGAAAAACTTTCTTTTTACGGGTTAATTTTTTCTGCGTCCTCTTCGCTGTGCTTGCATTGCTCTGTGTGTGTGCGTCTCTGTGTATGTGTGTGCGTGTGGGAGGGAGCGGTGGCGCAGTGGTTAGCGCGCTGCGCTACGAACCCGGCGACCCGAGTTGCATTCCCTCTCACGGCCGACACCGGCGACGATTATTTGAACCGGTCCTGGGCCTCCCCTAGGTCGACTCAGTCTCAAAAGAGTATCTGGTGCGGTGTGTAAACGCCGCCACTAGGGAGACAAAGGCGGTCGGGCGTGGTGTTGGTCCCCCCACTCCCTCGTGTACCGTTCCGACCTTCATAGGTGCTCGCTAACAGCACTTGCCCCTACAGTCTGTTAAGGCTATACGGGGGATCTTAATATTTGCTTAACCACCCAGTGAATATATCCGCGTCGATGGTCGACTGCTTTGGTGGCCACAGTCACAGCGAGATGTACACTCGATGTGCTGGAAGCGGCAATAAATATTGTCCAGACCATTGAGCCAGACAAACCCGGCTGAAAATATTAACCCGTAAAAACAACGTTTTTCACTATAAATCCTTTATATGCGTGGCATCGGGGCGGCTAGAGTCCTCTCGTCCTCTGGCTTGAGATGGCTGCTACATATGGGTCAGACGATTGTCTGCCACCATTAAGCAATTGGTAATTAAATATTAAAAAAAAATTCCCCTAAACAGTGTAAAATTTGGGAATTTTTTTTCACGAAAATTAATTGTCACGCACAACGAGTCTGTGTGCAAAACGTCAGCTCGATTGGATCACGGGAAGTGGGTTAAAAAACGACCGAAAGATTTGCACGGTCCTAAGCAAGCAAGCAAGCACGCAAGCACGCAAGCACGCAAGCAAGCAAGTGAACTTAATATAAAGGATTTAAAAAAACGATAAGCCCTGCGCACGATCTGAAGAGTGTGAGTTCAATTCCTGGTGCAGGTTCGACTTAGCCCAGGACCATTATCATCATCATCACTAACATCCCTCTCGGGTCAATAAAATGACTACGCATTATTTACATATGCAGTCAACAGCGGTCGTCTTATATATGCGTGATCTGGCTATCCGGCATAGTAATGTGGAATTTCCAGCACTGGATTAGGACGGCCCACGAAGATGAGAATGCCGCTCCATTGATCTCTCTCTCTCTCTCTGGGGCACAGGATAATGTGCGGAATATAATAACAACATAATAACAACAAAATAATAACAACAAAATAATAACAACAATGCAGAATTCCGCTGGGGATGGGAAGCGAAAGGGGAGCTCAGTCTGATGATGTGGAAATAAATAAATAAGCCCGCGTTCACACGCCACACACTTATTTGCAAGTGCTAAAATATGACATTACAATATTACTACCGCAGCCGCAGCACATAATAATGGGAATCATAATAATATAACAATAGTAGTAGTAAAAATAAGCAAGTGTATACGTACACGCGCGCGTGCGTGCGCGTAGCCTCCAAATTGAAAAATTCATGGCCTAATAACAGAGATCATTAGCGTAATGATGCGAGTGAGTGAGTGCCGATGGTACAGTCTGTGACATTGTTGTGAGCAACTTTGTAAAAAGCCACATTAAGGCCCTCGTTTGTTCTACTCTCTTCCCCGTGTGTGTGTGTGTGTGGTGTGTTATGCGCCCTTGATTGGTTCGCTATCGTTACAGCAGCAGGTTCACACACACACACACAGAGATGAAGAGAGATAGAGCGAGATAGAGAGAGATAGAGAGAGATAGAGAGAGATAGAGAGAGATAGAGAGAGATAGAGAGAGATAGGCGGAGCTGGACTCCATGCGTGCAGAGGGACGACTCAGGAACGTGACGGGAGGACGTGATCGCGTGAAAGCAACTCGGAGGTTCGGAACAGCGTCGGTTTACGTCGGGGGGGGGGGGGGGGGAGGGGGGGGGGTTCCTGAAATGTGCAGACGACGGACATATAAACGACGTTCATTTAAAGCAAACATTTAACAAAAAATGTTATTTTTCAAAACACGTAAATTCTGCACGTTATTTACAATAGTGCACGCGCAATCTACGGCACAGGCACAGATGTTGGCGTGCGACGCGGAGTCGTTCGCGTACAAGGTCGCAGTGGGTGGCGGAGGCGAAGGCTGAGATGCGACGGGGGAGAGGATGGACGATGCCGTCAGCGACGTAAGCGTGGTCGTGGACGACGCAGAACGAGGCAGCGGTGTCAATGATAAAGTGTGCGACGTATTGGCGAAACGGCGTGATGGGAGGGAGACGTTAACCGGGACAACACTGCGTTTAAGTGGCGGAAAAAAAGCTGATATATTTTGGATGTTTCGGTAAAGTCACGCAGATAGGTTCAAAGAAAATAACCAAAAGACTACGACGTTTCAAGCGCACGTAGATTGGTTAAAAAAATCACAGATTTTGGGGGGTAATCCCCGCATACCTCAACGCATTCATCGATATATTTCGTCGATGTAACACCGTGGCTCTTTGAACGCTAAAAGAGTTTATCGGCGACGTTTCGGGGAATGGCCCTGGACGTGTTACCGTCGCTGCTGCTGCTGCTGCTGCTCTGTGCACGTGCACCCCTTGCCGACGCTTCGTCATTGCGGCTAAGCGATCGAGCAAAGAGCGGTCACTCGCATCGCGTGCGTTCAGATGCGCTTTCCGCGGTCGTGTAGGACGCTCCTCCGTCTGATGTTAACAAGACACTGGAGCTACGCACTTTGAAATCATCTCGATGGAAAACGAATGTCTTTGAGAACAGATTTTTTTAGTCATCTTCTCGGTTCTTTCGGTAAAGTCACGTAGAAGGGAAATAATAAAATAAAAAAAATAAAACATAATGAAATATTTTATTGATTGTTTTATTTTTATTATTTTAATATTTTATTTTATTATGTTTAATTTAAATTATTTTATTATTTCCCTTCTACGTGACTTTACTGAAAGAACCAAGAAGAGGAATCCCTGCAGTCACGAAAGCTTTAAATCGAGACTTGTGAGCGTTTAGTTTGTTGTCCTTCCCCCGCCACCTCCGCTGAGCACAGTTGGCTCACGCAGGGTGCCAAATCAGTTCGACATGAATGTGTGCTGCAGCATCGGCGGATCGAATTTGTCTAATTCAGGAGAATCTGAATGTAATCAGGAGGGTGAGGAGATCGACATGGGTGGGGCACGTGCGCAGGGTGGGTGGAGCACGTGATCAGGGTGGGAGGGGCACGTGATGAGGGTGGGTGGGTGGGACACGTGATCAGGGTGGGTGGGGCACGTGATCAGGGTGGGTGGGGCACGTGATCAGGGTGGGTGGGGCACTTGTGCAGGGTGGGTGGGACACGTGATCAGGGTGGGTGGGACACGTGATGAGGGTGGGTGGGACACGTGATCAGGGTGGGAGGGGCACGTGATGAGGGTGGGTGGGACACGTGATCAGGGTGGGTGGGACACGTGATCAGGGTGGGTGGGACACGTGATCAGGGTGGGTGGGGCACGTGATCAGGGTGGTTGGGACACGTGATCAGGGTGGGTGGGGCACGTGATCAGGGTGGGTGGGGCACGTGATCAGGGTGGGTGGCACACGTGATCAGGGTGGGTGGGGCACGTGATCAGGGTGGGTGGCACACGTGATCAGGGTGGGTGGGGCACGTGATCAGGGTGGGTGGCGCACGTGATCAGGGTGGGTGGGGCACGTGATCAGGATGGGTGGGGCACGTGGTCAGGGTTGGTGGGGCACGTGATCAGGGTGGGTGGGGCACGTGATCAGGGTGGGTAGGACACGTGATCAGGGTGGGTGGGGCACGTGATCAGGGTGGGTGGCACACGTGATCAGGGTGGGTGGGACACGTAATCAGGGTGGTTGGGACACGTGATCAGGGTGGGTGGGGCACGTGATCAGGGTGGGTGGATTAGGGTGGGTGGGACACGTGATCAGGGTGGGTGGGGCACGTGATCAGGGTGGGTGGGACACGTGATCAGGGTAGGTGGGGCACGTGATCAAGGTGGAGGAGAGCAGGTGGCTGAGATTGGACGCTCTTTGCGACCGTTTTGTTATCCCGCTGGTTTAGCCACGGAGGCCTCACCGAGTCTCAAGACTCGTTCTCAGGAGGTTCCTGCCACGTGTTCACAGTGTGTAGTGACGACCTGCAGCTACATTGTTCGGCATTGGGATGTTCAGCCAATGCCGGTTACATCGCAACGTGCGTGTCTTCTTTTAGCTGTGCGGGCAACAACAACTACAACAACAACCCCGGAGGATCTGGAGGAAGCCCACGCAGAAGAGGGGAAGAACAGAGAGAACATGCAGACCCCGCACAGCAAGGCCCCCGATGTGTTTTCGGCGAGGCCCAAGTGTTTACCACTGCGCTGCCCAGATGCCTTGAGTCCAAGGGGAAGAGTGGACCTAAGGTCTGAACGCTGGTGGTGGTGGTGGTGGCGATGATGAGGCTTTGAGAGTGGTCCGTGGGGCAGAGCCGTCCCTACGCTACGGCGAATCGGGGCGACTGCCCCGGGCCCCCTACGTTTTGACGGGGGGGCGGGGGGGCGGTTTGACGTCACGGTGTCGGATTGTGACGCTTAGGGTTTTAGTTTGGAGGCGTCGCTGATGATTTGCGCCGGGCCCCGCAACAATCTCCCCTCCCCACCCCGTCTCCTGGGTGCGGATTTTGATTTCGCCACAAGTTCAAAGGTGAATGCTGAAACTCGGTGACGACGCAAGGGACCGTGGTGTCGGAGTCTGGGGGGCATGCGAGTGCCAGTGAGCTGAGCCCACTCAGAATGACCAAAGCCAAAGAAACAAATGAAACACAAACACAATATAAAGCCACGGCATTGAAGCGAAAACAAATCAGCGCCTCCGATAAACAGCTGCGTCAAATGCCACGTGGAAATCACTGCAGATGCGGAAGGAGGAATGGAGCAATGGCAATGTGTGGCGGTCTGCGTCTCGCGCTGCGATGTCTGCGATCACTGTCTAGATTTGAAGCTTTCGTGACTGCAGGGATTCATACTCTTAGTTCTTTCGGTAAAGTCACGTAGGTAAAAAATTTACCCGTAAAAACAAAGTTTTTCACTATAAATCCTTTATATGCGTGGCGGCTAGAGTCCTCTCGTCCTCTGGCTTGAGATGGCTGCCACCTATGGGTCAGATGATTGCCTGCCACCATTAAGCAATTGGTAATTAAATATTTAATTTGTTTTCCCTAAACAGTGTAAAATTATGGGAAAAAAAATTCACGAACATTAATTGTCTCGCATAACGAGTCTGTGTGCAAAATGTCAGCTCGATTGGATTACGGGAAGTGGGTTAAAAAACGACCAAAAGATTTGCACGGTCGTAAGCAAGCAAGCAAGCAAGCGAACTTAATATAAAGGATTTAAAAATGAAATAAAAATTAATAAAAAATAAACTAAAATAAAAATCACGACGTTTCGGAGGCAACACAAGTCTCCATCATCAGGTGGGACCGTCACAGCCAGATTTGCTGCATCAAGTGATGCAGCAAATCATCAAGTGATGCAGCAAATCTGGCTGTGACTGTCCCACCTGATGACGGAGACTTGTGTTGCCTCCGAAACGTCGTGATTTTTATTTTAGTTTATTTTTATTAATTTTTATTTCATTTTTTACCTACGTGACTTTACCGAAAGAACTAAGAGTATAGCGATCACCGTCCTCACACAGCTCGTAATCAATTGAAATTTCTCAAATTCCGATGCAGTATTTTGTCGTGTGTGTGTGTGAGAGAGCTGTGAGGGGCTGCATGGTGGCGTCGGCTTGCTGAGGAACTGGAGTCTGCCTCAGTAGCCCGCGACCACAAATTACTCTTTAACTCCATGAAAATAGTGACTTGCAGCGCCACACATATCATCATCATTAGGGGGTGAAAGGTGATCCGATCTCCGACCCCCCAGGAACAGGTTTGCAGATTTGCTGATCATTTCTGTGAGGTCTTGAGGGAGCTGAAATTCCTCAGGCTGGAAAACATCAAGGGGCACAATCCATCCTGGGTTTAACCAGGCTGGATTGTGTGAGGAGCTCACAAATACCTTGAAAGATCTGGACAAAGTCCCATCGGTGAGCTCCTCTGGCAGGCAAGGCTGCGTTGGCTGGGTCATGTAGCCCGCATGCCCAGCCACCGCATGCCTAAACAGCTTTTGTTTGGCCGGATCGAGGGGGCGAAACGGGCGCGGCACGGGCTCGAGAAGAGATGGAGTGATGGGTGATTGGGTAGGTGAGTGGGTGGGTGAGTGAGTGGGTGAGTGGGTGAGTGCGTGAGTGAGTGAGTGGGTGAGTGAGTGGGTGAGTGAGTGGGTGAGTGAGTGGGTGAGTGAGTGGGTGAGTGAGTGGGTGAATGAGTGACACGGGCTAGAGAAGAGATGGAGTGATGGGTGAGTGAATGAGTGGGTGAGTGGGTGAGTGAGTGGGTGAGTGAGTGGGTGAGTGTGTGAGTGACACGGGCTAGAGAAGAGATGGAGTGATGTGGTACAGGAGGACGTGGAGCTGAGTGAACTTGCCGATGACTGGTACCAGCGGTGTCAAGATCTGCCTCAGTGGAGGAGGCTCGTGAAGGACGCTGCTGGGCAGTTGGAGGCAGTCGCCCTCCAACAACAACGGAGGGCGGAGGAGCGACGCTCACAACAACGAGCGGAGCGCCGGGTGGATAAAGCACAGCAAGTTGGCACAGTAGGGGGCACAGGTGGTGCATCAGCCAATCATCTCGGTCATCTTAGTCGACCCGTGGCACCTGCTGGGTCTGCCCCGTGACCTCCTGCCAGCGGGCGTTCGACACTTCACGTGGCCTCAAGGTGCAGCGGTAGTGTAGTGGGTAGCGCGCTGCGCTACGAACCCGGCGACCCGAGTTCGATTCCCGCTCACGGCCACCAGTGACGATTATTTGAACGGGTCCTGGGGGTTGGTGAGGATTGGGCTTGACGACGTCACGCGACACGGGTGATGTGTAGGAGAGAGAGAGAGAGTGGTGGTTACAAAGCGTACGTATTGTTACACGTGGGGTCGCTACGAGTAACACTAATTATAATCATGGTCACGACGGCGCGGTTATGTTGGTGATGTTAATGACCCTGCTGATGATGCTGATGATGATGATGCAGAAGAAGATGACGTCACGGGGCTGTCTCGTTTGTTCAGCGCGACATCAATGCGAGTGGCTCTCGCTGAAAGCTCCCGGCAAGCGAGGGAGGGGAAGAGTGGGTAGGCATCATCACAGCTTCACGAGCCTCGCGTTTAATAGCAGAGACAATGGCGGGTAAATGAAAGCAATTAGATTCGTCGTGAACAAGCGCTCGAGCAGAATGGGATGCAGATATCAAAGCGAACTGCAGTGGATCAAGCCTCCCTCCCTCCCCTGCCCTGCCCTCCCCTCCCTCCCCCGTCACATTGAGCCGGGCTCCGGTAGGAGCCACGTGTCAATGAGGAGCCAGGCACCTGACCGACTGTGAGAGTTCTCGTGTGTGTACGCCTTGCGGGGCAGCGGTGGCGCAGTGGTTAACGCAGTGGTGAAAGGTGGCGCAGTGGTTAACGCAGTGGTTAAAGGTGGAGCAGTGATTAACGCAGTGGTTAAAGGTGGAGCAGTGATTAACGCAGTGGTTAAAGGTGGAGCAGTGGTTAACGTGGTGGTTAAAGGTGGAGCAGTGATTAACGTGGTGGTTAAAGGTGGAGCAGTGATTAACGCAGTGGTTAAAGGTGGAGCAGTGATTAACGCAGTGGTTAAAGGTGGAGCAGTGGTTAACGTGGTGGTTAAAGGTGGAGCAGTGATTAACGTGGTGGTTAAAGGTGGAGCAGTGGTTAACGTGGTGGTGAAAGGTGGAGCAGTGGTTAACGTGGTGGTGAAAGGTGGAGCAGTGGTTAACACAGTGGTTAACACAGTGGTTAAAGGTGGAGCAGTGGTTAACGCAGTGGTGAAAGGTGGAGCAGTGGTTAACGTGGTGGTTAAAGGTGGAGCAGTGGTTATCGCAGTGGTTAAACACAGTGGTTAAAGCAGTGGTTAAAGGTGGAGCAGTGGTTAACGCGGTGGTTAAAGGTGGAGCAGTGGTTAACGTGGTGGTTAAAGGTGGAGCAGTGGTTAACGTGGTGGTTAAAGGTGGAGCAGTGGTTAACGCGATGGTTATAGGTGGCACAGTGGTTAACACAGTGGTTAACACAGTGGTTAACACAGTGGTTAACGCGCCGCACCGATGAGCTCGTGCCACGCTCTGATAGAATATCGTGGCTTGAGCCACGCTGTTCTATCAGAGCGCCCGCTACTACGTGGGTAGCAGCAGCAGCCACGTGGCCTTGTTGTGTAGAAGGTTGATGCTCAATGTCGAGGTCCTGTCGCTGCTGCTACCGCCGCTGCTGCTGGTCACGACGAGAGGGCTTCAGGGGAGGGACAGAGTTCCTGTCGTTCTGCTGTTCCTCCTCCGTTGCTGTTCCTCCGGTGTAGTATGGCCAAACAACAGCAATGTATGTTGCACTTCTTTCGCACCGTACGTAGTCAACCGTGTTAATCGGAGGTGCGGTGGAAGGACAACCAACTAGACCAGGGGTCGGGAACCTTTTTGACTGGGAGAGCCATAAAAGCCAAATATTTCTAAATATATTGCATTGAGAGCCATATAGTATTTTTAACGTATAATAAATTAAATATGTATTACTTTTAATGCGACTTCTGGTGCTGCATGGTTTTGCTGATGGCCTTGTAGTCTGGTTCGTACGTGGTGAGGTTGAGCTTCATGCAGGCGTTGAGGCCCCGTGACCCGTGAAATTTATCTTCAAAACTAATTTCTGTTTACTTTAAACTGACACAGTATTATTAAGCAATATCACAAGTATTTTAAAATCAGTTCCAAACTGATTTTTGTATTTTTTTTTTATCAACTCAAAATTGTCTGGGAGCCATATGCCGTCACCAGAAGAGCCATATATGGCTCGCGAGCCATAGGTTCCCGACCGCTGAACTAGACAGTTCAAAGTATACGAGTTTTCAATCTAGACGATTTAAAAGTGCAGAGCCACCCAGTGACTTCCAAATATCGGACGCAAGAGCATTCCAGACGGCCGCAGAGGCGCGTCTGAATGTGAGCGATGCAGTGAACGTCTTTGTTTGATGGCTAACCAGAAGGTGCTGTGGGTCATTGGTGGCAAGCACTTTGCGTGTCATGAGTGCGACCTCACGATGTATTCGTTCGGCAACCAGAAGCCAATGCAGCTCGGCTAGCACTGGACGGACACGATGGGATCTTGCACGACCCGTCACACGACACGTGCCAAATAATTTTATTCGCGTTGCTGCTTAGTAATGTTTTTTTTTCCAGACGTCCCGTAGAGTATTGAGTTGCAACAATCGAGCCTTGTCTGCTACGTGACACGCCACCGCGTTGACTTTGTCACGACTCAACAGTGGCCGAACGTGCCGGCGCTCCGCTCGTTGTTGTGAGCGTCGCTCCTCCGCCCTCCGTTGTTGTTGGAGGGCGACTGCCTCCAACTGCCCAGTAGCAGCGTAATTCACGAGCCTCCTCCACTGAGGCCGATCTTGACACCGCTGGTACCAATCATCGGCAAGTCCACTTAGCTCCACGTCCTCCTGTACCACATCAATTCATCTCTTCTCTCGCCCATGCCGCGCCCGTTTAGCCCCCTCTATTCGGCCGAACAAAAGCTGTTTAGGCATGCGGTGGCTGGGCATGCGGGCTACATGGCCCAGCCAACGCAGCCTTGCCTGCCGGAGGAGCTCACCGATGGGACTTTGCCCAGATCTTTCAAGGATTTGTGATCTCCTCACACAATCCAGCCTGGTTAAACCGAGGATGGATCGTTGTCAGGCCAGCCTAAATGTTTCTAACCGGCGAAGATGATCCATTAGGGGGGTCCACGCAAGCGTAGAGAAGGGAGGGAATGACCGTGGCCGAGAAGACCTGAAGCTTCGTGCGGAGCGACAGACCAGGTAGCTTCCACACAGCGTTACGCAACCGATGAAAGATATTGCCGCTCGACTGATTTAGAGTGAAACCTCTGCTGTTAAACATACACACACACACACACGCACTCACGGATAGACACAAAACAAATACAAAGATCCCCCTATAACATTAACAGACTTTTGAGGCAAGTGCTGTTAGCGAGCACCTATGGAGGCCGGCACGGTGCACAAGGGGGTGGGTGGCCAGCACGACGCCCGACCGCCTTTGTCTCCCCAGTGACGATGTTTACACACCGCACCAGGTACTCAGTTGAGACTGAGTCGACCTACGGGAGGCCCAGGACCGCTTCAAATAATCGTCACTGGTATTGGCCGTGAGCGGGAATCGAACTCGGGTCGCCGGGTTCGTAGCGCAGCGCGCTAACCACTACACCACCGCTCCACACACACGAACACGCACGGACACACACACGGACACAAACACACATACACACAGACACCCACACACGGAAGCCCTCGTCGTGTCTGAGCGCGTAGCGAGTGCGCGCTGGCCGTGAATGAAAGGAGATGAAATGCGAAATTCATTGTGGGACTCAAATGAAGGTTGCCAACAAAAAATGAATGAGAAGGGGGGGGGGGACTTCAAAGGGAGCCGTGTGGCTTCAGCGCTGCCTCTAGCGAGCGAGAGAGCAGCGCCTCTCATTGGGAAATTAATTACGTTGGGAACTAATTAATTTGAGGTCAGGTTAGTGGATCACTCGATGATCGTCGAGGCTGCAGTCGAGCAAGTAGGTTGCCCCTCCTGCGTGTACTCTGCGTTGACAAGCGAGCTGCTTCATCCGAACAAAACATCGCCAAAAAGTTCCAGGCAGGAGCCTCTTGGCAATGAGCTTCGAGGCTCGGCCAAGTTTGGATGAAAATAAGTATAACCAGTAAAAACAACGTTTTTCACTATAAATCCTTTATATGCGTGGCGGCTAGAGTCCCTCTCGTTCTCTGGCTTGAGATGGCTGCCACCTATGGGTCAGATGATTGCATTGCACCATTAAGCAATTGGTAATTAAATATAATATTTTTGTCCTAAAAAGTGTAACATTTTGGAAAAAAAATTTCACGAATATTAATTGTCACGCACAACGAGTCTGTGTGCAAAATGTCAGCTCGATTGGATCACGGGAAGTGGGTTAAAAAACGACCGAAAGATTTGCACAGTCCTAAGCAAGCTAGGCAAGCGAACTTAATATAAAGGAATAAAAATAAAACGAACGTGACGTCACCTTCATCATCATCATCAGCAGCAGCATCAGCAGAGTTATCAGCATCACATTCACAATCCCAAGTGGACGCCAACACCTCTCTGCACTCAATGCGGTTGGGCGGCGTTTGTCCCCATCGGCTGGCTCCGAGTCAATTTTGGAATTTCCACGTTCCCATGGCGGGCGCAAGTCTATGCGCCGGACGACCAATGGTTACTTTCCTACACATCGATACTGATTGTATCGTCCCCGCAAAGATGGCGATGATGATGGATGATGTGCTGTGGCAACATTCCGCCTTACTGCGTATCTGACCACGGTTCCGAGATGGGTCTCCATCAGCACGGGTCTCTGGCTCAGCTGCCGTTCAGTTTCCTAAGCCGATTGTCTGGGCACCGCTCAGTGGCGTAGTCGCTCCCGCCATCAGCTCGGGGTGGGTACGGCAATCAGTCGGGTGGGGCTCCAATGTTTGATCTGTCTCTCGCTCGCTCGCTCGCACCTCGAGGCTATTATTATTATTATTATATATCGTCGTCACACTCACGGTCTCGAACATTTAACGCTGTAAGGAGGGGGGGGGGCGCGCTCCATCCTCGCAAAATGCAGCCACTGCAGCTCTGCACTGCCTCGTTGCGATATTCATTGACGCGTAATCTAATGGAATAAATATGCCAGGAACGGTATGTCCAACGTTTGTGTTGCTCTAACAGAGGTGCGGAACCTTTTTTCTGCCAAAGGCCATTTGGTTATTTCTAACATCATTCGCGGGCCATACAAAATTATCAACTTAAAATTTAGCCTGTTATATTTGGTCAAACGTTTAATTAACTCGCCCCTAATGTGATGGCTGGAACAGACCAAATGATTTCGCGGGCCTTATACGACCCGCGGGCCGGACGTTCCCCAGCTGTCATTCAAAGCCAATGACGTTTCTTTACCGTTACAACAACTGCCATTACTTCCAGCACTAAACTGTTTAAAGCGAATCTCACGGTGTTTGTAAAGGGGGGCTCTGCTCGTAGCTTTGGCTACCGGGATGAGGCAAGGCATTCCCTGCCCCCCCCCCCACGCTCGTTACGCTCCCGGCCCCTCGGGATGCTCACACCTCGTGGACTGGACAAGGATTCATATTCTTAGGTTTTTTCGGTAAAGTCACGTAGGTAGGTAAAACATTAAAATTAATAAAAGTAAAATAAATAAAAAACTTTATTAATTTTAATTTTTTACCTACGTGACTTTACCGAAAAAAACCTAAGGAATATGAATCCTTGCAGTCACGAAAGCTTCAAATCTAGAATGGACAAGGTTCCTTAGTTGCGAGGTAGTTCGTCCGAACCAGGGAGGGTGCCAGGGAGCTCCGGGTTCACGCCGCACGGAGGGAGAGGCGACACGGACGAGCGCCCACGTGACTCTCTCCCTCGTCAGACGCCCGCGGCGCCCACGTGCGCGTCGCCACTGCCTCTTCGTCGTCTCTCTCTCGGTCGGATCCTACGCGGGTGATCTTCCGCGAAGCTGGCAAGACCACGCGAACCCGCAGCCACTGCCACGGCCCCCGTACCCGATGCGCGCGTGTGGAACATTTAAAACTAAAACTCTCCATGAGTGTGCGACCTGTGGTCATCCAGAACACACCGAGCAACCCGGCTTTGCTCTTCTGCACGCAATTTTGGAACGTTCTATGAAAAAAAAGAGCTTTATAGTTCATCGGATTCCTCCAGTGTAAATACAAATTCAGATTCTGATGTGATGTCGCAATGCCCCGATGAGCAAATACGAAGTGAGACATCGCAGCGACAATGATCATTCACGACCCCGCTGCTGCTCGTGCCGACGTGGCTACCTTTGACTTGACCACCACCTGGACGTGAATTCGTGTTTGTTGGTGGTGGTGGTGGTGGCTCTGCATCTACATCAGCCGCGCGGAAGCAGGAATATAAGAAGATTACAAGAATCATAATAACACGTGTGATCATACACACGAATATTGTCTCGGTGCCCCCCCCCCACGACCTCCCCCCCCGTTTCACATGAGGTAGGGGGGGGGTAGGGAGGGGGGGTTGTGCGGGGGGGGGGGGGTAAGGAGGGGGGGTAAGGAGGGGGGTAGGGAGGGGGTAAGGAGTGGGGGTTGGGGCGGGGGGGTAAGGAGAGGGGTAGGGAGGGGGGTAAGGAGGGGGGGGGGGGGTTAGGAGGGGGGGGGGGTAGGGAGTGCAAGGAGGGGGGGGGGTAAGGTGCGGGGGGGGCCGGTTAGGAGGGGGGATAGGGGAGTAAGGAGGGGGGGTTAAGAAGGGGGGTAGGCAGGGGGGGGGGGAGTTAGGGGGGTAAGGTGGGGGGTGGGGAGGGGGGTAAGGAGGTGGGTGGGGGTTGGGGAGGGTTTGAATTCTCAAGGGGGAACACGGCAAGAGGCGACAGGGCAGGCGATGGGAGATGGACCAGCGCAGGCAAAGGAGGTGATCTTCACAGGCGCAACTCCCCGAGTCCACGGATCAGAATCCGTGATTCGGCCCGAGCGAAGCGGACACACGCCGATGGGAGCACGTGGCGTTCGCGAGTGGCACTGACAAAGGCCGCCACGACACGGATGGTGGTGTGGGCAACAAACCACGCCCGGCCGCCTTTGTCTCCCCAGTGCTCGTGTTTACGGCACACCGTGCCGGGTACTCATTTGAGGCTGAGTCAACATAGGGGAGGCCCAGGGCCGGTTCAAATAATCGTCACCTAATATTGGCCGTGAGCGGGAATCGAACTCGGGCCGCCGGGTTCATAGCGCAGCGCGCGAATCGCTACACTACCGCGTGCGCACACACACACGTGCACACACACACACGTGCGTGTGTACACACACACACACACGTGCGTGTGTACACAACAAAGATCCCCCATATAGCCTTAACAGACTGTAGGGGCAAGTGCTGTTAGCGAGCACCTATGAAGGCCGGAACTGGTACACGAGGGGGGTGGGTGGCCAGCCCCACGCCCCACCGCCTTTGTCTCCCCAGTGGCAATGTTTACACACCGCACCAGGTACTCATTTGAGGCTGAGTCGACCTAGGGGAGGCCCAGGACCGGTTCAGATAATCGTCACTGGTGTTGGCCGTGAGCGGGAATCGAACCCGTGTCGCCGGGTTCATAGCGCAGCGTAGCGCTAACCGCTACACACACACATACGTGCATACGCCCGCATGCGCGCACACACGCACACGCTAAACACACACACGTGCGTGTGCAAACACACACACACGTGCATACGCCCGCATGCGCGCACACACGCACACGCTAAACCAGAGGTGTGGACTCGAGTCATGTGACTTGGACTCGAGTCAGACTCGAGTCATGAATTTGATGACTTGAGACTCGACTTGGACTTGCATAACAATGACTTTGTCCCACCTCTGAGGTGTGGACTCGAGTCATGTGACTTGGACTCGAGTCAGACTCGAGTCATGAATTTGATGACTTGAGACTCGACTTGGACTTGCATAACAATGACTTTGTCCCACCTCTGCGCTAAACACACACACGTGCGTGTGCACACACACACACACACACGTGCATACGCCCGCATGTGCACACACGCACACGCGTGCACACACACCACACACGTGCGTGCACACACACACACACATGCATACGCCCGCATGCGCGCACACACGCTAAACACAAACGCATGCATAGCCCACCCCATTAGACACGTGCACGATCGCCCCATTACTCACGGGCAGCTGAGAGGGAACGACGTTCCATAATACAGAGTAGCCACCCAGGTCGTGCAATTGTTTCTGTGGGCTCGATGGTGAGGCCCCACCTCTTGGAAACACGCCCCAGATTCAGCAGCAGCAGCATTCTCTAACTCCTTCTCAGAGTGAGCTGCAATTACCAGATCATCAGCGTGCGTAACACGATTTACCCAATAGGGACCCATGCCTTGACTGTATCGTGCCATCGGTCAAGCCTCTCATTGTATCGGTACCAGATGGATATTCCTTTGGTACAACCACGGAAAACGTCTTGAACTGCGTGGTCATAAAATATGTGAAATAATGTATGGGCCAGAGGACACCCCTGTCGCACCCCAAGGTGAACTGGGCATGGCTCCGACTCCCGGCCACGTAGCTTTACCCGGGGCCTGCTCACCATCATGAAGGTCCTCAATGATTTTGAGCATAGGGTCAGGGACCCGAAAAGTACGAAGAATAACCCAGAGCCCTGGTCATTTTTGGTGGCGTCGTAGGTCTTGACCAGGTTAATAAAGCAGAGATGTAGGTCCTGTTGGAATTCCCGACACCACTGCTGCAGCAGACAGACCGAGAAAATGGTGTTTGTGCAGGACCGCCCCGATCTTATACCACATTGGGGCTCTGCAAGCCTCTCCCCAACCCGCCGCCTGGCAATGGGATGTTGAAAAATAATCCTTGCCAATGACCTTTCAGACTGAGGAAAGAGAGGCCCTGGGTGCTATTGCAAACGGTACGGTCCCCCTTCTTGACAAGGGGGAACCAACCAGGGCATCATCTTTCCCATCCATGCGGAACCCGTCCTGTGGTCCTAGCGGTTGGAATGTTATCACACAGAGCAGCCTACGTGCGAATCGCCACCCTCCCTCGGCAGTTCGCTAGCGCGAGTTCAGAATCTGAATATTGATTTATTGCTGGAGGAATCCGATGAGCCACGAGGCTTCTCCCCCCCCCCATCTCCACACGGACGTCCAGTAGTTCATCTCTGCCCGTCTCGGCCTCCTCGGCTAAGACTCCGCACGTCAAGCCAGCCACTCAGAGGAGGTGACTAACCTCCTCCTCCAGTGATGGAGGCACAACGGAGCGCGTTGGACTGCACTCTGAGACAGTCCCGTGGTGTGGACTGTATGTGCTCACTGTGCCGTGCCCTCATTTGCATTCCGTTCGCTGTGGTAATGGCGCCTCCTCTGTAACTTGTGGCTGACCCCGGGGTCACGCGGGGACGTGGCGAGAATGGACGATGGCTCATGCTGCCTCCCCCTTCTCAAGCTCCCTCCCCTCTTCCCCTGGCTACCGATGCCTCCTCCCCACGGCTCCCAGCACCTCGTCGCGGAGATGGATGTCACCGGCTACTCCCCACCGCTTAAAGTGTTATCAGAACCGTCAGCAGCAGCAGCAGCAGCGTCCTTACCTCGTACAACGAGCGCCATCACCACCATCGTCATCATTATCAGCAGCACCAGCAATAGCAGCAAGTGACATAGTCGCTATACAGCAGAACATCATCATCATCATCGCCACCGCCTGTATCAACATCATCATCATCGCCACTGCCTGCATCATCAACATCATCATCATCATCGCCACTACTCACATCAACATCATCATCAACATCATCATCATTGCCCCCGCCTGCATCAACATCATCATCAACATCATCGCCACTACTCACATCAACATCATCGCCACTACTCACATCATAATCAACATCATCGCCACTACTCACATCAACATCAACATCATCGCCACTGCCTGCATCAACATCATCATCATTGCCCCCGCCTGCATCAACATCATCATCAACATCATCGCCACTACTCACATCAACATCATCGCCACTACTCACATCATAATCAACATCATCGCCACTACTCACATCAACATCAACATCATCGCCACCGCCTGCATCAACATCATCAACAACATCATCATCATCGCCACTACTCACATCGACATCATCAGCATCACCATGACCACCACCATCATCATCGTCACCGGATAGGGCACAACGAGTCATCATTCGCACAGTTCACACCACCTTCATTGTTCAAGGCGTTACAAGTAAGCCCAATGTTATTGTTTCTACTGCACGTAAAAGATCACGATTACTCGGCGGCATTCAACCACAACAACACCACAACAACAACACAACAGCAATAACACGACAACAACACCACCTGAAGACGGTCGCTTGTTGTTGCGATCGAAACGTCGTGATCTATTATTTTAATTTTATTTATTTTTATTTTTTATTTCCATCGATGTGACTTTACCGAAAGGACCAAAGAGTATGAATTCCTGCACTCACGAAAGCCTCAAATCACGAACAACAACAACACCACAACAACAACACCACAACAACACCACCACAACAACAACAACACAGCCGTTATCATTCTCTTCATACACTTAGCGAATATAGAAACGCAACACTCCCCGGCGGTCGTTTATAACAACCGTCCACTCTGGTCATCGTCCACTCTATCATCACCATCATCATCATCACGTCTCTACCTCGCTCTCTCCCTCTCTTTGCCTCTCTGTGCGCGCTGTGGAGAAGGGCCGTTGCCCGAAACGTCGCCTGTTCTATACGAGTACGTTGAAGGCCACGCACCCAGTGTTGCTGTTGAGTTGTTTGTTGTTGATCCACCACCGTCAACGCAGCAGCAGCATCACCACCACCGTCACCACCAACAGGATATACATAATCGAGGTTTTCGGCTTAGATCGCGTAAATATAAATGTGTCGTTACTTACGCGATCGAATCCAAAAACCTCTATTATTCATAATATTGCTCGCGAAGCCTCACCACGTGTTAAAGTGACTGCCGGGATAATGCGGGTTCATCCATGTCGCGTTCATTGACACACCCGTGCACCACTGCCGGATTAAGCTAGTACGGGGCCTGTAGCATATGTTATGAAGGGGCCCTAAATAAAATAAACGTAAATGTTAAAACACATACATTTTGTACGTGCATAGTAAAGTAATTATATTTTTAATTTGCTATACCGACAGATACTACGACAAATCGCTAACCTTATAAACACCCAGTCGCCCATAAAAGTTGAAGGCAGTCTAGTACTATAGTAATAGAGCAAGTGCAGAATCACTGAGTCGGAATTGATAGCTTGAAAGCATTTAGCGCGGGGCCCTTGAAAGTACGGGGCCCGTAGCGTGTGTAGCTACTTTTGCTACACGGGTAATCCGGCACACACGTGCACTGCAATGTTGCACGCGTGTGCGCACCGCAGCGTTCACAATGTCCACGGCAGATGCACCGAGCGAGGCTCCAATGTAAGTCGACGGCCCCTCTGATTGTACCGGCTCCGAACGACTTCACAAAAATAAGCGAACCCACTCTGAGATTGAAAGGAAACGGATTTTTTTGTTTGTTTATTTTACCGGGCAATGCCCACTGAGCAATATCGCAGCTCGTTTATCAGAAGCCATCTGGCCATCACAAATGATAGCCCGACGAAGTGCCTTATCATCATCATCATCATCGTCACGTGGACATTGACGGCAGCCAAAGGACTCGAAACGCGCGACGTTGATTCTAAACGTGGAGGCAACAAGTATAATCCGTAAAAACAAAGTTTTTCACTCTAAATCCTTTATATGCGTGGCATCGGGGCGGCTAGAGTCCTCTCGTCCTCTGGCTTGAGATGGCTGCCACCTATGGGTCAGATGATTGTCTGGCAGCATTAAACAATTGGTAATTAAATATTTAAAAAAAATTCCATAAACAGTGTAAAATTTTGGAATTTTTTTCACCAAAATGCATTGTCACGCACAACGAGTCTGTGTGCAAAATGTCAGCTCTATTGGATCACGGGAAGTGGGTTAAAAAACGACCTAAAGATTTGCACGGTCCTAAGCAAGCAAGCGAACTTAATATAAATGATTTAAAAACCACCCGGAGGACCCAGGGAAAAAAATTCCACGCGACAACGGGGAGAGAGAGACTTTGACTTTTAAACAACTTTTATTGCCGCCAGCAGCAAAAGCACTGGAGGCGATTTCAATATGAAATACACAAAGTCACCAGCCAACAAAAGAAAACAAACGCTACAAATCGACGCGCTGTGGCGCTAAAAGCACCGCGCACAATACAAAAGAAAAGTCACGTGGTGGTGGTGGTCATCGCGCACGCCACGGTGACGAGCGAGCGCTTCAGAAGGTGAACACCACGAGGGTGCCGTCCACGCTGCTACAGAGAGGGCCTTTCCGGGGAGAGAGAGAGAGAGCGTGCCAACTCAAGGGATCGAACCCACAGTACTTCCCGTATAACCAGGCGCGGGAATTAACGCCTCGCCAAAGCCACAGCGAGACTCTAAATAGTCCAGCTACGTGGTGCTGTGACGCTGGAACCTCACAGCAAGAATGTTCCCCGCAGGGTTCGAATCCCGACCCGGGCCCCTTGCTGTGAGCGAGTCTCTTGCGACGAGTGGAGTTTACGGGGAGCGGTGGAGCAGCGGTTAGCGCACTGCGCTGTGAATCTCCGCGGCCCGACTTCGAATCCCGCTCACGGCCACCAACGCCAGCGGCGATTATCTGAACCGGTTGTGGGCATCTCCTAGGTCGACTCAGCCTCAAATGAGTACCTGGTGCGGTGTGTGAACATCGTCGCTAGATGGAGCCAAAGGCGGTCGGGCGTGGTGCTGGCCACCCACTGCCTCGTGTGCCGTGCCGGTCATCACGTGGTGCTCGCTACGAGCACTTGCCCCCACTGTCTGCTTAGAGGAGACGGGGAACCTTTGTCTTTACTTACAATCACGCCGCCAGGGCCACGTGACGACTTCTCTGCAGGGCCCACCAATCACGTGGGCTCGAGGCACCCGATAGGGCATCTCGAGCCCTGTGTGTCGTCAACTTCACAGGGAGGTGCACTGCTCGCTGCGATCATTCCACAATGCCATGATGGTCTCATTCTTCTTCTTCTTAATTCTCCTCCTCCTCGTGAAATGAAGTCCACAGCAACGTTGAGCGAAGCATTACAAGGACCTTTATTTTCGTTGCCCACTTTGAAAGTGGTTCTTAATCTTTACTGCAGCCGTGCACCCCTTGGGTTCTAAATCTTAAAAAAACATGTATAATGTTAATAAACACATAGAGGGTTTGATGAAACAAAGTAAAGTGCCCGTGCTTAATTTGTCTTTTCGATGATTTACCTTCTAAAAAAACAATCTGCCCACGTCTCGCACCTCCCAGAAAGGGCATCTCGCTCCCCCAGGAGTTGCGTGATGTACCCCAGGTTCAGAAGAAGAATAAGATGAACCACTGCCGCAAATCAAATCCAGTCCATTCCCTGCTCCCCATTGGGTGCAGGTATCCGCTCCATGCCATGCCGGTCATTGTGGTGATTGGTTGGTGGGTGGGGGGGGGGGGGTTATTTATTGACCATACTTCACCACGCGGGTCACGAGGGGCTGCCAGGCCCGGTTCAGATGTCACTCGTCACTCGCGTCAGCCGTGGCCGACGGTAGAACGCAGACGGACAAGTTCATAGCGCAGGGCGTCAACCACGGGCACCGCCACTCCACGCCATTGCAATACAAATCCATTTAACTTACACAGAGACCCATAGACTCACGTAGACTTAGACTGAGACTCATAGACTCACGTAGACTCACACGGTCCATAGACTGACACAGAGACCCATAGACTCACGGAGACCTCAGAGACCCATAGACTCACATAGACTTAGACCAAGACCCATAGACTCACATAGACTTACACAGAGACCCATAGACTCACGTAGACTTACACAGATACTCATAGGATCACGTAGACTCACACGGACCACAGACTTACACAGAGACCCATAGACTCACCTAGACTCAGACTGAGACCCATAGACTCACGTAGACTTACACAGAGACTCATAGACTCACGTAGACTTACACAGAGACTCATAGATTCACGTAAACTCACAGGGTCCATAGACTGACACAGAGACCCATAGACTCACATAGACTTACACAGAGACCCATAGACTCACGTAGACTCACACGGACCATAGACTTATAAAGAGACCCATAGACTCACATAGACTTAGACTCACACGGTCCATAGACTTACACAGAGACCCATAGACTCACATAGACTTACACAAAGACTCATAGACCCACGTAGACTCACACGGTCCATAGACTTACACAGAGATCCATAGACTCACATCACCCACTAAGCCACGAGTCCCGTGACTGCGTGGGGTCAGCTGCTCGGGGTTTCCTCTCTCCGTGAGCTTCCATTCTGCGCCTCTTTCCTCTCGTCCCACCGCTCCCTCCCGTCTCGCCCTGCACCACCCACCCTACCCCCCACCCCCCCGGCCTCTGCTCCCTTCTACGCGGCACCGCGTGGCATCTGCACGCGGGGCTATTTGTATAATGCGTGCCAGCTCCACGTCCCAGCCGCTAATTGTTTTGGTGATGAGACCGCCGCGCGGCGCGTCCGTGATTGACGCGCGCCGGACGATCACACGCCGGGCACTGGCGCAGCGAGCGTGAGGCAGGAAGGGGGTGCCTTGTGCCCCCCCCCACCACCACCCCCCCCCCACTATGCCCCCCCACCATGCCCCCCCCCACCATTCCCCCCTCCACCATACCCCCCCACCATGCCCCTCACCATTCCCCCCACCATTCCCCCCCCCACCATAGCCCCCCCCACCATGCCCCCCCACCATGCTCCCCCACCATTCCCCCCTCCACCATGCCCCCCCATAATTCCCCCCCACCATGCCCCCTCTCACCATTCCCCCCCCACCATCCCCCCCACCATCCCCTCCACCATGCCTCCCACCATGTCCCCCCCCACCATTCCCCCCCCCCCACCTAATGGCCAAAGCTACGAGTTTGGGCCCCCCTTGACAACCACCATGAGATTTGTTTTCAACAGCAGTGTAAAATAACAACCACAACACTTACTTAACAACACTTACTAACAACACTTATTTACAACGCGGTTTAACGTTTTAAAACAAATAATTACAATGCTTTCATTCACGTTTCACGTTTTCATTTTTATTAAATTAGAACACTAAAGTGGCATTACAAAGGGGTTCTTACGGAGCTGTTAAAGCGGCTGCATTTGTGCAAAAACGGAGCGCCCCCCCCCACAGCGTTAAATATTCGAGACCGTGAGCGTAACGACGTGATGCGATTGGAGCAAGAGGCAGGCCGCGACACGGAACAGCCTCGAGATGCGACCGCGCGAAGAGACAAATCTAAATATCGGGCAGCCCACCACCACCGGACCTCATTGTCGCACGCCAGCAAGCCAATCGAGTTACAACGCCACTGGCTCCGGGCAGCTGGCACCACGTGGCGAGGCCACGTGGCTCGGTCGTAGGTGCCTGTCGCTGCGTCTCCACGCGTGCTGACGGGCACTTGCCCCAACGGTCTGTTAAGGCTATACCGGGGGGCGGGGTATCTTTGTCTTTGTGTACGAGTCGACTTAGGGGACTCATCCTCTAAACGAGTACCTGGTTTGGATGGGGGGGGGGGGTGTAAAACATCGCCACTGGGGAGGCAAAGGCGGCTGAGTGTGGTGCTGGCCACCAAACCCTTCGTGTGCAATGCTCGCGAACAACACTGGTCCAGAGCAGCCCGTGTGTTGCTGCTCGTTCATCAGTATTTGTCCGCAAAATTGTCAACACACTTTCTTTATTTTTCATCATCATCATCATAACTATTGCAATGTCAGTTCCACACAAACTCAACGCGTTCGTCAGTAACACTGCGGCCTTAAAGGTGTTTCGGGTAGTGGGGCGGGCGGGGGCGGGGGAGGGGCGTTGAAAAAAATCCAATGGGCGACGTTTCGGGCACTGCCCCTTTTTTCATACAGCACGTAATTCCAAGCAGCTGCGCCACTGATTAACACATCGGTTGTTGGACAGCTGCTGAGACTCGAGCGGCTGCGATTTGTGTGGCCGGTGGGGGGGGGGGGCATCCCCCGAGCCCCCCATCCCCCCCACAATCAAGGCAACCCACTCCCCCAACTCCTGGGGGCAGAACAAAGGCGCTTGGGAACGGCGGCACGCGGGAGCGATTAGCGGCAGCAGGTGTGTCGATGGTGCGCACGTGTGAAATGGGAGTGTAATTGTAATTCCCATTGCGATCGTCCGGGCTGTTGATCCACCGGCTAGGGTTGCACGGTTGCCTAATTGTCCATAATTGAGTCCGGATGCTACAGGAGAGGGGAAGAGCCGCGAACCACCGACTCACTCACTCACTCTCACGTCGCTCGCACGACTCGCTCACACACGTGTGTG
>NC_083784.1:5907102-5927102 GCF_015708825.2 Lethenteron reissneri
GTGATTTATTAAAATCGTATTTTATTTCTACACACGTTGCTTTACCGAACGAACCAATGAGTATAGCAATTCCTGCAGTCACGAAAGCTTCAATTCTAGATGAACACCCTAAAGTCTGTCACTCACAAGCCACTGCACATCACAGAAACTCATCGGTTAACCGATGAGGGTCACAACCACAAAACAAATACAAAGATCCACAGTATAGCCTCTAACGGACTGTCGGGGCAAGTGCTGTTAGCGAGCACCTATGAAGGGCCAGAAAGGTACACGAGGGGGTGGGTGGCCAGCACCATGCCCGACCGCCTTTGTCTCCCCAGTAGCGTTGTATTTTACACATCGCACCAGGTATTCATTTGAGACTGAGTCGACCTAAGGAAAGCCCAGCACCGGTTCAGATAATCGTCACTGGTGCTATTGGCTGTGAGCGGGAATCGAAATCGGGTTGCTGGGTTCATGGCGCAGTGCGCTAAGCGCTGCACTACCACACAGACGTAACACACCGATACAGAGACACACACAAACCTACACAGACAGACACATACACACCGACACAGACATACACGCACACCTACACAGACAGACACACATACACACCGACACAGAGACACATACACGCACACCTACACAGACAGACACACATATACGCCAACACAGACATACACGCAAACCTAAACAGACAGACACACATACACACCGACACAGACACACAGACATACACGCACACTTACACAGACAGTCTCACATACACACCGACACAGAGACACACACATACACACAAACCTACACAGACAGACACACATACACACCGACACAGACACACAGACATACACGCACACTCACACAGACAGTCTCACATACACACCGACACAGAGACACACACATACACACAAACCTACACAGACAGACACACATACACACCGACACAGACACACAGACATACACGCACACTTACACAGACAGTCTCACATACACACCGACACAGAGACACACACATACACATACACACAAACCTAAACAGACAGACACACATACACACCGACACAGAGACACAGACATACACGCACACTTACACAGACAGTCTCACATACACACCGACACAGACACACACACATACACACAAACCTACACAGACAGACACACATACACACCGACACAGACACACAGACATACACGCACACCTACACAGACAGACACACATACACGCCGACACAGAGACACATACACGCACACCTACACAGACAGACACACATACACACCGACACAGACATACACGCAAACCTACACAGACAGACACACATACACGCCAACACAGACATACACGCAAACCTACACAGACAGACACACATACACACCGACACAGACACACACACATACACGCAAACCTACACAGACAGACACAGACACACCGACACACAGACACACACACAACAAACATTTGGCAGCACGACCTTTGTAAAAACTGTTACTATATATAAATCTCAACGCTAGACTCCTCGGATAAATTAATTAATAATTCGCAGCCCATCGTCAATCCACCATTGAATTGTCTCATCATGCTGCGTCTGTCGTACTGGGCTGTTTTGACCATGCTTCACCCTCCTGGTCATCGCGGGTTGGCGAACAGGTGGATGGGGCTCCGTGCAGATACGTCACTCGCCACTGACGTTAGCCGTGGTTGGGGATCGAACTCAGGCTGCTGGGTTTGCCGCACGCTGAACGGACCCTTCGCCGTATGAACGATGCGTGGAGTATTTTGGGCTGCGATGATTTCCACGCGATACGCCACTTCGCTCAGCGATTATTCGTGGCGAGGCCGCTTCTAAAGTATAAGTTTCCAGCTCAGTGGGCTTTACCTGGTAAGATGAAAAAACACAGTTTAGTTTTATTTGTATGTATATATATTTTTAAAGAGGCTTTGTTTACCTTCCCTATACTTTGCACCGCCACCGTGTTCTCGTTTGAATTGTTGTTGAAACGTTCCCCACGTTTGACATCCGTGCAAAAAAAGAAAAGAGCTTTGTAGCTTTTCGGATTCCTCCAGGCTAAGTAAATATTCAAATTCTGATTCTGTTTGCGAGGGGGTTGGGGGGAGAGTTTCACTTCCCCCCTTCAAGCAGAAGATCATTGGCCCAACATCACAGGGGGTCAGGTGCGTCACGAGCAGGAGACTCGAGGCTTCAGCGAGGACGCTCCAGAAACGCGTCGGAATCTTTCACTTGTGCTCAATGTGCCTTTGCTCAGGGCGAAATAAAAGTAGACACACATTTGTGTTTTTACTTCATCAACCTCCACCCACCCAGCCCATCCCACCCTAAATCTTAACCCCCAAAACACAGTGTAGAGCCCATCACACACACAGACACCCCGTTCGAGAAACGGAGGTGGGAAATATATGTGTGTGTGTGAGAGAACAAGAAATCGCTAATGAATCAAAATGCACCCCTGTAGCAATGAATTCCGCGCGCGTGTGTTGCGGCGGGTGTGTGCGGGGTGCATGTTAATGTCCACGCGGGCTTCTGGCGCGGCGACTCGAGGCAGGCAACGCCGTGACACGGCAGACGCAGCACACGCCACTCAGAGGCGAAGCGGGCTACGGCCTGCCTTGTGCTGGGATGGGGAGAACCAGCGGCAGCCACCAGCTACCACCAGCAGCTGCTACCACCAGCAGATACCGCCAGCAGCTGCCACCAGCAGATACCACCAGCTACCACCACCAGCTACCACCAGCTACCACCAGCCACCACCACCAGCCACCACCACCAGCCACCACCACCAGCTACCACCACCAGCCACCACCACCAGCCACCACCACCAGCTACCACCACCAGCCACCACCACCAGTCACCACCAGCCACCACCACCAGCCACCACCAGCCATCACCACCAGCCACCACCAGCTACCACCACCAGCTACCACCACCAGCCATCACCACCAGCCACCACCAGCTACCACCACCAGCTACCACCACCAGCCACCACCACCAGCTACCACCACCAGCCACCACCATCAGCCACCACCACCAGCTACCACCACCAGCTACCACCACCAGTCACCACCAGCCACCACCACCAGCCACCACCACCAGCCATCACCACCAGCCACCACCAGCTACCACCACCAGCTACCACCACCAGCCATCACCACCAGCCACCACCAGCTACCACCACCAGCTACCACCACCAGCCACCACCACCAGCTACCACCACCAGCCACCACCATCAGCCACCTCCAGCTACCACCACCAGCTACCACCAGCTAGTTCCAGCCACGACTCCACCACCCCCCACCTTCAATTATCACGGTTGACTACGTACGGTACGAAAGAAGTTCAACATACTGTAAGGGATGTCATGGGTAAGAATGGAGATGGACATTGGGTTGGGGGGCATGGAGATAAAGAGGGGGGGGCAGGCGAGGAGATAGAGTGGGGGGGGGGCATTGGGAGGCTCGGGGCATTTCTGGCGGGAAACGGATTGGGAGATGGGTCAGGGCAAGTGTGGACTGGCGGGAAATAAAGAACGCCCCCCTACCCCCCAACCTCGTGTCGGCTCCACTTGACAACCCACACACACAGCAGCGTCATCATGTCATTGTCATCATGTCATTGTCATCATGTCATTGTCATCATGTCATTGTCATTATGTCATTGTCATCATGTCATTGTCATCATGTCATTGTCATCATGGCATTGTCATTATGTCATTGTCATCATGTCATTGTCATCATGTCATTGTCATCATGGCATTGCCATTATGTCATTGTCATCATGTCATTGTCATCATGTCATTGTCATCATGGCATTGTCATTATGTCATTGTCATCATGTCATTGTCATCATGTCATTGTCATCATGGCATTGTCATTATGTCATTGTCATCATGTCATTGTCATCATGTCATTGTCATCATGGCATTGTCATTATGCAATCGCTGTTTTAGCCACTAGAGGCGCCATCGCTTCCCCTGCAATAGAGACACCCACGACTCCACCTCCACCCACGCCTCCACCTCCACCCAAACCTCCACCCACGCCTCCACCTCCACCCACACCTCCACCTCCACCCAAACCTCCACCCACGCCTCCACCTCCACCCACACCTCCACCTCCACCCAAACCTCCACCTCCACCCACGCCTCCACCTCCACCCACGCCTCCACCTCCACCCTCGCCTCCACCTCCACCCACGCCTCCACCTCCACCCACGCCTCCACCTCCACCCACGCCTCCACCTCCATCCACACCTCCACCCACAACCTCCACCCACGCCTCCACCTCCACCCACACCTCCACCCACAACCTCCATCCACACCTCCACCTCCACCCACGCCTCCACCTCCACCCACGCCTCCACCTCCACCCACGCCTCCACCTCCACCCACGCCTCCACCTCCATCCACACCTCCACCCACAACCTCCACCCACGCCTCCACCTCCACCCACGCCTCCACCTCCACCCACACCTCCACCCACAACCTCCACCCACACCTCCACCTCCACCCACGCCTCCACCTCCACCCACACCTCCACCTCCACCCTCGCCTCCACCTCCACCCACGCCTCCACCTCCACCCACGCCTCCACCTCCATCCACACCTCCACCCACAACCTCCACCCACGCCTCCACCTCCACCCACGCCTCCACCTCCACCCACACCTCCACCCACAACCTCCACCCACACCTCCACCTCCACCCACGCCTCCACCTCCACCCACACCTCCACCTCCACCCACGCCTCCACCTCCACCCACACCTCCACCTCCACCCACACCTCCACCCACAACCTCCACCCACACCTCCACCTCCACCCACGCCTCAACCTCCACCCACGCCTCCACCTCCACCCTCGCCTCCACCTCCACCCTCGCCTCCACCTCCACCCACGCCTCTACCTCCACCCACGCCTCCACCTCCACCCACGCCTCCACCTCCACCCACGCCTCCACCTCCACCCTCGCCTCCACCTCCACCCTCGCCTCCACCTCCACCCACGCCTCTACCTCCACCCACGCCTCCACCTCCACCCACGCCTCCACCTCCACCCACGCCTCCACCTCCACCCTCGCCTCCACCTCCACCCTCGCCTCCACCTCCACCCACGCCTCTACCTCCACCCACGCCTCCACCTCCACCCACACTTCCACCTCCACCCACGCCTCCACCTCCACCTCCACCCACGCCTCCACCTCCACCCTCGCCTCCACTTCCACCCTCGCCTCCACTTCCACCCTCGCCTCCACCTCCACCCTCGCCTCCACCTCCACCCACGCCTCTACCTCCACCCACGCCTCCACCTCCACCCACGCCTCCACCTCCACCCTCGCCTCCACCTCCACCCACGCCTCCACCTCCACCCACGCCTCCACCTCCACCCACGCCTCCACCTCCACCCACACTTCAAGAGTGACACATTCACAGACCATCACTGGGGCGCGCGTTTAGCGGCGGTGGTGGTGGCGGTGGTGGTGGTGATGATGGTGGTGATAGTGGTGATGATGGTGATGATGATGGTGATGATGGTGATGGTGGTGATGATGGTGATGATGATGATGGTGGTGGTGATGATAGTGATGATGGTGGTGATGATGGTGGTGGTGATAGTGGTGATGATGGTGATGATGATGGTGATGATGGTGATGGTGGTGATGATGATGGTGATGATGATGGTGGTGATGATGGTGGTGGTGATGATGGTGGTGATGGTGGTGATGATGGTGATAATGGTGATGATGGTGGTGATGATGGTGATAATGGTGATGATGGTGGTGATGATGGTGGTGGTGATGGTGATGATGATGATAATGATGGTTGTGGTGGTGGTGGGTCGCCCAAGAGAGCCGCTCGCCCTTGGCTCCGCCAGGAGAGAGGCGGGTACGGCAAAGTGTGTGCACGAATCTCCATCTGTCCCACACTCCCTTCCCGCTGGGTGGGTGTCGGGGAGGAGTGGTACCATGGGCTCTGCCAGAAGGCGGTTACGGCAAAGTGCGTGGACTAATTACCAGCGAAACGTCGAGTACTCAAATTGTAAATGTTGTGGATTTACTCTCCAACGCACCGGTGGGCTGAAGTAGTGAACTATTTGGCCTTTTGTTTGCGTGACAAATCCCTGACTGTGTCGGGTGGTGGAGGGTTACGACACATTCATACTGACGTGATCTAACCTAAAAACCTTTATTCTGAATAATATTTGTCGCGATATCCTGCTATGTGTTAAAACTAATACCCATCTGTTCCACACTCCCTTCCCGTTGGATGGGCTCCGCCAGGAGAGAGGCGGTTACGGCAAAGTGTGTGGACTAATCTCCATCTGTTCCACACTCCCTTCCACCCGTGGTGGGTGGGCGTCGAGGTGAACCCCTACTGGCAGCAGCAGCAGACACAATAGCACAGCATTCATCACCACCATCACTACAACCACTACCACCACCATCACTATAACCACCACCACCATCATCATCATCACTATAACCACCACCACTATAACCACCACCACCATCATCACTATAACCACCACCACCACCACAATAACCACCACCACCACCACCACTATAACCACCACTATAACCACCACTATAACCACCACCACCATCACTGTAACCACCACCACTATAACCACCACCACCACCACCATCATCACTATAACCACCACCACCACAATAACCACCACCACCACCACTATAACCACCACTATAACCACCACTATAACCACCACCACCACCACCACCACTATAACCACCACCACTATAACCACTACCACCACCATCACTATAACCACCACCACAATAACCACCACCACCATCATCACTATAACCACCACCACCACAATAACCACCACCACCATCACTGTAACCACCACCACTATAACCACCATCATCACTATAACCACCACCATCACCAATATAACCACCACCATTATCATCATCACGAAAACCACCACCATCATCACTATAACCACCATCATCACTATAACCATCACCACTATAACCACCACCACCACCACCATTATAACCATCACCATCACCACTATAACCACCACCATCATCACTATAACCACCACCATTAACACCACCATAACCACCACCATCAAGACGACGATCACTATAACCCCCACCACCATCACCACTATAACCACCACCAACATATCCACCACCATCAACACGACTATCACCACCAACATCGCTATCAGCACCACCGTTACCATCACCACCATCACTATAACCACCACCATGAACACCACTATCACCACTACCACCACTATCACCACTATCACCACTATCACCACAACCACCACAACCACCACTATCACCACTAGAACCATCAGCACCACTATGATCACCACTATCGTCACCAAAGGTCCCCCGTATAAACATAACAGACTGTTGGGGCAAGTGCTGTTAGCGAGCACCTATGAAGGCACACGAGGGGGTGGGTGGCCAGCGTAACATCCGACCGCCTTTGTCTCTCCAGTAGCGATGTTCACACACTGCACCAGGCACTCATTTGAGGCTGAGTCGACCCAGGCGTGGCCCAGGACCGGTTCAAGTAATCGTCACCGGTGTTGGTTGCCGTGAGCGGGAATCGAACTCGGGTCTGGTGGTCCGTAGCTCAGCGCGCTAACCGCTGCACCACCACTCCCCCACAGTTACCACCATCAACAGCAGCCAACAACCAACAACAACAACAACAACCAAACAACCAATCCCCGCCACACGGTGACCACGTGTCATCCAGGCGAGAGCGCGCGCGCGTGCGTCCGTGCGTCCGCGTGCGCGCGTGCTCGTGCACGATTCCGACTCCTCCGATCGGTGAAACTCCGGGCCGCGTTTCGCTCTCAGCTGCCACTGCCGCCGCTGCTGCTGCCCCATTTAAATGCAAATGAGGCGATAAGCATTCCTCTGGGCTGCGCGGCGAGGTTGGAGGATGAGGATGAGGAGGAGGAGCCCAAAGCCTTGCGCTGGGGCTCCTCGAGAGGGCTCTGCACTTCACATCATGCGCAGCCTCCCTCCTCCGCCTTCTTTGTTGGCCTCGGGATTTCACCCCCGAGGCTTCTGCGGTGCTGCCGCAGTGGCTCAGGACATGGCCACGGTGAACCTACGACGACTGTACTGCTACTACTGCTGCTACAGAGAGGAGACGCACACACACACACACAGGGTGGTAGCATTGCCGGCTGATTGTCGCAAACACGGCCAGTGCGAAGCTACTCCATGATGAGAGAGAGAGACACACACAGGGGGGGTAGCATGAACCTACTGAACCCTAACCCAAGATCCGACATAACCATGGTGAACCTACGACGACTGTACTACTACTACTGCTGCTGCTACAGAGAGGAGACGCACACACACACAGAGGGTGGTAGCATTGACGGCTGAGTATCGCAGACACGGCCACTGCGAAGCTACTCCATGATGAGAGAGAGAGACACACACAGAGTGGTAGCATGAGCCTACTGAACCCTAACCCAGGATCCGACATGGCCAGTGTGAACTTACGACTACTACTACAAGGACAAAGATCCCCCGTATAGCCTTAACAGACTGTAGGGGCAAGTGCTGTTAGCGAGCACCTATGAAGGCCGGAACGGCACACGAGGGGGTGGGTGACCAGCACCACGCCCGACCGCATTTGCCTCCCCGGCGGCGATGTTTACACACCGCACCAGGTACTCTTTTAAGGCTGAGTCGACCTAGGGGAGGGCCAGGACCGGTTCAGATATTCGTCACCGATGTTGGCCGTGAGCGGGAGTCAAACTCTGGCGGCAGGATTTCTAGCGTAGTGCGCGAACCGCTACACCACACACACGCATAGACACACACACACACGCGTGATGTGCCAAGAGTCAATCGGCTGGATCGATGGAGGGAGGTTATTTTGGCAATACTTTACCACTATGGCCAGAATCGATATGGTGTCGATGTCTCCTGCCACTGATGTCAGCCGTGCCGGGGGGGGGGGCGGAGGGGAGGATGACGGGGGGAAAGGGATTTGATAGCAACACGTGGCTACTCCCTGTAAATGCCGCACGACGCTTGTGCATCTCCACTGCTGGATGAGTGAGTGAGATTTCTCTCCAACGCCGTACGGGCTTGCTTTGGCCGTATTTCGCCACGGTGGGCAACGCGTGTTTGGGTGTAAGCCCAGAAGCGGGAGCATAGACGAACAGTACAACGATTGGCATTTCGCTGCGTTGGCCACCACGTACGTAGCACGCGCGCCGAAGGAGCCTATAGCAGAATCGGTATCAGAACGTTTATTCATACTGGTGGAATCCGATGAGCTATGCAGCTATTTTTTTTACAGATGTTCAGTAAGGGGCACGGGGTCAGTACGTGCCAATAACAAATAATACAAACACACAGGATCGGAGTGCAAAGTATAGGAAATTGAAACAAATCACACAAAAAAAATTAACCCGTAAAAACAAAGTTTTTCACTATAAATCCTTTATATGCGTGGCATCGGTTTTATTTTATTATTCATTTCTGTTTTTCTTGAGTAAGAGTTTCATTTTTATCACATTGGTATTTTAAATTAAATATGAAAAAATTTTTTTCCTAAAAAGTGGAAAATTTTGGAAAAAAATTATCACGAAAATAAATTGTCACGCACAACGAGTCTGTGTGCAAAATGTCAGCTCGATTGGATCACGGGAAGTGGGTTAAAAAACGACCGAAAGATTTGCACGGTTGTAAGCGCGCAAGCAAGCAAGCAAGTGAACTTAATATAAAGGATTTAAAAATACAAATAAAACGAACCTTTAACTTGTGTGTCTCCCCAGGTAAAGCCCACGACTGACCTATTATTCACCGCATGAGCCACCGTTCCTCGCGTGGTGGGTTGGCCCAGCGAAGCGCTGTCCAGGCTGAGCCCTGCTGAGCTGCCCACGTGGGACGCGGCCACTGGGCCACGGGCGACACGGAGCGCACGGATGGACGGGAGGATGACACCTCGTCGTCATCATCACCGCACTGCGTCATCATCGCCGAAGCACCTTGTCATCATTGTCACATATCGTCATCACCACCGCACTGCGTCGTCATCATCGTTGAACCTCGTCATCATCACCGCAACTCGTCGTCATCACCGCACCTCGTGACCATCGCCGCACCTCGTCATCGTTGAGCTGTCATCAATGATGGCCAGGCCGCTTCTGAATAAAAAGATCCATGTAGCTCAGTGGGGCCTTACCTGGTCAAATACAGAAACGTTACATTTGAGTAATCAACTTGCAAGTCCAGCATGGTGCAAACACAACAACGGCGTTAATGTAACAAGCAGTCGGCTTTCGAGAGCAGCAATATTATTCATAATAAAGTTTTTTTTCATTTAGGGGGAGGGGGGGGGGGGGTTAGATCGTTAGATCGCGTAAATATCAATGCGTCGTTAACCCACCACCACCACCACACGACACAGCAAATCGGTGCGTACGTTCTCACGGCGGCAATGTGATTACAGGTAACGCGTTACATGCATCAGCGGGAGCAGCGGCAGCTGGCTCGTCGGGTCTCGCATTGCTCGCCAGACACGACGAGCAGCGCAGAGGGAAACACGATGACGACGACTACGACGACGACGATGAGGCGTACGGAGCACGTGGCGGTGCGGTGGCCCAGGGCCAGGGCTCGTGCGCGGGCCCCACTCATCCAGACGCAGTCAGCGAGCACGGGCGGTCCAGCGTCACCCGTTCAGCAGCAGCAGCAGCCTCCTCCTAATCATCCTGCTTGCCCCCCCCTCCTCCTCCTCCTCCTTCTGCTCCACCTCCTCCATCGTGCTCCATCTCCACCTCCTGCTACACCTCCTCCACCTCCTGCTACACCTCCTCCACCTCCTGCTCCTCCACTTGCTCCACCTTCTCCTCCCCCTGCTCCACCTCCACCTCCTCCTCCACCTGCTCCACCTGCTCCACCTCCACCTCCTGCTCCACCTGGTCCACCTCCTGCTCCTCCACTTGCTCCACCTCCTGCTCCTCCACTTGCTCCACCTGGTCCACCTCCTCCCCCTGCTCCACCTCCACCTCCTCCTCCACCTGGTCCACCTCCTCCCCCTGCTTCACTTCCACCTCCTGCTCCACCTGCTCCACCTGCTCCTCCCCTGCTTCACCTCCTCCACCTGCTCCACCTCCTCCACCTGCTCCACCTCCACCTCCTGATGCTCGGGCAGTAGGGTGCAGTGGAGTGATTCTGTCGACTCCACAGTGGAGTGAATATATAGTAGAGTGACTCCCCGGTGGCGATGTTTACACACCGCACCAGGTACTCATTTGATGCTGAGTCGACCTAGGGCAGGCCCAGGACCCATTGAGATAATCGTCACTGGTGTTGGCCGTGAGCGCGAATCGAACTCGTGTCGCTGGGTTGGTAGCGCAGCGTGCTAAGCATTGCACTACTGGGGCACGCGCGTGCAACAAAGACAAAGACCCCCCGTGTAGCCTTAACAGACTGTAGGGGCAAGTGCTGTTAGCGAGCACCTACGAAGGCCGGAACGGTACACGAGGGGGTGGGTGGGTGGCCAACACCACGCCCGACCGAACTTTTTCTCCCTAGTGGCGTGTGCACGCACACACACTTTAACACACACACACACACACTTTAACACACACGCGCACACACTTTAACACACACGCGCACACACTTGAACACACTTTAACACACAACAACAACAACCGCCATTCGCCACTAAGTGGCGGTGACGTCACCACGACGCTTGTGCCAGGCAATGTGCACCTTGAGGCCACGTGAAGTGTCGAACGCCCGCTGACAGGAGGTCACGGGGCAGACCCAGCAGGTGCCACGGGTCGACTGACTGAGATGACCGAGATGACTGGCTGATGCACCACCTGTGCCCCCTACTGTACCAACTTGCTGTGCTTTAGCCACCCGGTCCACACACACTTTAACACACACTTGAACACATTTTAACACACACGCATACACACTTCAATACACACGCACACTCACACACTCCCTCCCAGCCTAAGGCTGTGACTCATCGCATCTTGCGAAGGATCGCTCCGTTGAACAGACTAGTTCCGCGGGTTCCTTTCGCAAAGTTCGACTTCACGTTCGCAAGTCGACGTGGAAAGGATACAACATCCCACCGGAAGCTGGTTCGTAAGTCGGGTGTCCGTAAGTCGGGTGTCCGTAAGTCGGGTGTCCGTAAGTCGGGTGTCCGTAAGTCGGGTGTTTGTAAGTGCGGGTGTTTGTAAGTGCGGGTGTTCGCAAGTCGATGACCGCGTGCAATCGATAGTATCGCAAAATTCCGTAACTCGATTCGCAGTGATGTTACTCAGGGAATCGATCGCGACTTGTCTCAAGTTAAGAAATCAGCACCACCACCACCACCACTATCATCATCATCATCATTCTGCGGCCTGCCGACATCCGTGCTGGTACACACGTGTCCCGACCCATCACAACCTCCTCCGATTCCTGATTTTATCCACGGCCCTTTCCTGCCACCTTCTATTAGTCTGCGCCGGTGAAAACAAAATCTGCTACAGCTCATCGGATTCCTCCAGTCTAAATAAAAATTATATACTCTTTGGTTCTTTCGGTAAAGTCACGTAGGTAGAAAAATAATAGATCACGACGTTTCGATCGCAACACAAGCAATCGTCACCAGGTGGGACAACCACAGCAAGAAAAAAGATTAAATAAAGATTATCATTCCGATTCCGATATTCATTCCCCAATCTGCGAGTTGCTCAGCCCCATATTCAAGTTCAAGTTTCAAGTTCATTTATTTGGTATAGCCCTGTGAGCCATTCGGCTCTTGAATCGGGTGCAACCGCAACAAACAAAAAACAAAAACATGAACAAGAAAACATCTTAAAGTGAATATGTGACTAAGTGCAAACAGAAAATCCAGGAAAAAAAACCCAGCAAAAATTCCATAAAAAAGCACCGTACACCAACGCTGTGTGCAAAAATCCCAGTGGGATGCAAGTCAAACAACAACTACAAGACAACTTAGATTAAGGCCATCAGTCTAACTCCGTACTACAACCAAACCAAAAAACGTTTTCGAAATCACCAAAAGAAAGCCATAAAAGCAACGTAACAGTGATCATAGGAACTGTGACCGAATTTTCACAATAAACAACATGTACCACCAACTCCTCCTCTTCATATAGAACCTTCACACGCGCGCATGCCCCACCCATCACGGGCTCGGTCCCAGACGGCCAGCCCGTAACACAAATGGTATATCTGCACGGAGCGGTGTGCTTAATTATAACATTAACTGTAAAATGCTTCATTAAACTTTATCAGCCATAGGGGACTTTTAATTTGACAGGGTGTAACAGCGGCAGGCCTAACAAGGTATTTATAAAGCACTAATTATGAGCGCTGCAGATAGACACACTTGGAAGCGCAAAACTTGAGTCGATATGTATCGTAAAATCTAATAACCTAATCGATTTACAATAACTGGATATAGATAGACAATGATAATCATTGTCATTCCACTGCTGGATGGAGGGTCTCCCTCTCTCTCTCTCCCCCTTATAGCATTAACAGGATGTTGGGGCAAGTGCTGTTAGCTAGCACCTATAAAGGCCGGAACGGTACACGAGGGGGTGGGTGGCCAGCACCACGCCCGACCGCCTTTGTCTCCCGAGTGGCGATGTTTACACACCGCACCGGCTACTCAAATGAGGCTGAGTCTACCTAGGGGAGGCCCAGAACCGGTTCAGATAATCGTCACTGGTGTTGTTGGCCGTGAGCGGGAAACGAACTCGTGTCGCCGGGTTTCGAGCGCAGCGCGCGAACCTCTACGCCACCGCTCCTCACTGAGGCTAACCACACACACACGTGTTACACGTGTGTGTGTGTGTGCGTGTTGTCTATTCACTGCTGGGTGAGGGTCTCATTACGTGAGAGGGGGGGGGGTATTTGACCATATTTCACCACGCTGGTCAGTAGAGGGGCTGATAAAGACGCACTTTGAGCGAAGGACGGATGTTCTCACTTGCACAATCTCACCATGACTCAGCAGAATCACGTGACAGCCTTTACCAGGGCCACGTGGCAGTATTTACCAGATCCATTTGGCAGCCTCTACCGGGGCCACGTGACATCCTTTACCAGGGTCACGTGACATCATTTACCAAGGCCACGTGACAGCCTTTATCAGATCCATTTAGCAGCCTCTACCATGGCCACGTGACAGCCTTTACCAAGGCCACGTGACAGCCTTTACCAGGGTCACTTGACATCCTTTACCAAGGCCACGTGACAGCCTTCACCAGGGCCACGTGGCAGCTCTTACCAGAGCCAGGCGGCAGCCTTCACCAACCCGGCATGCACGTTGGTCGCCTAGCCCAGGTACTCGTCCAGGCCCAACTCCTGCGTCGGAGTTCGGTTTCGAGGAGTTCGGGCGAGTCCAGGGAGATCCCTTGTGCTGCCACAAGCCCCCGGTGTCACTCAGTGGTCACGCCGGGTGGACAATGCTGCCTCTGGGGGCTGCTCACTCTAACAACGGGCAGCACCCCCGAGATATGAACATCCGCACTCACTCACGAACCGCCATCAGGCGTTACGACTTGTTTTGTAACCATCGAACTTGCAGACGTTCAGTCGCGTTTACGAACCGGGCCCCGTGGAACTATTTTGTTCGGTTTATTTTCGTGGAACCTTAACACATTTGTGTTACACTGACCGTACGTTCAATGAAATATCGAGTTCTGAGATACGAACAAATGGACTTACGAACGGGCCTCAGGAACGTAACCCGTTCGTAAGTCGAGTAATGCTACTGCTGCTGCTACTGCCGCTTCTGCTGATCACCGTCACCAGCGTTTAGAAAGTGAGCAAAAATAAAGAAATGTCTAACTTAGTTTCGATGGCCGCAGATTTCTACAATGTTTGTTATCTATGCAGCGTGGGTGGAAGGGATGTGTGTGTGTGGGGGGGGGGGGGGTTCGGTGTAAATGTTGGAGATGCGGTGGTGTCGTTTATGATTTATGAGCGCAATATCCATCGTGTGGTCAGACCCATACATTTGCCGGTAAATCTTGAAGGAAGGGAGATTGTCTTTTTCCTTTTTTTTTTGTTGCATGCGCGGTATTTTGCATCGGGAGTGAAAATTTGAAATTTAAATACAGCCCGGCTCACTTAATGCACTGGACTGAACAGCTATCCTATTTCAGCCGCCTCATTAATTATATTCATTGTTTCATCTCTCGTCTCGCACACAATCTCCCGCACCCCCCCCCGTCGCCACTCCGCGTACGTTAATTCGTCAGCGCTAATCCATTAACACGTGGCACGGGTAGGAGAGGAGAGGGTGGGCTATAGTCCATTCACTCATTCCGCCCATTCATGCAGCGGGCGTCTTCCTTACAGTGAATGACGTTGGGGACTGGAACTCCTCAAGTTTTGACAGCAGGAGACCATGAGCGGCGTTTCTGTAAACACTCTCACGCACTGTGGGTACTGACGCTGATACTGCCGCTATTACTGCTGATACCGCTGATGCTACTGCTGCTACTGCTGCTACTGCTGCTACTGCTGATATTACTGCTATTACTGCTGATATTACTGCTGATACTGCTGCTACTGCTGCTATTGCTGCTATTACTGCTGCTACTGCTGCTACTGCTGCTACTACTGCTGCTACTGTTGCTGCTGCTACTGCTGCTACCGCTGCTATTACTGCTGCTACTGCTGCTATTACTGCTGCTACTGCTGCTATTACTGCTGCTACTGATGCTATTCACTGCTGCTACTGCTGCTACTACTGTTACTACTACTGCTGCTGCTGCTGCTATTACTGCTACTACTGCTGCTACTGCTGTTATTACTGCTGCTATTACTGCTACTACTGTTACTACTACTGCTGCTATTACTGCTGCTATTACTGCTACTATTGCTGCTGCTACTGCTGCTATTACTGCTGCTATTATTGCTGCTACTGATGTTACTGCTGCTGCTATTACTGCTGCTGCTATTACTGCTGCTACTACTGTTACTACTACTGCTACTACTGTTGCTACTGATACTACTCATACAACTGCTGCTGCTATTATTGCTGCTACTGCCGCTACTGCTGCTGCTACTGCCGCTGCTACTGCCGCTGCTACTCTGAATTTAAAACTCGTTTCTTTAGAGCTGCTTTTTGTGTTTAGTTTGTTGTCCTTCCCTCGCACCTCCGATTAGCACGGTTGCCTATGCACGGTGCGAAATAAGGTAAACATACACACAGATTACTGCTGCTGCTTCTACTACTGCTGCTACGACTACGGCTGCTATTGCTGCTTCTGATGATGCTACTACTGCTGCTGCTACTGCTGCTCATCGTCAGTGCTGTGATCATCTTCATAATCGCGAATCGGACACAACTGTTCCATCGAGAAATCTAAGAGGGGTAAGCCCGAACAGATGAGGGCCTGGACAGGTGAGGGCCTGATTCTAGATTTGAAGCTTTCGTGACTGCAAGGATTCATACTCTTAGGTTTTTTCGGTAAAGTCACGTAGGTAAAAATAAAAAAGAATAAAAAAATAATAGAAATAAAATAATAAAAATCACGACGTTTCGGAGGCAACACAAGTCTCCGTCATCAGGTGGGACCGTCACAGCTAAAACTTACTCACTTGATACAGTACACATTAAATACGCACTACAATGACAATAGTTTAGAGCGATTTGAAGCATGTTTTATTTTGGGGGGGGGGCAGAGCTTTGTGACGTCAAATTTGAGGGGGGGTCTGACTTTTTGTAACCCCGTGTGACGACGGGGGGGGGGGGGGAGGCCAAAAATCGTCCAAAATCGCGTGACGTCATTTATGGACGGCCCCTAAGGCCCACTGAGCTAGGTAGCTCTTCAATTTCGATTTAAAGCTTTCGTGACTGCAGGGATTCATCTTCTTGGTTCTTTCGGTAAAGTCACGTAGAAGGGAAATAATAAAATAATAAAAATAAAACATAATATAAATTTAGATTTAAAGCTTTTGTGACTGCAGGGATTCATCTTCTTGGTTCTTTTGGTAAAGTCACGTAGAAGGGAAATAATAAAATAATAAAAATAAAACATAATAAAATTTAGATTTAAAGCTTTTGTGACTGCAGGGATTCATCTTCTTGGTTCTTTTGGTAAAGTCACGTAGAAGGGAAATAATAACATAATAAAAATAAAACATAATAAGCTTTCGTGACTGCAGGGATTCATCTTCTTGGTTCTTTCGGTAAAGTCACGTAGAAAAGGAAATAATAAAATAATAAATATAAAACATAATAAAATAATTCTCACGACGTTTCGGCCACAACGCAAGCAGCCGTCCTGTTGTCTTTCCGACAGACGTGTTCTTCACCTGAGGACGGCTGCTTGCGTTGTGGCCGAAACGTCGTGAGAATTATTTTATTATGTTTTATTTGTATTATTTTATTGTTTCCCTTCTACGTAGCTCTTTTTCAGAAGCTCCTGAGTCTCGACTACACCATGAAGAACACTCACTCTAGAGTCTAGAGTCAGCACTCACTGAATTACTCGCTCAATGGCGGCCAGTCGTCTCCGTGTCACTCTTCTATTGCTACTACGGCTGCTACTACCATGGTTCCTGTTCCATCAAACTTCACTCGTTGATTCCCTCACCCGTGTTGAGGTCTGACAGACAGTGTCGTCTCAACCACACTCGCCCACTTACTCACCTGCCCACTCACCCACTCATTCGCTCACCCACTCGCCCACTCGCCCACCCACCCACTCTTAACAAGCTCACATAAGCACCCATTTACTCAAATTACCCCACTAACTCACGCTCCCGTTCACTAACCCACTCACACGCTCACTCACTCGCACATTTACTCACCTGCCCACTAACAAACTCACTCGCTCACCCACTCGCTCACCCACTCGCCCATCCACTCACTCACCACATGCTCACCTAAACACCCATTTATTCAATCATCCCACTCACTCGCGCCCATTCATTCACGGTCCAACTCACTAACTAACTCGCCCACTCACCCACTCTCTCACTCACTCACCCACCCACTAACTCACTCGCCCACTCACCCACTCTTTCACTCACCCACCCACTCACTAACTCACTCGCCCACCCACTCACCTGACGCTCACCTACTCACTCACCCACGTGCCCACTCACTCGCTCACCCACCCACTAACTCACCCACTCACCACAAATTTCTCGCCATAAGAATCCCCAACATCATCAGCATCATTGCCGTCGTCAAATACTCTAAAGGCATGATTCTAAAGGACCCGAAGAAAAATCCACGCGACCACGGAGAGAGAGAGACACGCAAACTCCAAATATACAGCAGGCGTCAGGGTCGGTAGAGAAACCCACGACCTCCTGCATATCAGGCGAGGTAATTAACATCTAGCCATCGTGATGATGATGATGAGAGAGAGACGCAAACTCCAAATATACAGCAGCAGGCGTCAGGGTCGGGAGAGAAACCCACGACCTCCTGCATACCAGGCGAGGTAGTTAACATCTCCTAGCCACCGTGATGATGGTTATGATGAAAGAGAGAGAAAGACACGCAAACTCAACATTTTCAGCAGGCGTCAGGGTCGGGCTCGTACCTAGGGGCTTCTGTATACCAGGCGAGGTAGTTCACATCTCCTAGCCACCGTGATGATGATGATGAGAGAGAGAGAAACACGCACACCAGGCGAGGTAGTTAACATCTCCTAGCCACCGTGATGATGATGATGAGAGAGAGAGAAAGACACGCAAACTCAACATTTTCAGCAGGCGTCAGGGTCGGCATCGAACCCAGGGGCTCCCGCACACCAGGTGAGGCAGGAGGTGACATCTCCTCGCCACCCGTGCGCCACTATTGTATCGGGGCCATCGCGGACTGAGCAGGCGAGGGGCATTAGCATGTCGAGTCAACGTGACTCGGCACGTCGCCTCGTGTTTGCTGCTCTTCAAAGCCGCGATGTGCGGCTCCGCACATCAAAGACGCACGCAGCGGCTCCCATTATTGTTTAACAACATTATTATTCTTCTATATTATTATTCTATATTATTATTATCACGAGTAAAAATGATCACCCTCCCAACTCCCGTCCTTTGATATGGCACGTGTGTGTGTGCGCGTGCGTGGTGAGTGGAGGTGAATGGCGACAGGAAGTGTTTGCGTGTGTGTCTGTGTATGTGTCTGTGTGTGTGTGTCTGTGTGTGTGTCTGTGTGTGCGTGTGAGTGTGTCTCTGTGTGAGTGTGTCTCTGTGTGAGTGTGTCTGTGTGCGTGTGAGTGTGTGTCTGTGTGAGTGTGTCTCTGTGTGAGTGTGTCTCTGTGTGAGTGTGTCTGTGTGCGTGTGAGTGTGTGTCTGTGTGCGTGTGAGTGTGTGTCTGTGTGTGTGTGTCTGTGTGTGCGTGTGAGTGTGTCTGTGTGCGTGTGAGTGAGTGTGGGGAGCGGTGGTGTAGCGGTTAGCGCGCTGCGCTACGAACCTGGCCACCCGGGTTCGATTCCCGCTCACGGCCAACACCCAGTGACGATTTTCTGAACCGGTCCTGGGCCTCCCCTAGGTCGACTCAGCCTCAAATGAGTACCTGGTGCGGTGTGTAAACATCGCCACTGGGGAGACAAAGGCGGGCGGGCGTGGTGTTGGCCACCCACCCCCTCGTGTGCCGTGCCGGCCTTTATAGGTGCTCGCAAATAGCACTTGCCACAACAGTCTGTTAAGGCTATACGGGGGATCTTTGTCTCTGTCTGCGTGTGTATCTTTGTCTTTGTGTGGGGAGCGGTGGCACAGCGGTTAGCGTGGTGTGCTACGAACCCAGCGACTCAAGTTCGATTCCTTCCATCGGTGACGAATATCTGACCCGGTCCTGGGCTTCCCCTAGGTCGACTCAGCCTCAAATGTGTACCTATTGCGACGTGTACAAACTTTGTCATTAGGGAGACAAAGGCGGCTTCGCGTGTTGCTGGCTACCCACCTTTTTGTGTGTCGTCACTAACAGCACTTGCCCCAACAGTCTGTCAAGGCTACATGGATGAGCACTCTATTTCTGTGTGTG